>NC_141879.1:307444347-307746739 GCF_056163025.1 Triticum urartu | reverse complement strand
TGCTATTTTCTGATAGCATATGTAATTATAAAGCAATATTTTGATGAATTGTAGTAGCCTTTTATACTTGTGCCTTCAAGTATTTGGAACACCTCCTGTGCGGCCGTTTTAAGATATATATATATATATACAAAATCTGAAAGATTGCAGTCGTTGGCTTCAGCCCCCACGCACATAGTGCGGGGGTGCTCGGAGAAGGCGCATTTTCACACTTAATCCAACGTCTTGGTCCTACAAAGGAGGTGATAGCGCAGCGAGCTAGGCAACCGGACTATAATGCTTTAACACTTTCACTTAGCCATAGGAGCTTGACAATGGGACTATTTAGGTAGCCCCTGGTGGTGACTGCGCTCGCCCGAATTCGGGGCGCGTATGTGCCTAGCCGGGAAACGGCCCTTCGTTAATGCGGAGGAATCCTACAGATTCCGGAGAGTCATCGAGTGGTTGACCAGCCTCACGCCATATCATGATAGTCGGTTTTCGGCTTTCTCTACTGAGGTGCTCGCCTGGCCGAACCAGGGCACAATCGCAGTAGTTCTCCTGGTGTCGCCTTAGCCGATAGAGCGGAGCGTAAGGCGGCCGAACACAAGAGCCGGGCAACCCAACATTTGACCAAAATCATGACTCGGAGCTGATGCATATAAGGCCAAACTCGCGACGCCGAACACTCCCTAAGGTATTCGGTCTTTATGAGAGCGGGCGAGGTAACGCTCTGAGGTATAAGCCCCTAGTGTCCAGGTACGCGCAAGAATTCTGACATGGCCACATGCTAAGACGCCAGCCTCCTCCTTGGTCATAGAACCAGGGGATGTGTATCAACAAGAGACAGTAAAAAAGGTTTACGCAGGGTCTTAATCTGAAAAGAATCCTTGGAACGGGTCCCTACTACACGTCTGTGCCTGTGTCTCCGTTGTGCCGTATCCTGGACGGGCGCAGCACGACGTTCATCTATAAAAAGAGAGCAACTAAGTTGAAAAAAGGGGCGTGCCGAACAAAAGTTATATGAAATAAACAAAGTGTAAAGTAAAATATGAAAAATTGTGCTTTATTGTCTCTTATTTTATACGTGTGAAGCCCCTAGTGCAGGGGTATATGGCCACTAAGCCTTTATCAATGATACTTTTGTGCCGGACTCGTCTATCCGTGTCCGTGGTCTTAATGACCTGTTCCGATGTTCTGGCTGGTGAAGCCATTGTATTGTGGGGCTGTTAAAGTGGCCGCACAATCCTCCGCTTGGGGGAGGTGTTCTCACTGCTTCCCCTTTAAGGAGATGATGCCACGTGGACCGGGCATCTTAAGCATAAGAGATGCATAATGCGGTATTGCGTTAAAGCGGGCGAAAGCTTCACGTCCCAGTAGTGCTTGATAGCGACTTGAGAACGAGACGATGTGGAAAGTCAGCTTTTCGCGACGGAAGTTATCGGCAGAGCTGAAAATAACCTCGAGCCGGAGAAAACCCATGCAATGGGTGTCCGGACCTGGCGTTACTCCTTGAAAGGAGGTTTTGCTGTGGCGAATTCTTTTTGGGTCGATCCCCATGTGGCGGATTGAGTCCTGATATATCAGGTTGAGTCCGCTGCCACCGTCCATAAGGACATTTGAAAACTGAAGTCCGCCAATTATTGGATCGAGTACCAGGGCAGTCCAGCCTGGGTTCCTGACACTTCTAGAATAATCTAGATGATCGAAGATGATTGGTTTTGACAACCAGTGGCGGGATTCCTTTGGGATAGGCCGTGGGGCGCGTACCTTTATGGGCGCCGCACGTTTTGTTATGTGGAGTAAGTTTACTGTTTTTACTTCTTGTGGGAAATTCTTTTGTTTCCTGGTACTCTGCTTTTGGGGTTCGTCCTCGTCTTCACTTGGTGTATCGAGCCCCTTGCGTTCGGCGTTGAGTCTGCCGGATTGTTTGAAAACCCAACAATCTTTGTGGGTATTGTTAGCAGGCTTTCTGGGTGTGCTGTGTATTTGACATATCCTATCCAAGATTTTGTTTAGGTTGGATAGGTCGTCCCTGTTATCTTGGAGGGGCGGCTTTTTCTGATTCTGTCGTGAGCTTTTGAATCCGGCATTGACTGTCGTGCTCTTCGGACTTTTTTCCTTAGTCCGGCGACGGTCCTTATTGCGTCGCGGTTTTCCGTTTCCATCCCTAGTTTCGGATGTACTTGGGTCACTGGTTCTGCATCTTGCCAACCAGCTGTCCTCTCCTGCGCAAAAGCGGGTCATGAGGCTTGTTAGTGCGGCCATTATTCTTGGCTTTTCTTGGCCGAGGTGTCTGGCGAGCCATTCGTCTCATACATTATGCCTGAAAGCCGCTAAGGCTTCAGCGTCCTGACAGTCGACTATCTGATTCTTTTTAGTAAGAAATCTATTCCAGAATTGCCGAGCTGACTCTCCGGGCTGTTGAGTTATGTGACTAAGATCGTCTGCATCTGGAGGGCGGACATAGGTCCCTTGAAAATTTGCTCGGAAAGCATCCTCGAGCTCTTCCCAACTTCCGATTGTGTTTTCAGGAAGGCTTTTGAGCCAATGCCGGGCTGGCCCTTTAAGCTTGAGGGGTAAGTATTTTATGGCTTGGAGGTCATCTCCTCTAGCCATATGTATGTGGAGGATATAATCCTCGATCTAGACTCCAGGGTCTGTTGTTCCATCATATGCCTCTATGTTTACGGGTTTGAATCCCGCTGGAAATTCATAATCCAGGACCTCATCGGTGAAACATAGGGGGTGTGCGGCACCCCTGTATTTGGGTGTGGCGGATTCTGATAATGGCTTTATTGCATTGCTTACGAGAGCTTGCTTTCTTGGCCCGTAAATGGACCTGGCTGGGCCATGACGCGAATCCTTAAGTGGGTCGCATGCCGGCTTAAGTGCGGCGCTTCTTGCCGCTTTATGCTGGCCATGGGGTCGTCTATCCGACCGTGTGGCTTTCTCACTTTTGGAATGCGAAGGCTCTAAGGCCTCCTCGTCGAATTCAGGCAGTAGCTTTCTCTTCGGATAGCTTTTAGTGCGGCGACTGTCGCCGTATTTGTCTGTGGTATTGATTACTTTACTCCATCTGATCCTGAGTGCATCTTCCGCAGTTTTTAGCTCCCGCTTCTGCTTTTTCAGGCTGCGTGCGGTTGCAACGAGCCGTTTGTGGAGGTTCTTCTGCTTCATGGGCTTGTCCGGCGTAGGGTCGTCCGGAATGCCATTTTCCCCGGGGGAGGGATGTTCGGTTTCTCTATCCGGGTTGTCCTGTTGGGACGGTTGCTCTAAGGCATGCTCGTCGTCTACCGGCTCATCCTGCTCTATGGCTGGGTCTTTATCGAGGCGGGGCTTGGGTCGGCGTTTACGCCGATGCTTTGATTGTTTTTCGAGAGATCAATCCCTCTTTCCATCCCCGTTTTCCTCGTTGTTGCTTCCTTTAGGGGTATCCACCATGTACACATCGTGAGATGAGGTGGCTGTCCAATGCCCTATAGGCGTTGGTTCTTGGTTGTCTCCTGCATCATCGTCCATACCGTCAATGTCTTCGGAGTCGAAGTCGAGCATGTCGGTTAAGTCGCCGACACTGGCTACGAAGTGGGTGGTGGGTGGGTTTTGAATTTCTTCATCATCTGAATCCCATCCTTGCTGACCGTAGTTCGGCCAGGGCTCTCCTGATAAAGAGAGAGACTTTAGCGAATTCAGGATGTCGCCGAAGGGCGAGTGCTGAAAGATGTCTGCGGCGGTGAACTCCATTATCGGCGCCCAATCGGATTCGATCGGCAGGGGCGCGGGGGATTCGGAGTTCGGAAAGGAATCCGGCTCCTCGGAGTCACGGGCCATGCGGAGTGCGGGGCTGGAGTTCGGCTCGATCGCCTCTGAGATCGCAGCCCCTGAGGCAGCGTCCAACCACTGATCCTCGATCGGCGCAGTAGGCTCCGAATCAATGGTTGGAACCGACGCGTGTGCGGCCTCCAAGGCGCTGTTCGGCGGCAGAGCTATATCATGCCCATCGAGACAGTGCGGCGCGCTTGGCTGTGGCTCGAATCCGTCGAAGATCAAGTCCCCGCGGATGTCAGCTGTGTAGTTTAGGCTTCCAAACCTGGCCTGATGGCCAGGGGCGTAGCTTTCGATCTGCTCAAGGTGGCCAAGCGACTTAGCCCGCAGTGCGAAGCCACCGAAGACGAAGATCTGTCCGGGGAGAAAAGTCTCACCCTGGACTGCATCGTTGTTGATGATCGAAGGAGCCATCGGGCCTAAAAGCGACAACACAGAGGAACTCTCAATGAAAGCACCAATGTCGGTGTCAAAACCGGCGGATCTCGGGTAGGGGGTCCCGAACTGTGCGTCTAGGCCGGATGGTAACAGGAGGCAAGGAACACGATGTTTTACCCAGGTTTGGGCCCTCTTGATGGAGGTAAAACCCTATGTCCTGCTTGATTAATATTGATGATATGGATAGTACAAGAGTAGATCTACCACGAGATCAAGGAGGCTAAACCCTAGAAGCTAGCCTATGGTATGATTGTTGTATGATGAAGTTGTCCTACGGACTAAAACCCTCTGGTTTATATAGACACCGGATAGGGTTAGGGTTACACAAAGTCGGTTACAATGGTAGGAGATCTTGAATATCCGCATCGCCAAGCTTGCCTTCCACGCCAAGGAAAGTCCCATCCGGACACGGGACGAAGTCTTCAATCTTGTATCTTCATAGTCCTGGAGTCCGGCTGAAGGTATAGTCCGGCTACCCAAACACCCCCTAATCCAGGACTCCCTTAGTTAGGATTTATCCTTAATACTTTTCTCGTAGTTGCGAATTCTTGCGAGGGGGTTAATCATAAGTAGGAGGTTTGGTCAAGTAAGAACAACACCTAAGCACCGATCCACCCACATATCAAATTATCAAAGTAGCGACACAAATCGAATCAACATGATGAAAGTGACTAGATGAAATTCCCGTGTACCCTCGGTGTCCTCCCGCACCCCCTCTTTGCCCTATAAAATCCGAAATATTCCAAACACCCTCGAGGTTAACCTAGATCAGAACTACCGCCGCCACAAGGCTCTATAGCTACCGAAAACCCATCTAGAGCCCGTTCCGGCACCCTGCCTGAGGGGGAATCATCTCCGGTGGCCATCTTCATCATCCTGGTGGCCACCACGATGAGGAGGGAGTAGTTCACCCTCGGGGCTGAGGGTTTGTACTAGTAGCTATGTGTTTAATCTCTCTCTCTCTCTCTCTCTCTCTCTCTCGTTCTTGAGATGTCACGATCTTGATGTATTGTGGGCTTTGTTAATATAGTCGGATCATATGGTGTTTTCCCCTCTCTATCTTGTTTTGATGAATAGAGTTTTTGCCTTTGAGATTTCGTTGTTACCGGATTGAATACTTTTATGGATTTGAGAGCACGTGATATATGTCTTCCATATGAATACTCATGGTGACAATGGGGTATCATATTGATTCACTGGATATGTGTCTTGGCACTCAACTTGCGGATTCCCCCAGTGACATTGGGGTAATCTATGCATAGGGGTTGATGCATGTTCTCGTCTTTTGTTTCTACGGTAAAAATCTTGGGGCACTCTTTGAGGTTCTTTGTGTTGGATCGAGTATTATGAATCTGAAATGATTTGGTGTTATTTTAGTACGAACTCTTGGATAGATCGATCGGAAAGAATAGTTTCAAGGTGGTTTTGTACCCTACAAACGATTTCTTCTTATGTTCTCCGCTAGATAGGAACTTTGGAGGGATTCTTCTTCGCACTTTGAAGGGTGGTTATATGATCCAATTATATTAGCATTGTTGAGAGATTGCACTAGCGAAAATACGGACCCTGGGCCTCATTTTCAAGCATTGCAATACCGTTTTTGTGCCCGTTTACTATTTGCTACCTTGCTGTTTTTAATTATTCATATTATAAAAATATATTTCTACCATCCGTATTACACTTTTATCACCATATATTCGCCGAACTAGTGCACCTATACAATTTTCCATTGTATTAGGTGTCTTGGGGACACAAGAGATTTCTTGTATTTGGTTGTAGGGTTGTTTTAGAGAGACCATCTTCATCCTAAACCTCCCACGGATTGATAAACCTTAGGTCATCCACTTGACGGAAAATTGCTACTGTCCTACAAAACTCTGTGCTTGGAGGCCCAACACGTGTCTACAAGAATAAAGTTGCATAGTAGACATCAAGCTCTTTTCTGGCGCTGTTGCCGAGGAGATGAGTGCTTGAAGGTATATCTTTAGATCTTGCAATTGAATCTTTTAGTTTCTTGTTTATCACTAGTTTGGTCTATAAGAGAAAACTATATAAAAAATGGAATTAAGGTTGCATCATATTATTGATCATCTTTATAATATATTTCTTGAAAATGATGGTTCGGAAAATTGTGCTCAATTTTTAGAAGAATAATTCAATAAAATGTGTGGCACAAAATATTTGAATGATGAACATGATTGCAATGTTGTTAGTATGAATTCTTTGAATATCCAAAATGCTAACAATGATTGCACAAGTCATGACAAAAATGTTTCTTATAAGCATGTAAATTTTTATGGAGTGCATAAAGTTTGTGAAGACGTGCCTTATAGGGAAGATAGATTTTGCAAGAAACATAAACATGATAGAACCAATTCTTTGCTCAAAATGATAGATGAATTTGCTACAAAATTATGTTCTCTTTGTCCTATTACTTGTGAACTTTGCAATAAGGTTGGTCATCTTAATTTTCAATGCAAACTTTTTCATGATCGAATCGTGTCCAAATATTGGAATAACTTGACCACCCTTGAACTTTATAATGAGCTTTGTCTATTTTTAGGGAGTGAAGAATTGACACATAAAAATATTTGGTTTGAAGTACTCATTCTCACGGATGACATTGAAACTATAGTAAAGAATATCTATATGTTTTGCATGGTAAATTGCAATGAGAATGCTTATATTGCCAACTATAGAAAGATGGGAAAACCAATAGAATATAAAAGTAATACTAATGAAAGGGTATAGGTTTCCACTTTCCCTCCTATTGTCTCTCATAATGAATTAGGTGACGAGGAGGAGCTCCCTATTCAACCAATCTCATCAATAAGAAGCTTGAAAATTTAATTAAACCCACACGTGATGTGGTGAAGAAGAAGAAAAGAAGAAAGAGCAGAGGTAAAAGGGTATCTCTCCCAAATAGTGTTGCTCCTATTATTGTTGTGCCTCATGAAAATGAATCAAAAATAATTGTGGAGGATGATGCACTTAATGATGATATTGCTTCCATGTCTTATGGCACAATGTCCGAGGGCACTATTGAAGATGATTTTGTTATGCCCATTGCTTGTTGTGATGATTATGATTGGGAAGATAATGATAATTCTTATAATCTTGGAAATCTTTTTGGCACCAACTTGGGAAATTATGATGATAGAAATTACTATAACGTTGGTGCTATTCATACTATTAATGATGAGAATGATTATGCTTATGATATGCCAAGCCACAATCTTGGGGATGCTATGTTTGATGAGAATGACATGTTTGAGAATTTATTTTCTGCAATTAATGTTTGTCCCAAGCTTGGGGTGCTATGCTTAATGGAGATGATCTTTTTAGTCCTTTACTTTGAATGATCAAATTTGTTATGATGATTGCATGCCTCCTACTTATGATGATTATTGTGATGATACTTATGTTATAAAAAGTAGTGATAATTATTGGCATAAGTTTGAATATCCTTTTACCGGACATTACTCTCTTAATGTGGGAACAATTTTTAGTATTCAAGTTTCATATGATACTCCCACTATTGTGAATGAGAATAAAATTGCTTATATGGAGAGTAATAATTTTTCTATTCTTTTGGACCATGAAGAGAATGCTTTATGTGATGGTTATATTGATGAATCCATTCATGATGCTATTGAAAATTATTATGAGAGAGGAACTTATGATTCATGATGCTCTTGTTATGTTTCAATCCTTATCTTTTATGCGAGCATCATTGAACTCATCATGCCTAGCTAAAAAGGCATTAAAGAGCGCTTGTTGGGAGACAACCCAACACTTTTACCTATTGTTTTTATGTGTTCACATGATTATGCTACTGTATTAATCTTATTCTATTGCTTTTGTTTCAATAAAGTGCCAAGTAAAGCCTTTGGGATGGTCTATGGTTATAGTTGATTTGATCTTGCTGAAAAACAGAAACTTTTGTGCTCAGGAAAATAATTCTCATTTTTAACAGAAGCGTGATAAAATGCTGATTCTCTTTGCAGAAGATTAATAGACAAATTACCCAGGTCGTCCTAATTTTTCAGAATTTCTGGAGTAGCAGAAGTATGGTCGGAGTACAGATTACTACACACTGTTCTGTTTTTGATAGATTCTGTTTTCAATGCATAGTTTGCTTGTTTTCTAGTTTCTAAGGCTTATATTGCTCAATACAAATTGTGGAAATGACATGCTACATGTGGAAATAATTATGAATCTTGTCCTTGACAGTACCAAAGTGAAATGGTTTGCTCTTTATCATACTAACCTATCTCACGAAGTTCCGTTAAGTTTTGTGTGATAGAAGTTTTCAAGTTTTGGGTGAGATGTCGATATGAGGAGAATAAGGAGTGACAAGACCCTAAGCTTGGGGATGCCCAAGGCACCCCAAGGTAATATTCAAGGAAGATCCAAGAAACTAAGCTTGGGGATGCCCCAGAAGGCATCCCCTCTTTCATCTCCAACATTATCGGTAACCTCACTTGAGGCTATATTTTTATTCGTCACATGATATGATCATCATTTTATTTTGCTAGGATTTGATTGATGTTATTTAGAATAATGCTTTGCATCTTTTATTTCGATAAAAGTGTCAAGGATAGCCTTTCCCATGCTTATTTTGCAAGTCTACATGTTGTTGTTTCAAAACAGAAAGTTTATCGCTGTTGCAAAAATTCCCATGAAAATTCAGAATTTGATAAAATGTTGAAACCTTTTCCACAATAAGCTCTGATAGATTTTCTACAGTGTGGTAAATTTTCATAATTGTTTGTGTTAAACAAGTATTGATACTCTTGCATTCTTTACAGACTGTACTGTTTTGGTAGATTGCTGTTATGTTTGCATATGTTTGCTTGTTTAATGATTCTATTTGAGGATAGGAGTATTAAATATGCATAGGCATTTAGTATGCAATGTTAGATAATAATTTTAGTGATTTTCTACAGTAGAGAATGATAAGGCTTTTGCATTGGTTTATACTAACTTATCTCACGAGTTCTTGTTGAGTTTTGTGTGGATGAAGTTTTAAGATTTAGGGAAACCGTGATATAAAAGGAATTAAGGAGACACAAAAGCTCAAGCTTGGGGATGCCCAAGGCATCCCAAGATAATATTTCAAGAAGTCTCAAGCATATAAGCTTGGGGATGCCCCGGTAGGCATCCCACCTTTCTTCATCAACAATTATCGGTTAGTATTGGTTGAGCCTAAGTTTTTGCTTCTTCACATGAGTTGTGCTATTCTTGGAATGTCATTTTGTTTTGGTTTGCTTGTTGTTTTAATAAAATACTTGGATCTAAAAGTTTTTGAATAAGAGAGAGTCCCCAAATAGCTACCACTACAAAAAATACACTTCCATGATTATACGTGTTTATCACAGTAGTTCACGTTTTCTATCATGCATGTACATCCATGACGATTTTATGACAGAATCAAGATAGTCATACCTATGTTGTCGTAGAAGTGTTCCATGACATTACCAAAATTATCATCATGGAAGTGTCCACTTCCATGATGATAAATCGCGCGTCATAGAAGTGCTTTCATCAGGGGTGACCGATACATGGCATCCACCGTATCGGGTCGCCATTAAGCTATCGGGTTCTGGTTTGGATCCGATAACCCGTTAATAGCCCCAACCAATGAGGATTTTCCACGTGTAAAATTCTCATTCGTCAGATAATGCACTTGTTAGCTAATCGTTGGGACAGATGTCATTCCTACAATGGATGGAAGACGCCTATGATATGTCAACACGTGGCACAGCCCAATAGTGGCCCATTTTAGGTAAAAAGGCCGGCCCAGCTAAAGGCCCACCATGTTTTTTTAGACACTAGTGGGCTGGCCCGTTAACAGCGTACCATGTTTTGGGTCAAATTGAGGTCCATATCAGATCAGGCCCGTTCACAACCTGCCGTGTTTTGGGCCAAATTACGGCCCATATCGGATCAGGCCCGTTAACATACCACTGTTCTTTTGGGCCCATTCTAAGACGGGTTTGTATTTCAGCCTGTTAAATGACCGTATACCAGTTCGGCCCGATAATAGTTTCGGCCTGTTAGCGGCCCGTGGTGCATCTGGGACGTTGTCGACTGTTACGTCTCCATCGTATCTATAATTTTTGATTGTTCCATGCCAATATTCTACAACTTTCATGTACTTTTGGCAACTTTTTATATTATTTTTCAGACTAACATATTGATCCAGTGCCCAGTGCCAGTTCCTGTTTGTTGCATGTTTTATGTTTTGCAGAATATTCATATCAAACGGAATCCAAACGGGATAAAATCGGACGGAGAATATTTTTGGAATATTTGGAGAATTCCGGAAGAAAAATCCACGCGAGACGGTGCCTGAGGTGGCCACGAGGCAGGGGGCGCGCCTGCCCCCCTGGGCGCGCCCCTGACCCTCGTGGGCCACCCGTAAGGCGGTTGATGCCCTTCTTCGGCCGCAAGAAAGCTAATTTTTGGTAAGAAAATCACGACAGAGGAGAACGCAGAAACGGTGAAAGCACAGCAGAGGAGAATGCAGAAACAGAGAGAGACAGAGAGACATATCCAATCTCATAGGGGCTCTCGCCCCTCCCATGCCATGGAGGTCAAGGACTAGAGGGGAAACCCTTCTCCCATCTAGGGAGGAGGTCAAGGAAGAAGAAGACGAAGGGGCCCAATCTCCCCTTCTCTTCCGGTGGCGCCGGAACGCTGCCGTGGCCATCATCATCATCACCGCGATCTACTCCAACACCTCTGCCATCTTCACCAACATCTCCATCACCTCCCCCCTCTATCTACAGCGATCTACTCTCCCGCAACCCGCTGTACCCTCTACTTGAACATGGTGCTTTATGTTTCATATTATTATCCAATGATGTGTTGACATCCTATGATGTCTGAGTATATTTTCGTTGTCCTATCGGTGGTTGATGAATTGCTATGATTGATTTAATTTGCTTGTGGTTATGTTGCTGTCCTTTGGTGCCCATCATATGAGCGCGCGTGTGGATCACGCCATATGGTTAGTTGTATGTTGATAGGACTATGTATTGGAGGGCAAGGGTGACAGAAGCTTTAGCCTAGCATAGAAATTGATGCATACGGGATTGAAGGGGGACCAATATATCTTAATGCTATGGTTGGGTTTTACCTTAATGAACGTTAGTAGTTGCGGACGCTTGCTAATAGTTCCAATCATAAGTGCATAGAATTCCAAGTCAGGGATGACATGCTAGCAGTGGCCTCTCCCACATAATACTTGCTATCGGTCTATTAAAGTAGTCAATTGCGTAGGGGCAATTTCGCAACTCCTACCACCGCTTTTCCACACTCGCTATATTTACTTTATTGCTTCTTTACTTAAACAACCCCTACTTCTTATTTACGTAATCTTTATTATCTTGCAAACCTATCCAACAACACCTACAAAGTACTTCTAGTTTCATACTTGTTCTAGGTAAAGCGAACGTCAAGCGTGCGTAGAGTTGTATCGGTGGTCGATAGAACTTGAGGGAATATTTGTTCTACCTTTAGCTCCTCGTTGGGTTCAACACTCTTACTTATCGAAAACTGTTGCGATCCCCTATACTTGTGGGTTATCATCGACCCAGTTTAACTTTTGGCCATTTAATGGCCCATGCAGAAACTGTGCTATTTCTTGTCCGAAGTAACTTTAGGTCTCTTAACGGCCCGTAGTCTTCGTGGATAAATTTCAGCCCAACTGGCCTATCGGCCTGTTAAGGACATGTGTAACAGTTGGGCCTAATTACAAGCCGCGTTGAATCCGGCCTGCTTACATCCCATCTGATAATGGCCCGTGACACTTTTGGGCCTATGGCCCGCGTGGATACTGGCCTGCTTAAAGCCCATAATTTTATTAGGCCAAACAGGCCCGAGATATATTTTGGCTTGTTAACTGCTCGTCCTATTTGGGCCAAACATGGGCCTTAGGCAGTTTCGGCCTGTATTGACCCGTGAATTTTTCGGCTCAACGCTAGCCCAATCTAGGTTTTAGCCTGATGAAAGCCCATGCTATTCTCTAGCCTAGCTGGCCAGAACTTTACTTGGCATGTTAAAGGCGGGAAACTACTATAGGTTTAGACCTGCTAATGGCCCAAGATGATTATAGGCCCACGTTTTGTCACATATGAGTAACGGGCCAGCCTGAAGACCGACAACACTGAGACCCGCTGAACCTTCCAGCCTAAACTACAACATACCGACCAAGAATAAACCTAGACTATACCATAAAGAAATTATGGCATATTACATCCACTGGGAGTCAAAGTTCGCTACCGGTGATAATAAAGTGCAACGTGACCGCGGATTACATACACTGGGCATCAAAGGTCGCCACTTGTGCATATAAATGCGCCGACAAAAGAATATACAAAACTGAGGGCACTTCAGAAGGCACTAGGCCTGGACAGGACGGGCTCCGCAAGCAGCCGAACAAGCTAATGAGACCTCAGTTGTGTCAACCTTAGATGCTTCATCCCTAGCTTTATAGCACCACAGTGCGCAAGGCGGTCCTTCGAGATCTTCATTGCATCTTTGACTTCAAGTCAGAGCTGAGCTGAAGCAAGCCTTTTTGCTTTAAGTTGAGACTGAAGAAGTCGAACTGATTGAGGCAGCGACTGCACAGAGGTTGTCTCACAGCTGCTGGTGAGTAGCTTCAACTCACTGTCTTCATCAAGATAGGACCTTGGGGTCACCTCACTCTCTTCAAGATGGTTTGGCTCACTATCTTCCCTAAAGTTCTGCCTAGCATAAGAGATACGACTCTGAAAGAGAAACAAGGAGACACGTAACAGGTTTCACAATTATATAAACAAATAAATGGATCTGTTTTGCATAAGGAACATGTTTTTACAACTACAATTTAAAATTGGTAGTTTTTGCAAACATCCAATCAGATGTAAACAGCAAAGTAAACAGTAGTGGAGGAAATGATGCCTATCCAAACCTATACTAGAAAAAAGTTTGAAGGCTTGAGAAGGATGAACTTACATTACATGTTAACACGGGCTGGACAAAGCCCTTTTCCATGTTGATGGAAGGATAATGAAGCTCAGGTGCAGACTGATGATACATATTCAAATAGCAATTAATTAAGTACAACGTTACAAGGCAAAAGGTACTCACAATAGGAATGCAGACATCAACGTGTGCAGTGGCATTGGCTTTATTCAACATTGTGGTAAGAGTAAATGTAGATATGATAATTTGGAGAAAGTGGAGGGTAGGGCAGATAAGATGCAGAGTAATGCTAGACAATCAACTATCTCGCGATGCAAGTATAGTAATACCACCACCGTCCGTTATTACTTGTCGCTCAAATGGATGTATCTAGCACTATTAAGTTCTAAATACATCCAATTGATCAACAGTTAATTCGATACAGAGGGAGTACATGACAATAGGTACTTACATGAGCAATCCAAAACTTCACAACCATTGTGTTAATTGTACATTTATCTAAGAGTAAATGTAGATCTTATAATTTCAAGCAAAGGGAGGATAAAGAAGCGAACATTTACAGTGATCCTACATAATCAAACAACAATGAGTGTAAGTATGCTGACAAAGGGCAAGAGGTACTGACAAGAGCAATGTAGTGCCCAGTATTGTTGTGAGATCATATGATCCTTAGAGAAAGGAGATTCATCTGAAATTAGTTTTCATACAAGAGAGAAGGTAAGGGACATGCAGAAATTTAGGAGTTCAAATTTTGAATTGATATCATAGGCAGTACCTGACACTAGGCTCTCAATAGTTCTAATAGGGGTTTGGCCAGTGGAGTAGGGGTAAAGTGTGGTACAGTTGGGCATGTGTTTTCTGTGGCTACTGATCTATCTAATTTAATAGGTATCACTACCTTTTCCAAATACCTAGTTTGTACTCCTTGAGGATCTGCACTCACCCTCTTCCTTTTGGACATCTATTATGAAAGAACAACATTTGATTAGAAAAACATAGTATGACAACACATGGAATAGGTACAAAAAATGGATAGGTATGGCATATACTCATATATGATGCTTAAACTAAGCAGATGGTGTAACAAAGTAGACGTAATGCAAGAGGTTAGATGCAAAATGTGTGCGACCAATACAACCTTGCCAAGTTAGAGCAAGCACCTTGATGGGTGTATAAGATAGGCCAGCCTCCACCATGCCAAGTTTGTTAGCCAGTGGATTGTTCTGAAATATTCCTCTCGTGCGCCCGTTCTCATATTCATTTTGATAATGTTCAATACCTGACATGCATGAAAACATAAAAACAAGTGAGATTATCTTTATAATGTAGAGGTGAATCTAATCCAATACTGCCTCCTTGTAAACCCCTTCGTGCTATCTCTGTAATTCTTTGAGAGATGCCATGCCTGTTGTAATTTGGTGTGTACATTAATATAATGTGGCCTACTACTCAAAATATGAGAGCTCCAGAAGTGATGATACTTCACGGATGACAGATTCAACATATAGTAAATAAGAACAAGTCGACCTGACCTGACAAATTCAAAATATACTAAGGGAGAACAACTCGACCTGACCAGTCGACCGCAAATGTACATGTCTCTCTCTATCCTCCACACACAGAGACACAAAGAATCTCTTATCATTGCCTCAGTCTCTACACATATCACACACACACACTGTCTCTCTCTCTCGCACACACTCTCAACAAAGGTTTTCCCGTGAATAACTTATCGTTTATTCATCAATAGTCGTGGCAGTACAGCGAACACGAGATGTGAAAAAGAATAAATCTACACGTGCGTAGACCACCTAGTATGACTACTAGGACTAGAAAAGCCGAAAGCGCGCCGCCGTCACCCCCTCCTTATCGGCGACGGGAAAACCTTTGTTTTACATAGTCGAGAAGTCATTGTGCTTAGGCCCCACATGCTGAGCCGTTGAATAGAATGTAGATCCTAGTTTACGGAAACAAGTATTGATAATACGTTTGTATCTCCATACTTACATTTCTTATCTTATAAACAAACCGAGTTGGTGATGATGGTACGCGTGCCATCTTGCAATATCTACCGTCCGATCTATATCTGACGGATAGAAATTAAACTAAAAGATACCTGCACCTGTCTCCACATTTCTAGACAAGGCCTTCCCTCGTTCATCCTTATCTCCAATAACCTCATTGTTGAGCAATTAAAAATGGAAGCCTATGGAACAAACTGGCATGGTGGTCGCTGCTGGCGTCGTCTATCCCCATGCCTCTGCTCAGTCCCACCACCAATCACCACCACGCCCCACTCCTCTCCACCTTATCTCCTCTTTCTCGAGATATCATTAGTTTTTACACATGGGATTACTCCCACATGGGTCAATCACAACAGGTGTTCTATAAAAAATGCATCTTGATGTTCCGTGCAATGCATGGATATCTTGCTAGTACTCCTACAGAAGACCTAGTTGGTGATGATGGTTTGTCTGCCATCCGTCATTTCTGACCATTAGATCTACATCTAATGACTATGAGGTAAGTTGTTGCCTTTTCTCACCAACATCCCACTTCTCTACCAATTTGCAGAAAAAACCCGTAATTAGTATCTTAAAACCAACCACATCCCTCCCTCACCTCACCAAAACAACCCAAGGAATATATTCTGATTGAAACATAATATATCTCTAGTGATATATGTATATCAAAATTAGAGTGTTTTCTATCAAGTTTGTGAATAAGTATTATTCTAATTATGATCCGTTGCAACGCACGTGAACATTGCTAGTATTTCCAACCATGCAAAAAAATGCTAGTATTTCCATAGTTTCGAGTTTTCCATCAAGATATTAGTCACTCATGGTTGATATTTAGTTTCAATCACGTACACATAGGCACTATGTAACTAGCCTTGAGTATTGGCTTCCAAAGCTTAACTTTCACTCATACTTACAGTATGTAGAGTATTTAACAAAAAATTACAACTTTCAACAAGCCCTAGGAAGAAACTATTGTACAAAAAATAGCAAAAACATACCAAAAATTTCTTAATCCACTCCAAAACTACTACCTAGTGCCGATTAGGCTCGTTTAAATCCGTTTATGACAGGGTTGGCCCACATGTTCATGCTAATGAGGCAGCTTAAACCAACACATTTTGTTTGACCGTTGACACGAGGGACCCACATATGACCTTCTATCCTGTTATTCCCCCTCAAATCATTATTTTTCATGAACATTACTTCAAATAGTACTGATGCGTGTTTGTCGGTGGCACCGGTGATGAGTGAGTTGGCCGCCGCTCCACCGGACGGGCCGGACGTCGCGCTGGCCTCCACACGGGTTGGCAGGCTGGCCCGAGCGTGACTCACGGGCGAGCAAGCTGCCACGTTGGCCTTCGCTCAAGCTAGATGGCTGGCCTTAGCGCAGCACGTGCGAGCAAGCCACCGCACGGCCGTGCCAATCTAGCTAGCAAACCTGGCAGACAAGCAGCTGGATGCATCCAGCAGGTGTGTGCTATCTTGGCTAGCTAGCGGCCGCGAGCGCCGGATGGAGTTGGCATCCGGGCTGCCGCAAGATGGGCTCTGCACCGCCGACGGTTTTGACCTCGCCTTCTGTCGGCGGCGGTAGCTGTGTCCCATGGCCAAGGATGACTAGGTGGACGGGCCAGAGGTAGGAGGTCAATCGGGGATTTTTGTGCATACTAACATGTAGGTCCACAAGTCATAACGCCTAACTTGTCGGTCGAATAGAAGGCGTTGACTTAAGGGGCGACATGGGTTGAAACGTGCCTATAACGGCACTTTGTGGGGTAGTCGTTTCTTGGTAGGGCTGGTTGGTAAGGGCATGTACAATGGTTGATAAGGTACTCTTGTCTTAAGTCTGCCACGTATGCAAGTGGTAGTAGTTTCTTGCATTATTAGTGGTTTCTTGGCATTATTAGTGGTTTCTTGTAAGGAACAATGTACTAGTGACAAAAGGCGATTCTAGGTTGCATTGTGCTCCAACAAGTACTAATAGTGGTCGCGGGAGTGTATAGCTCGTTTTGTGGGTTCGATCCCGGCCGAACGCATGGCGGCCTTTTTTTTAAATAGTAACTTTGCTGTGAGCCAATATTATACACTAGTAGTTTGAGTTTTGAAGTCGAACGGACGTGTCGCACCACAATCTGGGTGCACTGGATAGCCTAGCCATGTGAATGAGTTTTCCCTCCCATCATCTCGTGGCTCATATGCTCGCCCTAGCCGCACCTCGCTTGCAGCTTCCTTGTCAGCTAGCATATTTAAACTAGCGCCTCCCAATTAAGCCCGAGGAGTCGGAAAAGCCTGGCGCAGCATTGGGAACTGTGCAATATGGCTCTGTGCATAAAGTGCTAGTACTCTACTACTCTGTAGCTTGTGGCGTTGCACGCATGGACATCACTCCATTATCGGCTCTATAAAAGAAATTCCTCTTGACGTGATTTTTTTTGTTTTGAAACGGAGGCAAAAGCTTTGCCACATCTCATTCATAAAGAAGGAACTTCTAAAAAAGTTCGACGAGATCCATTACACCTCCACAAATGGAAGCGAAAAGCCTAGTATCGCTGTAGCAAATAACTCAAATGTTCTGCCCCCGCAGTAACCGTCGCTGATAAATAGGTTGCTAGTCTGTGCGTGAGAGGAGCGGCTGAGTAGGCCAGCTACGCACTTGAATAGAGAACTGAGAGTACCCACTATGCAGGTGTACTTTCCCTACATTGATAGTACAACAATGGTTCTAGAGAACAGTAGTACCCTCCACTTCCAACTGTAGCTCCTTGGCCCTGAGATTCAAGAGTTCAAAATTGGTGCACTATACTAGAAGTACAATACATCGCACTACTAGTTGAGAAAGTAGTGCTAGTACTGCTATACTATGAGTACATAGTAAATAATAGCCTCACCCCTTCGCTAAGGAACGATCGAGGAGCTACAGTTGGAAGGGACGAGGCCCTGCGGTTACTACGCTCTTATCTCCTCCTCACCAGTCCCCCTCCCCCCGAAGAGAAGGCATTTCGTTGCTGCTCCCATGGACTCGCTAGGCAGTTCTCCTCCTCGCCGGGGCTGGGAGACCTTGGACAATGATCCTCTAGGAGAAATCGCACACCGCTCCGACGTCCTCACCGCCACAAGACTTGGTGCTTCCTGCACCAACTTTTTAAGACGGTGCTTAAATGGGATTGGGAAAAGGCCATGCTTGTTGGTCTTCCATGCGTCCTCGAGGAGAAGGTTCTTCTATGGGACAATCCTTTGAACAGTCCACCGCTCCCTGGCCATAGTTGCACGTTGACTCTGTTAGAGTTACCGACGTTGAGAGGTAGTTGGATTTTGTCTGATGAGCAGATCAGTCATGGAGTTTGATCATGTAGTACTTAGTTATTCCATTTCCATCCCATAATTTCTCCGCTGCCCACCGTCTTATATATAGGTCTGGGTCTATGCCAACGAAGATTGGCTTGCATACCTCCGGCCGGATACCACCATCATTTTGCACAACATCCACAGCAGTGCGGCCGTTCCCGTAGACCCCTTCTCCACCATTGGGATCGGCCTTCCGGACTAGCTGGGCTTGAATATGTATGATGATGCTTACATGAGATTGAAGAAGATAGAAATTGTGTACCCACTGACAAAGCAACGCGGCTACGACGATTACTATCTCATCGTGGTGTTTGACATAAGGATCGCCATCAATGCAAGAGGCAGTAATGGCAGAGGCTGGCGCATGTTGGCCGTGACAGATTTGTACCCCTACACGTTCGAAGATGTCGTGCGCCATCTAGGATGCATCTTCGCAATGACAAGCCAGGGGACTTGTTTCATCTGGTTGCCATCCTATGGTATAGGAGATAACAAACGAAATGCACAAACCATCATTTGCATCCCTAACGGTACTCCATTATTTTGCAGGGACCAGTCATCCCCCGATCAAAATAAGATCGCCAATCCTGGATGTGCATTTGCATCAGCGATTCGGTCTAACCTGGAACCTTGTAGCTGACTTTGGCATATTGGGATCAACTATCTTATAGCAGTCGTTACCCATGGTACCACAGATGTGCAACATGGTCACACCATCTACCACGATCGGACCGTCACCATCTACCCAGGTATTCCATTTTCCCATTGTTGTGTGTTAGAGTAGTAGAGTAGCAGTACTTGTTAGTTATTTTCTTTTCTTGACTGCGACATGTTTACTGTACTAGTAGTACAATTTAGTATTATATTTTTTAACCCTTTCGCCTTCTCTTTCATTGTTGTACTACTTACTAGTACTAGTAGGAGTACTTTTTACCTTGGAGGACGCGTATAGCTAGCTAGGCCCTTGAAGACTTGAACTCACTAGCTCCCACCATTTTTATTTTTCCATGTCTTACTATCTCATCCATGTAGCCAAGAGTGGCTATACTCCCTCCATCCGGCGAAGAGTGTACATCTAGAAATTTTAGGACAAATTATGGAGTTGAGTAAAAAATGCATTGGAAAGGTGCAAGCCACCATCTCTCTCCTCTTTAATTATCCAACCCCCAATGAGCTAAGTGCATCTATAAATTAAGAACACCATGTGTAGATTGCTATTGGTCATGATTTTCGTGTGATGAGAGAGAAGTATTTTTTCCTACTTTAAAGTGCATTGGGAAGATAGAAGTATACTTTTTTGTGGACAAATTTTGAAGCTAGATGTACACTCTTCACCGGACGGAGGGAGTATATAAAAAGCCGGTTATTTTACTTCCTCTATACCAGAGTAGTACTATTTGTTGCACAGCATTACTGACCGGCATATTTGAGCACAACATTATTATGCATGGACCTTGACTATGTACGTCACCATGTGTCCAGATTTGAGATGCCGCGTGTACCAGATGAACGGCGCCGAGTTCGACCCCCGTGATGCTACATGGGTGCCGAGGAACACTCCTGGAGAGTGCTCGCTTTTCATTGGGGACAGATACCCCATTGTGAAGCAGATGCCACCTTCCGTGCACGACACCGAAGGCCTGTCGTTCATGAAGCAAGGTTGTGCCTTTAGTGCGCACCGTCGGATGAACGACATGCTGGGACACACTATCCCTGATTTATGCCGCTTCAGCTTGGATTAGTCTCCATTGTATGGAACCGGACTAGAAAGCTACGACAATGATTCCCGTTGCCCACCGCTATTGACTGTGCCATCCATGAAGAACACGTGGGACTGGAACCTGGAGGAGGACATGTAGCCCATCTATAATGTGTAAGTCGAGTATGGTAAATTGTGAACGGTAGCGCTGTGAATATATGTAGACTAGTCATGCACAAATTTATCACATGAAGTGGAGATGAACTTGTGTAGCATACTGGCATTTGTCCTTTAGAATTTATTACTAGTAAATGTGTTATGTGTACGTGCAACTAGTGTAGTTGTTGCATGGGCTCCAACATGCTCTTTGAGAAAAAAGGTGGCACAACTTTGGATATAGGTGACGTGGCGGCATCATACAGTAGCATCGCTCGCTATAGTTGCAGTATACTCCTACTAGGACGACAACTCCTATAAAACCTTGCGCTTGGCTCTTTGCCTCTTCGGGAGGTTCAATAGTTCATACTCGTGTGAACCTTGCACTTGGCTCTTCGCCTCTTCCGAAGGTCCAACAATGATGATACTACAGTACAATATGCTTCTGTCAATCTAACACCGATTGAACTACTGCACGTCCACCGCGAGGGCGAGGGATAGGGAGAGGGAGAGGGCGTTGTAGTCAAAACCCTTGAGGGAGTCTTGGACTAAGGGGTCCTCGGGCGTCTGACCTATTAGACATGGGCCGGACTGATGGGTTGTGAAGATACAAAGACCGAAGACTCTACCCATGTCCGGATGGGACTCTCCTTGGCGTGGAAGGCAAGCTCGGCGACCAATGTGAAGATTCCTTTCTTTGTAACCGACCTTATGTAACCCTAGATCCCTTCGGTGTGTATATAAACTGGAGGGCTAGGTCCGTAGACATATTTCCTCATAATCATAGTCAGACATGCTATACTTTTAGGGTTTAGCCATTACGATATCGTGGTAGATCCACTCTCGTAATACTCATATTAATCAAGATCAATCAAGCAGGAAGTAGGGTATTACCTCCATAGAGAGGGCCCGAACCTGGGTAAACATTATGTCCCCCATCTCCTGTTAACATCGACCTTAGACGCACAGTTCGGGACCCCCTACCTGAGATCCGCCGGTTTTGACACCGATATTGGTGCTTTCATTAAGAGTTCCACTGTGCCATCATCAAAAGGTTTGATGGCTCCTTCAATCATCTACAACGACGTTGTCCAAGGGGAAGTCTTCCTCCCCGGACAGATCTTCATGTTTGGCGGCTTCGCACTGCGGGCCAACTCGCTTGGCCATCTGGAGCAGATCGAAAGCTACGCCCCTGGCCACCAGGTCAGATTTGGAAGCTTGAACTACGTCACGGATATCCGTGGAGACTTGATCTTCGACGGATTCGAGACCACGGCAGCCGCTCCCTGCCACCACGATGAACATGACGTAAATATGTCATCGGTCCATACGCAGGAGATAGTACATGTAGCTGCTCTGGCCCTAGATCCGGAGCAGATCGCGCCATCCGAAGACGGGAAGCTCAACCCCGCCGTGGAAGCCACAGACTCAGCGGCGTTGCAGCTGCACACAGACTTAACTTCAAGTGACATCTATGTCACCGGAACCATGGACTCGTCTCCGGCTACATGTTTTGAACCTTGTGCGTCCGCGTACGTCGAGCTTGATCGGTCATCGATCGTCGAATTCAGCTCCGCGGACATCTTCTGACACTCGCCCTTGGGCACGTGTTAAACTCGTTAATAACACTATCCTTAGCGGGGGGCCCACAGCCGAATTGTATCCGGTTCGAACCGGAGGCTGATGACGGAGAATTTCGCTTCCCACCCACCGCCCACTTCATAGCCACTGTTGAAGACTTAACTGACATGATCGATTACAGCTCCGACGACATCGACGGTATGGTCGAGGATGATGGAGAAGAGGAGGCTCAAAACCCGCCGTTTACCGGACGTTGGACGACCACTTCCTCATATGATGTATACATGGTGGATGCACCAAAAGAGAATAGCGACGATGACAAGGAAGATCCAGTTGAGGATAAACCTCCCGAGATACAATCAAAGTGCCGGCGTCAGCGGCGCCGCTCTAAGTCACGCCGCAGCAAAGACAGCAACACCGGCATAGGAGAAGATAACACTCCGGAAGGTGCCGAAGACAATGAAGACCCCGTTGATGCAACTGCCGAACATGATGAATGGGAAGATGGGCAAGTTAGCCCTGGTAAACAGGCCACACACGAAGACTCGGAGGACAGTAATTATCTTCCGCTCTCCGAGGATGAGGTGAGCCTCGGCACTGAGGATTTCATCGTGCCTAAGGAACCTCTTAAGCAGGAGCGCTTCAAGCGCCAGCTAATAGCCACAGCAAGGAGCCTAAAAAAGAAGCAACATCAGCTTCAAGCTGACCAAGATCTGCTCAACGATAAATGGACCTATGTCCTAGCAGCCGAAGAATATGGCCTCAAGCGCCCAGCCAAAAGCTACCCGAAGCACAAATTGCTACCTCAGTTCGACGACGAGGCGCCGGAGCACATACCACCATTGCGTAATGTGGCTGACCGACCACCACGTGGTCGGGATAAAACGGCAACACAAGCTGAACACCAGCCCACCCCGCCTCATCGCGAATGTAGAGGCAAAACAGCTCGCGGTCATACATATGACCTTCAGCAGGACCTGAACAATAGAGAAGGACATACCAAATCGATCTACGGATCGCGAGGACGTGCCTCGACACATGATGACGGTTATCTATTCGGACGTGACAAACCTAGTCATGTGCGGGCCGAAAGCCGCAGACGGACTCCATCGGAGCTACGTCGCGATGCGGCCCGATATAGAGGCGCCGCACACCCTCTTTGCTTCACTGACGAATTCATGGAACATGAATTCCCAGAAGGGTTCAAACCCGTGAATATCGAATCATACGATGGAACCACAGATCCCGCGGTATGGATCGAAGACTTCATTCTCCATATGCATATGGCCCACGGCGATGACCTTCATGCCATTAAATACCTCCCCCTAAAACCCAAAGGACCAGCCTGGCACTGGCTGAACAGCCTGCCCAAAAATTCCATCGGCAGCTGGGAGGACTTGGAAGAAGCCTTCCTTGACAACTTTCAAGGTACATATGTTCGACCTTCGGACGCTGATGACTCAAGCCATATAGTTCAACATCCCAGAGAGTCAGCCAGGAAATTCTGGACTAGGTTCCTAACTAAAAAGAACCAGATCGTCGACTGTCCGGATGCCGAAGCCCTAGCGGCCTTTAAACACAGCATTCACGACGAATGGCTCGCCCGCCACCTCGGCCAAGAAAAGCTGAAGTCCATGGCAGCCCTCACGGCACTCATGACCCGCTTTTGTGTGGGCGAGGATAGTTGGCTGGCCCGTAGCAAAAACAATGCAAGCGACGCCGGCGCCCCTGAAGCCAGAAATAGCAACGACAAGTCCCGACGCAACAGACACAAGCGTCGAAACAACAGTGACAATACCGATGATGCGGAGGCCAATGCCGGATTCAGTGGCTCTAAGTCCAGTCAATGGAAGAAGCCGTTCAAAAAGAACAATTCGGGCTCATCCAGCTTGGACCGCATACTAGATCGTATGTGCCAGATTCATGGCACCCCGGACAAACCACCCAATCACACCAACAGAGATTGTTGGGTTTTCAAACAAGTCGGCAAGTTAAATACTGAAAACAAGGAGAAGGGATCGCAAAGCGAGGACAACGACGAGGAGCCCCGGCCACCGAACACAGGGGGACAGAAGAAGTTTCCCTCTCAAGTCAAAATGGTGAACATGATATATGCTACCCACATCCCCAAGAGGGAGCGTAAGCGCGCGCTCAGGGACATCTATGCAATAGAGCCAGTCGCCCCAAAATTTAATCCATGGTCGTCATGCCCGATCACCTTCGATCGTCGGGATCACGAACCAGTATCCGTCATGGTGGTTCAGCCACATTGGTCCTGGACCCAATAATTGATGGGTTCCACCTGACGCGAGTCCTGATGGACGGTGGTAGTAGCCTCAACCTGCTCTATCAGGATAAAGTGCGCAAAATAGGCAGCAATCCATCACGGATCAAGCCCACAAAGACTACCTTTAAAGGAGTCATACCAGGTGTAGAGGCCCGCTATACGGGCTCAATCACACTAGAGGTTGTCTACGGATCTCCGGATAACTTCCGAAGCAAGGAGTTAATCTTCGATATCGTCCCTTTTCGCAACGGCTATCATGCACTGCTCGGACGAATCACATTTGCTTGATTCAACACGGTGCCACACTACGCTTATCTCAAGCTCAAGATGCCCGGACCACGAGGCGTCATAACAGTTAATGGAAACACGGAACGCTCCCTCCGCACTTAGGAGCACACCGCTGCCTTAGCAGCAGAAGTACAGAGCGGCCTTTTCAAGCAGAACCTTAACTCGGCGGTCGATCCCCCAGGCACTGTCAAGAGAGTCCGGACTATTCTGCAGCAGGACAGCTCGGCTCGTCAAGAGCTCGACTAGCAATGTAGCCTCTGTCCTAGTCCCGACCAAGTGGCAGCAATTGTACCGCGCGTACATAACTACGCACTAAAAATACCATGGGCACGGATGGAGGCATAACCATCTTGTGATCCACAATACGGCTCGACTGCCCCGGACACACATACTTTCACTGCTTCCTTTTTCTCCTTTTTTCAGGTTTCTTTTTCACAGACCCTCCCTGATGGCTCGACCATCTATTCTTTTCGAAGGATAAATACACCAAGATGACAGGAAGCATGGACGCACTAGGGAAATTTTAGGTGGTTTCTTTTAACGATCCCTCTACCTGTTTTCAGGACCCACACGCAGCTCAACCTTGGTCAAGGCATATTAAATAGCATTCTGCTTATTGCACTACTTGTATAAATGCGCCTTTACGCACCAATGAAATTATAAGGGAAACAGTTTGCGGCCCAAATTTTAAGGCTCTAGCTTACTACCTTTTCTTATTTTTCTTTTTTGGTAACTTTATCAGATAGCACCCGTACACTCTGGTGCGTTTCAATTTGTTAGGGCCTTCATAGTGCTCCACAACATGGCAACAAAAATCTGAACACTTTTACAGTATAGTTCAGCACCCCGAATTTAGCATTATATGCATTGGCTCCGAATCATGTCTTTGGTCAATAGTTGGGTTGCCCGGCTCCTGTGCTTACTACCTTACGTTCCGCTGTATCGGATAGGGTAGTAAAGGGAGAACTACTGCGATTGTGCCCTGGTTTACCCGGATGAGCACCTCAGTAGAGAAAGCCGAAAACTGACTGTCATGATGCGGCGAGAGCCGGTCATCTCTTCGGAGGTCTCAAATCCTTAGAGATTTTTTCCGCATTACGTGAGCGATTGGTACTTACCCGATCAGGTGTTTATAGCATCCTAGTTCGGATACTAGGGGCTGCACCTATATTTCTATTGTCAAACTCCTATGGCTAAGTGAGGGTGCTAAAGCCGCATAGTCTGATTTCCTGGTTCGTCGTGCTAAACACCTCCTTCAAGGACCAAACAATTGGATCAAGAATGTTTAGATTACATCCCAAACACCCCCGTACTGCCTACATGGGGCAGAAGCCGACGACTGGCCAACTCTCAGATTTCACACAACACGGCCGTAGAGGAGGAGAAATTCTTTAAATAACAATCATTATATTACATAATGACTTTGTTTCATCATACAAGGTAGAGACAACATGAATGTATTCATTCGAAAATAATGTCTTGCGCACATTGCGTTGCCACAATACAAGACCCCTCCAGGACATCTGCAAAATACCACTCGGGTGTGCGGTGCTCCTTGCCCTCTGGCGGTCCCTCGGTCGTAAGCTTGACGGCGTCCATCTTCGCCCACCACACCTTGACGCGGGCGAAGGTCATGCACGCACCCTCAATGCAGGCCGATCGCTTGACGACGTCCAGCCGAGGACAGGCGTTCACCAGCCGCTTCACGAGCTCGAAGTAGCTGCCGGGCATAGTTTCGGCAGGCCACAACCAGATTATTAAATCCTTCATGGCCAGTTTGGCCACCCTATGCAGCTCGACCAGCTATTTTAGCTTATCGCTAAAGGGCACTGGATGTTCTGGCGCAAGATATTGCGACCAGAATAGCTTCTCCGTTGAGCTCCCTTCTTCGGCTCGAAAGAACTCCGCAGCGTCAGACACACTGCGCGGTAGATCTGCAAACGCCCCTGGAGAACTCCGAATCCGGGTTAGTAAGAAATACTTCTTCTTCACATACTTGATTTGCATACTAAACGCCTTACCCGCCACGACTTTCTTGGCCTCCTGGATCTCCTGGAGGGCGCCCTGGGCCTCAACCCGGGCCTCTTCCGCACTTTGACAGGCCTTAGCGAGTTCGGTCTCTCGAGCCGAAACGTCCTGCTCCAAGGATTCGCATTTCTTCACTGCATCCTGGAGCTCTTGTTGGACCTCATCAAGCCTAGCCACATGCTTTTCTCGAGCGGCTTTTTCCTTGGCAGCTTTCTCCTCGACCTGGGCCAAGGCCTGTTTAAGGACCTCAACCTCGGTCGCCACTCCTACACATATCATGCACTACGTTCAATATGCATTATTTATTCTATCCGAATATACAGCCAGTCAGTACATACATTGCTTGTCTTCTAGCTGCTTCCTCACTTGGCCGAGCTCCTCCTCGGTCTGCTCCATTCTTTGCTTCAGTCCGGAGACTTTGGTAGTGTGTGAGGTCGCGGCCAGCAACGATGCCTGCTTGTTCATATAAGACATATTTAGTTAGTCTCTTGCGAAAATAAATTGATCCTATGTCCGACTTTTCTTTTCGAACACCGGACAGTGTCTCGGGGGCTACAGTCTATATGGGGATTTTCTCTTTTGCGTCGCTTACCTCAAAACCTGTCAGCAGGCTGTTGCAGGCTTCGGTTAGTCTGCTCTTGACGGACCGAAATCTCTCAATCACGGTACCCATAAGAATACGGTGTTCATCCACAATGGAAGCGCCTCGTAGTGCTTCTAGCAGATTATCCGGTGCCTCTGGTTGGACAGAGGTCACCGACAGAACAGGCACACCCCCTTCTTTCGAAGGAGGTTGCTCGCCGGATTCCGGAGCCGTATAGGTCTCCGGACTTGTATTCGGCTGGGGGCCGAATTGAGCATGGCCCCCATCCCCAGTCGCCATGGGGGTTTGCTTCCCCATGTGTCCGGCAGCCAAGGCTTCGCCCTCTGGCGCCACCCTGGCGGCCTCCTGAACCTCTCCCTGGCCGAGGAAGGTCCTTTGGGACAACACCTCATCGTCGCCCTTGGCCGTGGGAGAGTGAGCGGCCGGCGGTGACTCGCTGGCCATCGCCTTCGAATCCAACAAACCTCTTGATGAGGATCGCAGGGAGCTGTCGTGGGCCGGACTGCAATGGCATGAATTAACATATTATATTATGAAGCAAGAGAGGCTGGATGCATGGACATATGTGGGTTTCTAGTACTTACAACACGGCTAGAGGCTTGTTTCGGGGGCGTCGTTCCGGGCTGCTGTCGACGTCCCACGTGGAATTATCCGCGGGGGGACCCTTCCCCCTCTTGGGCGCCTCCGCCTCCAGATTTGTGGAGGCCACCCTCTTCTTCCTCCCCCCATCAGGGGAGAGATGCTTTCTTCCACCTCCTCGTCATCGTCTTCAGCGGCGGAGGAGAGATTCTTGTCTTCGTATGACACATCCGAAGCTCCCTTGCGGCGGAGGCCACTCCGGACCCCCTTGGCCTTCTTCTTGGCCTTCTTCTCCGGCGCCTTATAGGGCGCCGGCACCAGCATCTTCGCCAGGAGCGGGATGACTGGTTCTTCGAGCAGTGGAGCCGAACAGTGAATCCGCTCCGCCCTCTCCATCCATACCTTAAAAAACAATAATAATAAAGTTTAGATATCCTCCTTGAAACAAGCAAGTCAAGGATGTGCCTTAAGACGTGAAAGACTTACCGCATTGGCACGATGGGTAATATCGTGCCTGCGATCCGAGTCCATGGCTGGCGGCGTCTCGTTGCCTTTGAAAAGCAACTTCCAGGCATCTTCGTGAGTGGTTCCGAAGAGCGTTTCCAAGGTTTGGTGCTTCTTCGGATCGAATTCCCATAAGGGGCAGGTTCGGCTTTGGCATGGGAGGATCCAGCGTACCAGCATCACCTGGATGACGTCGACGATCTTGATGTTTTTATCCACCATGCTTTGGATGTGCATTTGCAGTGCTATTAGTTCGTCCGACGAAGACCAATTTGGGCCCTTCTCTATCCAGGAGGTGAGCCGCATTGGAGCTCCGGAGTTGAATTCGGGAGCCGGGGCCCAGGTGGCGTCGCGGGGCTCTGTGATGTAGAACCACAGTTTTTGCCACTCCTTGACCGTCTCCACAAAAGTACCCTGGGGCCACGTGACATTGGGCATCTTGCTCACCATGGCACCTCCGCACTCCGCGTGCTGACCGTCCACCACCTTCGGCTTCATGTTGAAGATCTTGAGCCACAGTCCGAAGTGGGGTTGGATGCGGAGGAAGGCCTCACACACGACAATGAATGCCGAGATGTTGAGGAAGGAGTTCGGGGCTAGATCATGGAAATCTAGCCCGTAATAGAACATAAGCCCGCGGACGAAAGGGTGGAGAGGAAACCCCAATCCGTGGAAGAAATGAGGGATGAAGACCACCCTCTCATTGGGCTTCGGGGTGGGGACGATTTGCCCCTTGGCTGGAAGTCGGTGTGCGATTTCTTTCGCCAGATACTCGGCCTCCCGAAGCTTGGTGATATCCTTCTCCCTAACGGACGAGGCCATCCACTTGCCTTGCCCTCCAGATCCGGACATGGCTGAGTGCTTCCTTGAGGCGGAAAGAATGAGAACTTGGGCGCTGGAGCTCGAGAACGAAAGGGCAGAGAAAGAGAGAAGGCATGGGTGAAGAAAGGGAGTCCTTATCTCCTTATAAAGGCAGTGAATATCAAGCGCCTCCCCACTAGCCTTAAAACTTGTCTGTTCCCAAGGGCTGTGTAAACAACACGGTTATATTACCCACGCTCGTATTGATGGGAATCCCGCAATAAGGGGACACGATCTCTGCTTTGACAAGACATGGCTATTAAAACCGCGTCTCGAAACATGGAACGTGTTGAATTTCGGGTTCCGGCAGACCCTTGAGGTTCGAACACTGGGGTGCGCATGGAGATTTCGCCTTCTACCTACCTGCGCCCCACCCCGCGCTAAGATCTAAGCTATGGAAAGAACAGCACAAGAGACACGGAGTTTATACTGGTTTGGGCCACCGTTGTGGTGTAATACCCTACTCCAGTGTGTGGTGTGGTGGATTGCCTCTTGGGCTGATGGTGATGAGCAATACAAGGAAGAACAGCCTCGCGAGGGTCTGTTCTTGGCTGGGGCGATGAACTGCTGGGAGGAGTTCAATCACCCTTCTCTCTCTCTCTCTCTCTTCTCGATTCTCTCTCCGATTTCGATCCAATCTCTGATCTCCCCTCTACCCTGTGGATGGCTAGTCCTATTTATAGGCAAAGGCCCTGGGCCTCTTCCCAAATATTGAGCGGGAAGGGCGCCAACAATTGGCCATTTTGAAGGGGAACATCTGGTACACTTATCCTGACTAAAGTTGGTCCTCGCCTGCCAAAGGCTCTGGTGGTGACGCTGGCTTGGGCACCACAACGACTTCCTCCCTCCCTGCCGTCTGCTTGATGCTCTCGCCTGCGCTTGCTCCCTTTGCACCAAAGAGGAAAGGAGGACACTGCGCGGGCTAGCGCCCACCTGGCACCCTTGGTCGTCATGGCTTGCGTCACGGGCACCTCGTGAGGTACCCTGCCTTGATCTCTCTGCCTCCTCGCGAGCCAGCCTGATGAGGCCGTGCTTGAGGAAGCTCCGTGTCGTCCGCCCCGCGAGGCTTGACCCCTTGCGAGGGTCTTGGGTCTGTGTTGATGAAGATGGGCCATGCTGGGCCCCTCCTCGAGCCACGCCGCAGGCCGCAGGCAGGCAAGTCTGGGGACCCCCGTTCCCAGAATGCCGACAGTAGCCCCCGGGCCCAAGGCTTGCCCGGACTTGGCCGTGCAGGGAGACGAAAGAGCAAGAGCGAAGCGCCGCGGGCCCTAATAGCCTGCGGCCTTGGGCGCCACGTGGCGGTTGATTGGACGTGGGCGTCTCCACTTCCCCACGGCGCCTCGGCAACTGCACGGATTGAAAAAGTCCCTGCATGCAAAGCGGGTCATGATTACCTGCGATCGTGGGGGCCGACGGTTGGCCCTCGCCGGCTATAAGTACGGATCAGCGCGCGCCCTTCCAGTTCATCCCCCCTTGCTTCTCCTTCTTCTTCATGGCCCCGTCGAGGAGGTTCTCGGCCGCAGAGAAGGGGAAGGCTCACCAGGTTGAGCCTGCCTCTCCCCCGCCCAAGCGCAGCCAAGGGCGCCCTCGCAAACATCCTGTGGCCACCACGGCAGCTCCCCGCGGCCGTGGAGACGATTTCCAGCACGATGACGAGCGGACTGCTGCGGCCGGGGGGCGCGCTTCGGTCGTGCGTTCCCCTAGGCCGCGCTTTCACGCTGCAGAGGTGGTGCCGGAGTTCGTTGTGTGGTCGGCGAAGCCGACTAGCACCCGGCTTCAACTTCCTCGCTTCCTCCTCGGCGAGCTCCCGGCCGGCGCCCCGGGCAGCCTCTGGCTTCAGGCAGACGGCTGCTGCAGCCGGGCCTCATGGGCTTCACTGGAGGTCTCCGCAGCCGGGAGCCTGGCCTTGACCCGTGGTTGGCAGACGTTTGCCCCCCGCGCGTGGCCTGAGCCGTCGGTGCACCCTGCACTTCAAGTTTGACGGTGATGCCACCCTCTACGTGAGGGTGTTTGGGGAAGATGGTCGCCGCGCAGGGTGCTGCCCTGAGGACGACGACCGCGGCCGGGAACCCAGCCCCGGCGATGATGGAGAGGACAGCGCTTGCGTGATTGGCGGCGCTCAGGGTTCCCCAAGCTTCACCGGTTCTTCTTCAGGCGGCGACTCTTCTAGCGGTGGCCGCGGTCAGCCTCCACGCCGTCGTACCTGCTTGGGAGGTGGTAGCATGTCTGCCCGCCGTCGCGCCTTGGTGAAGCGCGAGAGGGAGTCTGCCTGAGCCCCGGAGGCAGCTCGAGTCTTCCCTGCAGGTCGGTGTGAGGCGAGCTGCGCCTGATTTGTTCTTTCTTTTCCTTTTTCCTGCATAAAAAGATAGTAGCGTGGAGCCCCGCTGGGGCGTGTTTGGGTTATTGCTGTTAATCATCGCTTTGCTTCCGTTATCGTGCCTTACGACTACGTGCCCGCGCGTGGATAGTTCCTGGCCCCAGCCGTGGGGGGGCGACCGACCCAGGCCCTGTGTTTGTGTCGCGGTGCCCGTGGGGCACGGACTGGACGGGTGCTCCTGTAATGGACCCAGGTCACGAAACCTTTGAACGACTAGGACAGGAACACTCGCGAGGGCGCTCGGCTGGCCCCCTCGCGAGGCCTTGCATAAGAGAAATCGAGGCAGGAGAGTGAAAAGTCGAAGAACCACAAGCCAAAGACGGCAACAACTTCAATAAAACTTCGAATGAGAATGAACAAGCCAACTGCAGAAAGCAAATGAAAAAGCCGCGTCCGGCACCTAATCTAGGCTTCGACGTCTTCTCACCAGCGCGGAGCTAAGTGCCGCCACTGGGTGTGGGAGGGAGCCCCAGGGCCTGAGGCTGACGCTCTTGAGACTCCGGGGCATGTACAGCCCCAACTCATTATTACGTGAGAGTGTCACGGGCGGCGAGCTTCACAGACGTTGGCCTTCTTCACAGGCTCCGGGCCTTTCTTGGGGGAAGCAGGCTTCATGGGCATTTGCCCTCTTCACAGGCTCCAGGCCTTTTCCAAAACGCGACAACTTCACAGGCATTCGCCTTCTTCACAAGCTCTGGGCCTTTTCCAAAACACGACAGCTTCACAGGCATTTGCCTTCTTCACAGGCTCTGGGCCTTTTCCAAAACGCGACAGCTTCACAGGCATTCGCCTTCTTCACAGGCTCTGGGCCTTTTCCAAAACGCGACAGCTTCACATGCATTCTCCTTCTTCACAGGCTCTGGGCCTTTTCCAAAACGCGACAGCTTCACAGGCATTCGCCTTCTTCACAGGCTCTGGGCCTTTTCCAAAAAGGATAATCTTCACAAGCATTCGCCTTCTTCACAGGCTCTGGGCCTTTTTAGGGGTAGAACCTCCGGAGGTGCTCGATGTTCCATGCATTCTGGACCGGCACCCCCTCCTGAGTCTCCAAGCGCGCGGAGCCGGGCCTGGAAAGATGAACAACCTTGAACGGGCCCTCCCACATGGGAGAGAGCTTGTGCAGTCCCTCCCTAGAGAGAACCCGCCTGAGCACGAGGTCTCCTACCTCGAGAGTTCTGGGGCGGATGTTGCGGCAGTGATATCGTCGCAGCGCTTGTTGGTACCTCGCCGCTCGCAGCGCGGCTTCTCGGTGACATTCCTCCCCCAGCACGAGGTACATCCCCCGCATGGCGTCCTGCTGTGCCTCGTCGAACACCAGGACCCGCGCGGAGCGACATCTGACCTCGTGAGGGAGGACCGCTTCGGCTCCGTAGACCAGGAAGAACGGGGTCTCTCCAGTCGGCTTGGTCGCGGTTGTGCGGATGGACCACAACACGGACTGAAGCTCGTCGTACCAACCTCTGCCGCAGGCCTCCGGCTTCTTCTTGAACGTCCTGGTCTTGAGGCCCCTAAGGACCTCTGCGTTGGCTCGCTCGGCCTGGCCGTTGCTTCGGGGGTGCGCCACCGAAGCGTAGCATATCTGTGTTCCAAGGTTAGCACAGTATGTTTTGAAGAGGTTACTGGTGAACTGCGAACCGTTGTCTGTGATGATGCGGTTCGGCACCCCGAAACGGCTCACGATGCCCCTGATGAACTTGACCGCGGAACCCGCGGGGATGGTGCGGACGGCTTCTACTTCAGCCCACTTGGTGAACTTGTCCACGGCGACGTAGAGGTAGCGGTAGCCCCCTGGCGCCCGAGGAAACGGGCCCAGGATGTCCAGCCCCCAGACTGCGAATGGCCACGAAAGGGGTATAGTCTGCAGGCCTCCTGCCGGCTGATGGATCTGCTTGGCGTGGAACTGGCAGGCCTCACAAGCTTTCACCAGTTCGACGGCGTCATTGAGTGCGGTGGGCCAATAAAACCCACTGCGGAACGCCTTGCCGACGAGGGTCCATGATGATGAATGATGTCCACAGTCTCCACCGTGTATATCTTCCAGCAGTTCTTTCCTTGCTCCTTGGAGATGTAGCGCAGGGATACATCGTTCGGTCGCTTCCGGTAGAGCTCTCCATCCTTGATGCAGTATGTCGTGGCCTGCCGTGCCACACGCTCCGCTTCCTCCTCCTTCTTCGGCAGGGTCCCTTGTGTTAAGTAACTCCGGAGCTCCGTGATCCAGCACCCCTCCTGAGGTTCCATCGTCAGGAGCAGGAGTGCTCCTGAGGCCGGGCCACAGACCGGGGCTCCTGAGGCAGGTGGCTGGGGGAGCTCCTCCCGAGGCTGAGCCGTGTTTGACAATGACGGCAGGGCTGAGGGCTTGAAGAGCCGCTCCTCAAAGACGCCAGGCTCCTGAGGTAACCGCCTGGACGCCCGTTTGGTGATGTCGTCGGCCTCCTGATTGGTGCCACGGGGCACATGCTGCAACTCCAACCCCCAGAACTGCTTCTCCATCCTGCGGACCTCCGCAAGGTAGGCTTCCATGTGCTCATCTTTCGGCTCGTACACCTTGTTGGAGAAATTGACAAGGAGCTGTGAATCGCCCTTGATGGTGAGGCGTTTCACCCCCAGGGCAGCTGCGTCCTTCAAGCCCGCTATTAAACCTTCATACTCCGCTATGTTGTTGGAGACCTTTTCACCTTGCTGGAAACAGAGCTGTACAGCGTAGTAGAGCTTGTCCTGAGTGGGCGATATAAGCACCGCCCCAGCCCCAGCACCATGCCTGGAGAACGCCCCATCGAAGTACATGACCCAGCCTTCTGGTGCCTCGCTTCCCGGGGAGAGGGACCGATCCTCGTCGGCCTTGAGGCCTGGTGCTTCCGTCCATTCTGCCACAAAATCCGCTAATGCTGCTCCCTTGATGACTCTGGTCGTGCTGAATTCGAGCTGAAATGCTTGCAGTTCTATGTTCCACTCAGCGACCCTTCCAGCTGAGTTAGGGATCCTGAGCACTCTCTCCAAGGGGTATGACGAGACGACCTTGATGGGGTGATCCTGAAAATAGTGCCGCAGCTTGCACGAGGCAACCAGTAGCGCGAGGAGGAGCTTCTGAGGCATGGGGTACCGTGCCCTCGCGTCCCGCAACACCGTGCTGACGAAGTACACTGGGTGCTCAACGAGGTTGGGTGCGTCAGTGCTGGTGGCGCCCTCCGGGGACCATGGCGCCTCCTGAGGTGATGAGGCCTCCTGAGGCTGGCCATCTGGGAGAGGGGCCTGTTCCGCCTCCGGTGCACTCCTCTGCGGAGGCTGATCCTCCTCAGCCGCGGTGGCGGTTTCTGTGGGCCTTCCTTGTTCCTGTTTTGCCTTGTCCCGGGCTGTTGCTGTGGTTTTGATTCGACGCTCCTCCCTAACCGCCACCAGGGCTGCGCTGGCGGAGTAGGGAGTGGCGGCGAGGTAAAGCACCAGGGGCTCTTGAGGGCACGGAGCTACCATGACCGGAGGGCTGGTCAGATATCTCTTGAGATCCTGGAACGCCTTGTCGGCCTCTTCAGTCCATTCAAAGGGCCCCTTTTTCTTCATTAGCTGGAAGAAGGGTAGCGCTCGCTCCCCCAACTTGGAGATGAAGCGCCCTAGCACGGTCACGCGTCCAGTGAGCTTCTGCATTTCTCTGAGGGTCTTTGGCGGCTCATGTCCTCGACCGCCTTGACCTTTTTCGGGTTAGCCTCGATGCCTCGGTGGGACACGAGGAAACCCAAGAGCTTGCCCGAGGGGACTCCGAACACACACTTCTCTGGGTTGAGCCGCAGGTTCACTGCGTTGAGGCTCACGAAGGTTTCCTCCAGGTCTTGTATCAGGGTCCTGGCCTCCCGAGACTTCACCACAATATCATCGACGTAAGCCTCAACATTCTTCCCGAGCTGCGGGCCCAAGGTGATGTGCATCAGCCACTGAAAGGTCGCCCCTGCGTTACGCAGCCCGAATGGCATGCATGTGTAGCAGTACACCCCACACGGGGTTAGGAAGGCTGTCTTTTCGACATCTTCTACCGCCATCTTGATTTGGTGATACCCAGAGAAGGCATCCAAGAAGCATAGCAGGTCGCATTCTGCAGTGGAATCGACGGTCTGGTCGATGCGGGGGAGCGGGAACGGATCTTGCGGGCATGCCTTGTTGAGGTTGGTGAAGTCGACACACATGCGCTCCTTCCCTCCCTTCTTTGGCACAACGACAGAGTTGGCCAACCAATCCGGGTATCGGACCTCGCGAATGACCCCAGCGGCTTCTAGTTTGCGGGTCTCTTGGACGATGAAGGCCTGCTTTTCCGTGGACTGCTGCCTTGCCTTCTGCTTCACAGGGCGCACGTTGGGGCACACGTTTAGGTGATGCTCGATTACGCTCCTAGGGATCCCCGCCAACTAGTCAGGCTCCCAAGCGAATACCTTCTTGTTTGCGTGCAGGAACCTGACCAGGGCCTCCTCCTGCTCGGGCTCGAGGTTGGCTCCTATGGTGAAAGTGGCGTTGGTGGACCCGTCCTCATCGACGGGTATTTGCTTGGTTTCTGCCTTGTCTTGGGTGAACAACTGTTTCTTCTTGGCGGGTGCAACCCCTTGGGCTCGGGGGTCTCCGAGTCGGCGGGCTGTGCCGACGCTGCCGTCTTGAAGGCGAGCTTGAGCACTCGCAGCGCGTCTCCGGTGTCCTCGTGCACGGTGAGGACACCGCTGCTCCCGGGCATCTTCATGAGGTTGTATGCCGGGTGCGTCGCGGCCATGAACTGGGCCAGCGCCGGGTAGCCGAGGATGGCGTTGTAGGGGAGGCCGATGGGGGTGATGTCGAAGTCGACCAGCTCCGTGCGGAAGTTGTTGTAGGTGCCGAAGGTTACTGGGAGCCGGATATGTCCCAAGGAGCTGGATGATCCGCCCCCAATGCCTGAGAAGGGCCGGCTAGGTTGCAGCCGTTCCAGGGGTATGCAGAGGAGGTTGAAGGCCTCAACCGAGGGCACGCTGAGGCCCGCACCGCCATCGATGAGAGTTCTGGTGACGGCCACCTGGCAGATGGTGGGGGTGCACAGCATGGGGAGCGCACCCGAGCAGGTCGAGTTGGAGGGGTGGTCCTCCAAGCTGAAGGTCAGGCCGGCCTTGGGCGCCGCCCGGTCCGGGAGAGCCCCCTGCCGCGTGGAAGCGGCGCTGACCCGGCGGATGAACGGGTTGACATGGTGACTTGTAGGCGGCGCCTGCGAGCCGCCCAGGAGGGCTGCGACGACCGGGGGTGTTGGTGTAGCATGGTGAGCGGGGAAGAGGCTACGGAGCTCTTCCCAAGAGGCCACGGAGGCTGCCAGCAGGTGGAGCAGCCATGCGCGCGGAGCGCCGGTGAGGGCCATGGGGAGCCAGTTGGCCATGACCCTATCGTCACCTCCAACTTCGAGGATGGCCTCCTCGTACGCCAGCAAGAAGGCCAGCGGATCAGTCGCACCGCCGTAGCGCGGCGGCGTCATTGGCTTGAACTTGTCTGGCCACCGTACCCGTCGCAGGGCTGGGGCCAGGGCTCGGAGCCCCCTGGCCCCCGTGCTGGCACCGGCGGCCGGAGCGGGCGACATGCTACTCATCGCGAGGTAGGTCATGGCGGTGGCGGAAGGGAAAACTCCGGTGCACCCCTACCTGGCGCGCCAAATGTCGGATTTCGGGTTCCGGCAGACCCTTGAGGTTCGAACACTTGGGTGCGCGCGTAGATTTCGCCTTCGACCTACCTGCGCCCCACCGCCGCGCTAAGATCTAAGCTATGGAAAGAACAGCACAAGAGACACGGAGTTTATACTGGTTTGGGCCACCGTTGTGGTGTAATACCCTACTCCAGTGTGTGGTGTGGTGGATTGCCTCTTGGGCTGATGGTGATGAGCAATACAAGGAAGAACAGCCTCGCGAGGGTCTGTTCTTGGCTGGGGCGATGAACTGCTGGGAGGAGTTCAATCACCCTTCTCTCTCTCTCTCTCTTCTCGATTCTCTCTCCGATTTTGATCCTATCTCTGATCTCCCCTCTACCCTGTGGGTGGCTAGTCCTATTTATAGGCAAAGGCCCTCGGCCTCTTCCCAAATATTGAGCAGGAATGGCGCCAACAATTGGCCATTTTGAAGGGGAACATCTGGTACACTTATCCTGACTAAAGTTGGTCCTCGCCTGCCAAAGGCTCTGGTGGTGGCGCTGGCTTGGGCTCCACAATGACTTCCTCCCTGCCGTTGGACTGGTCTTGGTCTCGTTGCACCGAAACGGGTGCCTTTGCTTGATGCTCTCGCCTGCGCTTGCTCCCTTGCACCAAAGAGGAAAGGAGGACACTGCGCGGGCTGGCGCCCACCTGGCACCCTTGGTCGTCATGGCTTGCATCACGGGCACCTTGTGAGGTACCCTGCCTTGATCTCTCCGCCTCCTCGCGAGCCAGCCTGATGAGGCCGTGCCTGAGGAAGCTACGTGTCGTCCGCCCCGCGAGGCTTGACCCCTCGCGAGGGTCTTGGGTCTGTGTTGATGAAGATGGGCCGTGCTGGGCCCCTCCTCGAGCCACGCCGCAGGCCGCAGGTAGGCAAGTCTGGGGACCCCCGTTCCCAGAACGCCGACAGAACGGCAGATGAAAAACGGTTCAAAATGATGACCAAGTAGACGTGATGTCATGTTACAAAAGGACTGTCAGCGGATTGGACACGTGCAAATATTATATTCTCTACGGTTATGTGTGGTACTTGTGTTACAGATCCGATCACGTTCATTACGTCCGAAGACTGTCTTGGAGTATTCGGAAAGGGGAACCCGCCTTGCAATGCCGAAGACAATCTACGCGCCGGACACCTCGTCATTGAAGCCTGGTTCAGGGGCTACTGAGGGAGTCCTGGACTAAGGGGTCCTCGGGCATCCGACCTATTAGACATGGGCCGGACTGATGAGCTATGAAGATACAAAGACCGAAGACTCTACCCATGGGACTCTCCTTGGCGTGGAAGGCAAGCTTGGCGACCAATATGAAGATTCCTTTCTCTGTAACCGACCTTATGTAACCCTAGATCCCTCCGATGTCTATATAAACCGGAGAGCTAGGTCCGTAGACATATATCCTCATAATCATAGTCAGACATGCTAGACTTTTAGGGTTTAGCCATTACGATCTCGTGGTAGGTTAACTCTTGTAATACTCATATTCATCAAGATCAATCAAGCAGGAAGTAGGGTATTACCTCCATAGAGAGGGCCCGAACCTGGGTAAACATTGTGTCCCCTGTCTCCTGTTACCATCGACCTTAGACGCACAGCTCCGGACCCCCTACCCGAGATCCGTCGGTTTTGACATGTAGATTACTGCTTGTATGGCCATGAGGAATGAAATAATTTTGCAGCTAATAATTCTAGTTTCTTCTTGGAGGAGTTGTTGCACCAGTAGTTGTTTCTATTGTGTGCTGGACAGTAGATGTGGATAGCCTGCATGCTGTTTCTTAGGACATTAAGCTACGTAAGGATAAATTGACATAAGTATGCTAGTCTAAAGGGTCGATAACTCACATTTGTTTCTGAATTTAGTTGGTTTATCTGTCTATGGTCCTTAGTGTATTAAATGACAGCCAAAGGTATCCATCTATAGAGGCTTATCTACTAACTGTTAGACCTTGGAGGCTTATAGTGCGATGAAAGCCAAATGTATCTAACTAGCCAGTCGACAAGCTAAAACAACTAGCTATAAAATGACATCAAGTTCTGGTTTACATGCTATTCTCGTCGTTCATGCCGACAGCCCTTCTGTTGTAGTGTTTAGAGTAGATTGAGTTTGCTAGCCCTCCTTTTTGTTTCTGTTCTTATTTTGGACAGATGCTTGGGGTGCATACTTTCTAGAATCTGCATTTGGATTTGCAGTTCGCGTTGTCGAAGAAAATTGTCGATTGTTAGATTGATGTTCTGACTTTTATGTGGACAAGTCGTCCATTCTCTAAATCATTCTTTTAATCCTGCTACCCTTTTTGTATCCATGTACTGTTTATCTTGTTTAAGCATTAATGTATACTTTTCTTTCAGCAATGGCAACACAAGCAGGAACCTCGCCTACCCCTCGTTTAAGTCCCCAAGTGGTAGGGTTCTCTGTTCACGGGAGTCACCATCTAGGCATGCTTGCTGCTTCACCAGAATGATGCATTGTTCTTTAGCTGTTGATTGTCTATGTAGATTGACTGTATCGAGTTGAGGGCTTGAGGCAGGCTGTAGGTGATTAGAACAACCACCTGTTAAGTAAGATCGGCTATAGTGTATGCTCTGGACATAAGCTTGTGCTGCTGCCAGTGTAGTGTATGCTCTGAACACAAGATCCTTTACTTGCTCTGGTTTGGTTAAGACTGATGATGTCGTGGATAAGAAAACAATTTAAAAAGGTCTGTTGAAAAAAGGTGGAAGCATGTTCTTTCTTGCAACGTACCCTAAACCCCTAAACTCTTTTTATTTGAACTTGTTAGTTATGTTCTGGAGTCTGCAATTTTTGAATCAATATCTATCTGATTAATGGATGCCTTGTTTTGTTTTTTTAGTTTGTTGCAAAACATATATGTGGTGTATCTGATTAGTTATGTTGTAAAAGAATGCTTGTCTCTGATACTGTTATTCTTATGTTGATATATGTGCCCAGTTTTGTGTGTTTTGAATCAATATCTATCCGTTTAATTACTGACCATGGTGAGCTAGATCCAAACAAACAAGACACTTACATTAACTTGGCACTTTGAGTCCTTGTAATTCTGATAGTGTGGAACTATATTTTGTACACATAGTCAACTAGTTTTCATTTTATATTTGCTTGCTTATGTGGAACTATATTTTCTCATTTTTCTAATTATGACATGGATGATATGAAATATCAGAATTGTTTCTGTTACATGGTGTGCTGCAGGAAAGCCCCTGTGTAGGTTTATTATCTCGTAATTGGGCAATTATTTTCTTGCAGGGGGCCACCCGTTCGAGCTCGCTTTGACCCTCTTTTGCTCTGTAGTGGTCCTGGTACATGAAAAGCAAGTCCTTTTAAATGTTTTGCTTCCTTGGTTGCATTCTGCTGTACACTCAAAAATATTTTCAATTTAGTGACAAGCAAACAATAAAATAGTCAAAAGGCTTTTATTTAATGTGCTTTTCGAAAATGAAAATGTGTTGTGATGTTCTCCTCTTTCTGTTGACATGTATGTTGAGTAATATCAAGCCATAATTATAGTCCCTCCAAGACATGCTCAAATGTAGTCGCACGTACAGATTTGTGTGGCTGAGGTACAGTTTTAAGATGAGATATGTATATATGGAACTCATGTAAGGGAATTAGAACTAGAGAAATATATATGTATGGGTACCTCGGCTATTGGAAATACCAACTATACAATCATCTTGTTAATTACTACACATCATATAGATTCTGTAGTGTATTAATCTCACTGGGTAGAGTGGCCTACTTGCACACTTTTATTGACTCGTTGGTTGCTGATTACTTTCGAGCGAGTAGCACATGTCTCAAGCAACTGTAGTATTCCTTTCCCTGAATTGCTCCCTTGTTTTGCTGTGGCCGTATGCTCCATGGTCAATGATGCGTGATGTATACATATTAAAACCAAAATTGGAGTAGTTTCAGTCGTGCATATTAGAACTGAATTATGCTCTATTTTGCTGTAGTTGTATGCTCTTATTGCTGAATTATTTAGTGGGTTGTACAAACTAAACTAGTCTAGTCAGTTTGCTATGATGTATTGTATATTACTGTATTTAAGACGTCTTGTAGAATTTGGGCCTGAGCACTCTGGAATTTGGCTGTTGTTTGAGATTAATCTTTCCGAGCCATTAGAGTGGGTTCAAGGATGGATCTGCCCATTCATTGTGCAGAGGATCTTCTAATTTACCACTTGTCTACTAGTACATTAGTTATCATGAACCTACATGTTCCCTTCTCTGCAAAGTAAAGACTAAACAAGTTCCTTAACTTCACAGTCAAGTTATGACTGCAGTTTGATATTCCTTTTGCTACCACATGTCCTTTAGTCTTTAACTCTCTGATGCTGCTTTCCTTCATCATGAAGGCACGCCCCAATGCTCCCCTCGCTCTGGGCACCCAATGCCAGGCAGGCTGTGGATGCCCCGGACCTCAAGGCCAGTCGTGCTACTCTAGCTACTCCTGCCCCGACCATGCTCAACTTCGCTCCTGGTCAGTTGCCGCAGGTGAGACACTTGCCTCAATGCTTGGGTGATTCTACCTGCTCACTTAGTATCATACTTGAATCTATGCACGAATTTCACAAGTTTGGATGCATCATAGAACTTCTGGTGAACCTGTTACAGTGATGTTCATTGATGACCTGCACTTGTACCAATGTATCATGCTGCTATTTGGCAATTCAGTTTCACATTGCATGTGGATCTTAAACTTATACAGTAAGCTTAGTTATTTGCATATGTAAAATATGCTGACAAAGTGTTATGTTGGATTACCGCCTCATGTTGATGGCATTGTCTCTAAACATTTAATAATGTTTTTTTTGGTGATCTGGATCAGGATCTAATGTTGTTTAGGTTGCTGTTGCTGCGACGGAAGACCAGAAGAGGCATTGAGATGCGCACCACGGTTTTAGTTGATGTTGCACCATGTTTTGGTGCTTGTGTATCTGTTTTTGCTTGTAAACACACTTGTATGTGCTTGTGTATCGTGCTTGTGTATCTGTTTTTGCTTGTTTAAGTTGATGTTGGACGTGCGGACTTGTATGTGCTGTTGTGTGTATTTGGCTAAATGATTCTGAATTTAATCATTTAATCAAGAGAATTATTGAGTGTTTGATGTTCAAATGTGTAAACTGGAAATCAGTGAATAAAAAGACCAAATGTTCTATTGGACGAAATAATATATGGGCTCTAAAAAGGCTACGGCAAAAATAATAGTGGACTGGAACATTGTTTATTTCTGGAAAAACTGAACAACAAGGCTTAACGAAATGGTCCGCAAAATGGCCATGGCCCAGAAAATTAAAAGGCCGAATTGTTGGGCTTGTCCCATGAAGTCGACCAAAAAATTCACAGGAAAAAATAATATAGAAAGGCTGAATTGTTGGGCTCGGCCCATGTAAAATACCGAACTGGACCGGGCTGATTCTTATCCATGTCAGCTTGCCATGCTGGATCCTACATGGTCTAGGGAGGCTGCTAGTGACCACAATTTTGGTCGAAGAACCAACGACCTTTTACAGAAGGTCGTTAATTTCAGTTTACGACCGCCAGCTTTTGACCTTCTGTTTTTGGTCAAGAAAAGGTCGCAAATGAAAAACAATGACCTTTCAGCGGCCAAAAGTAATGGTCACAAGTTGACATATTTCTTGTAGTGCTCAAGTTTTTAAAACAGAGGTAAATGATATTTTGAGACATGCACTGTAACATCCCAAATTTTCAATTTGGAATGTTATACATTAGATCATCATTGCATATCATATTTTATTGCTTTTGGTTTCGATCCTAGAAATCCCAAGCAACTCAAGGACCCACGGAGAGAGTTGGGGATTTCGTTATTTTCATATTTGAGTTTTTCTCAAATTTTGAGAATAGGATCATTTGATTTTATTTATTTTATCATCAATAATTTCTATTACAAAATTATGAGAAAGGGAATAAAATGACTTTCCCAAAATAAAGAAATATTGAGGATTTAATAAAAAAATCAAATAAGATTTTATTCCGAAGTTTTCCGATATTTCGGCTCGCCAGAGCCGCCGCCCGCCGCCTCGCCTATCCGCCGCCCGAGGTCGCCTCGATTTCCGCGCCCCGAGGTCGCCCGAGGTCGCCGACCAGTTTTCCGTCGGTTTTCATCGGTATTTTAGGTTTTTTTAGATCGGTTTTATTTCCGGTTTAGTCTAAATAACGAGTGTTCGCTCGTTCGTTCATTTTAACGAATGTATTCGTCGTTTAGATCCGGTTAACGAACGTTCGTTCGTTAATCCGTTCGTCGTTTTTCTTTTTCTCGGATTTTCCGCGATAATTTTGTGATCCTGATTTCTGATCCGATTTTTGTTTTAGTATAACTTTTCGCTCGTTTATCGGAATCAGGCGATTCAAGCTCCTGGAGTTTCGTCTCGAAACCCTCTACCCGTTTAACCAACTTAAACAAGTTTTTGCCACTGTAAAAATTGCCTTAGATCCAGATTAGTAGAACGAAGTTGTTTTCTTTCGTCGTTTGACTTTCGTTGTTTCGTTCGATTTGATTCTTTTTGCAAACCGGAGTTCTTAAGTTGAACTTTCTGGTTAGTTCTCTTATTTGACTTTTACCTGTGCATTATATGAGTACTTATTGTATGCTTGTTTGTTTGTCTGCGATAGAATACCCGGGGTACGCCTCCTGTTACTTCGAATCTCTAGGTTTCGTGGATCATCAGCAAGGCAAGTAACACTTTGATCATACCTCCTACTACCCAGTTTTATTGCATTAGATCAATCCTCAAACATTGCATGATTAGGATCTAATTAAATTGTGGGATGGGAAGTAGTTGAGGTAGTACCTATTACCAGTTTATTATCAACCCTTTGGGAGTTACTTCTACGTTTGCTTGTTATGCCTGCTATGCTAGTAGACGTGGATTGGGTGAGTGATATCCATGACAGATGTGAGATTGTTAATTAATGGTTTATCTAAGGTGGCAACTTAAACACACATCTGGGTGGACTGAGGTACCTGGGTATTCCAGGATTTGCCTGTTTTCTTTTGGACCGCCACCCAGGCTCAAAGGGAATCATGAGATTATTCATGCTAGAAACTTCCGTGTGCAGCCACAAGCTATTATGGGCTCTAGCATAGTTGACTAAGTCGTGCGAACTCTTACAGTGGTAGACTAGCAGATGTAGGGGATGTAGGTGGTACGGTCTACCCGATCGTAAGGTGCTAGCGCTTCTGAAAGACTATGTCTCGGTCATCCGTCTTCTCAAACACCCTGTAGTGCGAGAAACCAAACGGAGGCGATCGAGTCTTGTGGGGAAAAGTGCGCAAACCTCTACAGAGTGTATAAACTAATCATGATTAGTCGTGTCCCCGGTTATGGACATCTTAAGTATCTAGTACTTGGATTATCATGTGAATCTCAACATGTTACTCTAAATTAATTTTGCTGGGTTTTGTTTAATGATGTTTAATTGGGATTGAGAATGCTGTCAACCATTCTCAATGTTTCACAACCAACATGATAGTTAAATAATTTATTCCTTTACTGTAGGGAAAAATTGGCTTTACGCAAAACTGTAACCATAGAGCCTTCCACCAGCCCAAGATGCATATAGAATAGTTGTTTCATTCCATTACTCTCTATGTGTTACATTGCCAGCATATTCCATGTGCTGACCCGTTTTCGGGCTGCAACGTTAATGTTGCAGACTTTTCAGACGACGATTAAGGAGTTTTAGGTCGTGGTTCTATACTCAGTGATGCCGTTGGAGTTGATGGACTCACTTATCTTCCAAGCCTTCCGCTGTTATCGTTATTAGATGGCCTTAAGCCATATTTATTGTAATAAGTTCTCTTTTGAGACACTCGATGTAATAAGTGTGTGATTGCTACTCTATTATAAATCCTTCAAGTACTGTGTGGTGTCAGCATTACTGATCCAGGGATGACACCGGAGCACAGAGATCAGACTGTTTGAGGTCTGGTCGCTACAGAGATGGTATCAGAGCACACGCTGACTGTAGGACACGACCACTAAGCTAAAGACCTAGATCACTATTCACTCTCTTCTCTTCTGACCTCTCATCTTTTCTACTCTTTAGGATGGCGGATGCAAGGAACAAGTTCACGCAACCGGATGAAGATACACCCTTTGGACGTCACTTGAAGGAAGTCACTAGATACCTGAACATAGGAGTACCAAGCTTCACCGGAACCTACAACGCCACTTTACCTGAAGAAGAGCGCTGGATGATTCAAGTTCAAGTTCCAGGAAGGACGTTCATGCCAGTCACTGAGCCCATAGAGTTTTCTTTTGATGCACCAACTTGGAGTCTAGGGAAGAGCATGGCAGCTCACATCGCCATGGGACGCATTGGAGAAGTCTACCACAATGATCTCAAGGATACTATCTACCAGATTTGTGGATGCCGAGATGAGCACTGGGAGATGATCAGCACCAGGAAGGATAGATCAGTTGCAGCTTTTATCCAGGAGTTAAACCAGCACATTCGACGACAGGAGAACCAGATGTGCGTCGACATGATAGACCTGAAGAAGGCAAGGACAAGAATCAAGGAACTGGAGGAAGAACTCAAGGCTACACGTGAAGATTATGAAGAAGAAATTGAAGTATTAGTGGACAAGAATGCCGACCTAACAATGAAGATCGAGATATTTATGGGAGGACCTACACCAGTAGATGAAGATGAAGAACCCAAGGAGATTCTCCCAGAAGACTACATCATCACCGACGACACTGACTCGGATCCAGATGATAGCGATGATGACTATGTTGAAGAAGCCGGAGCAGATATCATGGAGTCTGCAACCGAAGAATATTTCTAGTAGACCACCTCATCAGTAGTAGTAGTCCACCATGTAAATATTATAGTCCGAGCACTTTTGCGATAGTTAGATCGATTGTATGCCCTTGTTTGATTGAATGAATGAAGTGAATTGTTTGCTTTTGCCTCATGTGCATATGGGTAGTGTTTTCTCTTTAGACCTCCTCTATTCTTAAATCTCATCTTTTCTAAACCCTCAGATGCCTCCGAGACGTGACCCCGGATTTACCTTTCCACCGGAGCTCACTCAGTTGATCCAGCAGCAGAACACATTGATGCAGTTGCTAGTCCAGAATCAGAATCAGGGGAACAACAACAACCCACCACCACCACCACCTGTTGATCATTTAGCCCGTTTTCTTAGCCTGAATCCGCCGGTGTTTTCCAGTAGCACCGAGCCGATAGTAGCAGATGATTGGCTCCGCAAGACAGCTAGAGAGTTGACCACCGCAGGATGCACGGATGCGGAGAAGGTGAAGTTTGCCGCACATCAGCTTGAAGGACCCGCAGCATCATGGTGGGAGAATTTCACAGCCACTTTCCTTGTCAACACTATCACATGGGACCAGTTTCAGCAGGCTTTTCGAACTGCCCATGTTTCAGCAGGAGCTATGGCCATGAAGAAGCGAGAGTTTCGCAACTTGCGCCAAGGAGGACGGACAGTTGGCCATTATGTGGAGGACTTTAGTAAATTAGCACGTTATGCCCCAGATGACGTTGCTACGGATGTAGCTAAGCAGGAGAAGTTTCTGGAAGGACTGAATGATGAGTTGAGCATGCAGTTGATGGAAGAAACCTTCAACAACTACCAGGAGTTGATAGATCGTGCTCTTATGATTGAAGGGAAGTAGCAGCAAATTGAAAATCGCAAGAGGAAGTATGAACAAGGAAAGTACAATTCAGGAGCTCAGCAGAAGCCATGATTTACCCCCAGACTGGGAGGAGCATTTCAGCATACCCATGGAGGAGGTAGCTCGCAGAATCACAATGGCCCTAGGAATGGTAATGGTAATGGAGGAAGCAACGGCCAGAACCGCACCAACCCATCAACCCCAGCCAAGAAAGACCTGAGCCAAGTCACTTGCTTTAAGTGTTCGAAGACCGGACATTATGCCAATGAATGTCCTGAATTACAAAATGGAAATAGCAATGGAAGCTCTGGGAAGAAGCCGAACCCTTTCAACAGGGGACAGGTGAACCACGTTAGCGTGGAGGAGGTTGAAGCTCAGCCTGATGTAGTAATAGGTAAGTTTTTGGTTAAGTCATTTACTGCACTCGTTCTTTTTGATACTGGTGCATCGCATTCATACATATCCAGGGGATTTGTGGATAAGTATAAACTGTCAACCCAAGCCCTTAGGTCACCCATGTTAGTAACCTCGCCTGGAGTAGAATATATGGCTAGTCTATGGTGTGATCGGTTACCATTAAGGATTGGTAACTATGTTTTTCCCTCAGACCTAATAGTATTGGAATCCCAAGGATTGGATGTGATATTAGGCATGGATTAGTTATCAAAGTATGAAGGGAATATTGAATGTGCTAGTAAGTCAATTTTGCTTACCACCCCAGAAGGGAGAAGGATCAAGTATGTATCCCGACATGTGCCAAAGAGGACTCAAGTAAATTGCTTAACAGGAGTTGTGCAGGAGGAAGTACCAGCGGTAAAGGAATTCCCTGATGTATTTCCAGAGGAGTTGCCAGGCATGCCACCGGATAGAGACATTGAGTTTTTGATTGAGCTATTGCCAGGCACAGGGCAATTATCGAAGAGACCATACAGGATGTCTGCAAAGGATTTGGTGGAAATTAAGAAGCAAATTAAGGAGTTACTGGATAAAGGTTATATTCGCCCAAGTTCTTCACCTTGGGGATCGCCAGTACTTCTAGTGGAGAAGAAGGATGGATCGTTAAGGATGGTTGTCAATTATCGAGGATTGAATGAAGTAACAATCAAGCACAAGTACCCACTACCGATGATCAATGATCTGTTTGATCGATTGCAAGGGGCTAAGGTATTTTCCAAGATCGATCTGCGATCAGGATACCACCAGTTGAAGATTCGGGAACAGGATATACCCAAGATGGCTTTTACCACCAGGTATGGGCTGTACGAGTATACCGTTATGTCATTTGGTCTGACTAACGCACCTGCATATTTTATGAACATGATGAACAAAGTGTTTATGGAGTTTTGGGATAAGTTCATCGTAGTGTTCATTGATGATATCCTGGTTTACTCAAAGAATGAAGATGAGCATAAGGAACATTTGCGTTTGGTTCTTGGAAAGCTCGGGAAACATCAACTATATGCCAAGTTTAGCAAATGTGAGTTTTGGTTGAAGGAAGTAGGATTCCTCGGACACATTATATCCGGAGAAGGAATAGTAGTTGACCCCACAAAGGTTATCACTGTGACCAATTGGGAAGCACCAACAACAGTTGGAGAGATCCGGAGTTTTCTTGGACTCGCAGGATACTACCAGAGATTTATTGAGAATTTCTCAAAGATTGCAAAGCCTATGACTAAGTTGTTAAAGAAAGATACCAAGTTCATATGGATGGAGGAATGTGAGGCTAGTTTCCAGGAGTTGAAGAAATGTTTGGTTACCTCACCAGTGTTGATTTTGCCAGACCAGACCAAGGATTATGAGGTGTATTGCAACGCTTCACGTCGAGGACTTGGAGCAGTGCTTATGCAGGAAGGGAGAGTTGTTTCATATGCCTCAAGACAACTGAAGCCTCATGAGTTGAATTATGCTACGCATGATTTGGAATTAGCAGCCTTAGTGCATGCATTGAAAACATGGAGACATTTCCTCATTGGAAACCATTGTGAGGTGTACACGGATCATAAGAGTTTGAAATACATTTTCACGCAGAAGGAGTTAAACCTCAGACAAAGGAGATTGTGAAGCCTATGACGGAGTTGTTGAAGAAGGATACCAAGTTCATATGGACGGAGGAATGTGAGGCTAGTTTCCAGGAGTTGAAGAAACGTTTGGTTACTTCACCAGTGTTGATTTTGCCAGACCAGACCAAGGATTATGAGGTGTATTGCGACGCTTCACGTCGAGGACTTGGAGCAGTGCTTATGCAGGAAGGGAGAGTTGTTTCATATGCCTCACGACAGCTTAAGCCTCATGAGTTGAATTATGCTACGCATGATTTGGAGTTAGCAGCCGTAGTGCATGCATTGAAGACTTGGAGACATTTTCTGATTGGAAACCATTGCGAGGTGTATACGGATCATAAGAGTTTGAAGTATATTTTCACACAGAAGGAGTTGAATCTCAGACAAAGGAGATGGTTGGAGCTCATCAAGGATTATGATATGAAATTGCATTATCACCCCGGAAAGGCTAATGTAGTAGCCAACGCATTAAGCCGTAAGAGTCATGTCAACACCCTAATGACAGGAGAATTACCATGGGAGTTAGTCAAAAATCTTCGAGAGTTATGTTTAGAAATAGTCCCGAGAGGATATGTAGCAGCATTGGAGATTCAGTCTACATTGATAGATAAAATCAGAGAAGCCCAAAGGACTGACAAGGAGATTGCTTCTATTAAGGAGAAACTTAGCAAGCGAAAGGCTAAGGGATTTCGTGAGGACGAGCACGATACCTTATGGTTTGAAGACCGTGTTTACGTGCCCAATGACCCGGAGATCAGGAAGTTGATACTGCAAGAGGCGCATGATTCACCATATTCGATTCACCCATGAAATACCAAGATGTATTTGGATTTGAAGGATATTTTCTGGTGGACCGGAATGAAGAAGGATATTGCGGAGTACGTAGCAGTTTGTGATGTATGTCAGAGAGTGAAGGCAGAGCATCAGAAGCCAGCAGGATTGCTACAACCATTGCCGATACCCGAATGGAAGTGGGATAAGCTAGACATGGATTTTATCACAGGATTGCCCAGAACACGTTCAGGCTATGACTCGATATGGGTTGTAGTCGATCGTTTGACAAAGGTAGCTCATTTCATTCCAGTGAAGACTACCTATACCAGTGCAAAGTTGGCAAAGATATACATGACCAGGATCGTATGTCTGCATGGAGTTCCAAGGAGTATCGTATCAGATAGAGGAACCCAGTTTACCTCAAAGTTCTGGAAGCAGTTGCACGAAACCTTGGGAACCAGGCTAGAATTCAATATAGCTTTTCATCCACAGACAGATGGACAGACCGAGAGAGTCAATCAGATTTTGGAGGATATGCTGAGAGCTTGTGCGCTAGATTATGGATCTAGTTGGGACGACAATCTGCCATATGCAGAGTTCTCTTACAACAACAGCTATCAATCCAGTTTAAAGATGGCCCCTTTCGAAGCCTTGTACGGAAGGAGGTGCAGGACCCCGTTGTCGTGGGATGAAGTTGGAGACTGCCAGTTGTTTGGACCTGACTTGATTAAGGAGTCTGAACAGAAGGTGAAATTGATTCGCGATAGGCTCGAGATAGCCCAGTCCAGACAGAAGAGTTATGTAGATTCTAAACGCAAGGAGACAGTTTACGAAGTTGGAGATAGAACTTATCTTCGAGTATCACCACTTCGGGGAACAAAGCGTTTTGGAGTTAAAGGAAAGTTAGCACCACGATTTGTAGGACCATACCGAGTATTGGAACGTATGGGAGAAGTGGCCTACAAGTTGGAATTGCCCGAAGGATTGTCAGGAGTTCATGATGTGTTCCACGTTTCTCAGTTGAAGAAGTGCCACGCGGAGATGGCTGACATACCGTTGAGGGATACAGTGCCATTGGAAGCAATCCAGTTGGATAACAATTTGACCTATGAGGAGAAACCAATTAAGATTCTTGAGTTTGCCAGCCGAGTCACTCGCAACAAGGTTATCAAGTTCTGTAAAGTTCAGTGGAGCCACCACACGGAGGACGAAGCCACCTGGGAGCGAGAGGAAGATTTGCTCAAGGACCACCCTCACCTAATTTCTAGTCAACCCGAATCTCGAGGGCGAGATTCATCTTAAGGGGGGTAGGTTTGTAACATCCCAAATTTTCAATTTGGAATGTTATACATTAGATCATCATTGCATATCATATTTTATTGCTTTTGGTTTTGATCCTAGAAATCCTAAGCAGCTCAAGGACCCACAGAGAGAGTTGGGGATTTCGTTATTTTCATATTTGAGTTTTCTCAAATTTTAAGAATAGGATCATTTGATATTATTTATTTTATCATCAATAATTTCTATTACAAAATTATGAGAGAGGGAATAAAATGACTTTCCCAAAATAAAGAAATATTGAGGATTTAATAAAAAATTCAAATAAGATTTTATTCCGGAGTTTTTCGATATTTTATTTGAATTTAGGAAAAATATGCATTTAGGCCCCAAATAAATGTTCACTTTGTCCGGCTTGATTTTAGAAGTCGGGGAAAATCTATTTCGGGATTTTTGGAGTCCGTTTAGTATTTCTTTTTATTTTTCTTCTGCGCGTAATTATTTTTAAGAAAACACGCACCGACCTAACCGGGCCGTGTCCGCCTGGGACTCTGGCCCGGCAGGCTTTATAAGCCGGGGTAGCCCACCCCCGAGCCAAACCCTAGCCGCGCCCCTCGAACCCCGCGCCCCGCCAACGCCAGCGCCGCCGCCCGCGCCGCCCGCCGCCGCCGCTGCCTCGCCGGAGCCACCGCCCGCGGCCTCGCCGATCCGCTGCCCGAGGTCGCCTCGATTTCCGCGCCCCGGTTTTTTTCTCGAAAAAAACCGATCGGTTTTCCGTCGGTTTTCGTCGGTTTTTTTTAGGTTTTTTTCTTAGATCGGTTTTATTTCCAGTTTAGTCTAAATAGTGAGTGTTCGCTCGTTTGTTTGTTTTAACGAACGTATTCGTCGTTTAGATCCGGTTAACGAACGTTCGTTCGTTAATCTGTTCGTCGTTTTTCTTTTTCTCGGATTTTCCGCGATAATTTTCTGATCGCGATTTCTGATCTGATTTTTGTTTTAGTATACGCTCGTTTATCAGAATCAGGCGATTCAAGCGCCTGGAGTTTTGTCTTGAAACCCACTATCCGTTTAACCAACTTAAACAAGTTTTTGCCATTGTAAAAATTGCCTTAGATCCAGATTAGTAGAACGAAGTTGTTTTCTTTCGCCGTTTGACTTTAGTTGTTTCGTTCGATTTGATTCTTTTTGCAAACCGGATTTCTTAAGTTGAACTTTCTGGTTAGTTCTCTTATTTGACTTTTACCTGTGCATTAGATGAGTACTTATTGTATGCTTGTTTGTTTGTCTGTGATAGAATACCCGTAGTGCGCTGCCTGTTACTTCGAATCTCTAGGTTTCGGATCATCAGCAAGGCAAGTAACACTTTGATCATACCTCCTACTACCCAGTTTTATTGCATTAGATCAATCCTCAAACATTGCATGATTAGGATCTAATTAAATTGTGGGATGGGAAGTAGTTGCGGTAGTACCTATTACCAGTTTATTATCAACCCTTTGGGAGTTACTTCTACGTTTGCTTGTTATGCCATGCTATGCTAGTAGACGTGGATTGGGTGAGTGATATCCATGACAGATGTGTTAATTAATGGTTTATCTAAGGTGGCAACTTAAACACACATCTGGGTGGATTGAGGTACCTGGGTATTCCAGGATTTGCCTGTTTTCTTTTGGACCGCCACCTGGGCTCAAAGGGAATCATGAGATTATTCATGCTAGAAACTTCCGTGTGCAGCCACAAGCTATTATGGGCTCTAGCATAGTTGACTAAGTCATGCGAACTCTTACAGTGGTAGACTAGCAGATGTAGGGGATGTAGGTGGTCCGGTCTACCCGATCGTAAGGTGCTAGCGCTTCCGAAAGACTATGTCTCGGTCATCCGTCTTCTCAAACACCATGTAGTGCGAGAAACCAAATGGAGGCGATCGAGTCTTGTGGGGAAAAGTGCGCAAACCTCTGCAGAGTGTATAAACTAATCATGATTAGCCGTGTCCCCGGTTATGGACATCTTGAGTATCTAGTACTTGGATTATCATGTGAATCTCAACATGTTACTCTAAATTAATTTTGCTGGGTTTTGTTTAATGATGTTTAATTGGGATTGAGAATGCTGTCAACCATTCTCGATGTTTCACAACCACCATGATAGTTAAATAATTTATTCCTTTGCTCTAGGGAAAAATTGGCTTTACACAAAACTGTAACCACAGAGCCTTCCACCAGCCAAGGATGCATATAGAATAGCTGTTTCATTCCATTACTCTCTATGTGTTACATTGCTAGGATATTCCATGTGCTGACCTGTTTTCGGGCTGCAACGTTAATGTTGCAGACTTTTCAGACGACGATTAAGGAGTTTTTAGGTCGTGGTTCTATACTCAGTGATGCCGTTGGAGTTGATGGACTCACTTATCTTCCAAGCCTTCCGCTGTTATTGTTATTAGATGGCCTTAAGCCATATTTATTGTAATAAGTTCTCTTTTGAGACACTCGATGTAATAAGTGTGCGATTGCTACTCTGTTATAAATCCTTCAAGTACTGTGTGGTGTCAGCATTACTGATCCAGGGATGACACCGGAGCACGGAGATCAGACTGTTTGAGGTCTGGTCGCTACATGCACCCTTCTCATTTACTTCACCAGTATCATTTATCAATATCTTCCATGCTAAGCACGCTAGTGGCGGTTCCCAAGCGATAATAGTAAAGGTTTACTCCCCCTCCACCAACAATCACACTCCACGGCTTATCCGAAACAATGGGTGTCATCCAAACCAACAACAGTCCCGAGGAAGTTTTGTTTAATTATTTGCATTTTTGAGTTCGGGACTGGGAATCCCTATTACTGCCCTTTTCTCGTGCGATGGTGAGTGATTAAACACTCAACCTGAGAATAACCCGCTTAGCATGTAAGATACCAACCACCTCATGTCGTTCCATGAATGATCCAGCCACACAAAAAGGATATTTATTAGAAGTTTTTAGAGGTGGCACATACAAATTTACTTAGGACGGCAGGGTAATACCGCACATAGGTAGGTATGGTGGACTCATCTGGAATAAATTTAGGTTCAAGGTTTTTGATGCACAAGCAGAATTCTCACTTAGTACAGGCGAAGGCTAGCAAATAGATTGAGAAGCGGCCGGCTAGAGATCAACAATGGTCATGAACATGCATTATGCATAAGTAACATTGGACACTAGCATGAGTAGGATATGAACACTATGAACATAAATATCATAGAGGCTATGTTTGTTTTGATTCAACTACATGCAGGAACATGCGCCAAGTCAAGCCACTCGAACATTCAGAGGAGGATACCATATCATCATACTACATCACAATCATTTTAACACAATGTTGATATCCAAGACAAATCATTATCCACTCCTAGCTACTTATGCATGGCATGAGAAACTATAATCTCTAATTGTCATTGCAAACATGTTTAATCATAATGGGTTGAATCATGGATACTAGGTTAAACATATTTACACAAACAGAACAAGCCGAGTTCATACCTGTTTCTCTCTACCACGGCCAGTTCATTGAATATCGTCATTATTGCCTTTCACTTGCATGACCAAATGATATGAAAATAGTAATAGTGCAAGAGTGCTGTGGACTAAGCTGGAATCTGCGAACATTTTATTCAACAGGAGAAGACAAGGTAAAATGGGCTCTTTATTAGATCAACAATTATTCAAATGAGATCCACTCAGCATTTTCATCATGGTCTTCTCCTCGGTAAGACTTGAATAAAAAGAAAAGAAATTCAGAGAAACACACTGAAATATTTTTGGAGTTTTTGGTTTTCTTGAACAAGCAAATAAAAGGGAAAGCAAAAACGAGAAAACTATATACATGGGAAAGCTCCCAACAAGAAAAAGAAGAACAAGGAAATCTTTTGGGGTTTTCTTTTCAATGCTACAGCTAAGCATGCATAGAAAGTAAACTAATTACAACTAATTTTTTTGTTTTTTCTAAGGTTTTTCAAACACACAAGAAGAAAGTGAGAGAATAAAATTAAGCACGGATGATACAATGAAAAAGTGTGGACACCGACAAATGAAATGAGTGAACATGAATGTAATGTCGGTGGGAAACACGTACTCCCCCAAGCATAGGCTTTTGGCCTACCTTGGTAATCAATCAGAAGCCTGGGTAGTAGGGGTACGGAGGAGCGGGCATCCACTGATCCCACTGCTGAGGCTCTTCCTCCTCCTCTGTAGCCTGGTCATTCCGATAGGCGATGATGTCCACAGGCATAATCCTATATCCACCCCTGGCAACATGATCAAAGAAAGCAGGAGCGGGCAATGGAATAATATCATGAGTTTCAGTGCTAAAAACCAAGTTATAAGGAATAGGGATGTCAGGGTAATCTCATGCAATAAAATGGTGGTGTTCCATGGCTGTGCGGTCTAGGTAAACCTTGGTCAAAGGGTAATCATGAAGGCATATCTTAACATTGAAGTGAGACGCCAAACGAGTAGCGAAAATCCCACCATGTATTTTACCCTTGGACTTATTATTGTGGAGGCGACGTGCCACAGTAGCTCCCATGCTATAAGTGTTGTCGCCCTCTAGTGCACGACATAAAATAGCAAGGTCTAGTGAACTAAGTGCACCCACCTTCTCTCTAGCAAGCAAGCATTTTGCAATGAAAAGAGCAAAGTAATGAACAACAGGAAAATGCAAGCCAGCGGCAGTGATAGCTGACACCCCTCTCTCATCTCCCACTGTTAAGGTACGATAAAAGGCCTCAGACTCTGTCGGCCTAGGCTCAACTAAGCTCCTGTCAGAAGGGATCATGCATATATTACAAAATTCAGTAAATGGTATCTGACGGGTTTCGGCATATAAACTAAACTACACCTTAGGGGGATTATTCCTAGGAAGGAAAGTAAAACTTTGAACAAAGATATTTGTGAGGAGATGATAGTGTTCACAATCAGTTGTGATGAAGTCGGTGAGGCCGACGTTAGCATCATATTGTGTGAACTCCTGAAGGATTCCAGCCTCTTCCAAGAACTGGGTGTGCGGCCATTCGCACGGCCGTACTTCCGCCAACCTCCGAGGATGGAGATCACTGTCAGAAGACTTCCCAATAACCCCCTTGGAGTTCTTCTTAGAAGCAAACTTCCTAAAGATATTCATATTTTTCCTATGAACAAAATTCTAAAAAAATTAGTCCACAAAAATTTTCTCAACAAAACTTTACAAGATTAATATCAACTACTCATAGGGATACATAGAGGCCATAGCAAGCATTCAAACTACTTAGAACTCTAAGAATTCAACATGCAAGCTCATCTACATCAGCACCAAGAGTAGCTAATTATTCAAAATATAAACCACTAAAACAAAAACTAATTGGACAAACGGAGGAGTCACATACCAAGCAACAATCCCCCCGAAAAAGTTTCGGAAGCGGAGCTTCGAGCAAAGAGATCGAAATTCGCGGGTTTGAGAGAGAGAGAGAGAGAGAGCAGTGATGATTTTTTCTGGAGGTAGGTGATGATGTGGTGGGAAGAGATAAGTGAGGGGGGCCACGTGCGGACCACAACCCACCAGGGTGTGCCTGGGGGTCCTAGCGCGCCCAGGTGGGTTGTGCCCACCTGGTGCACCTCCCTCTGATATTATTTGCACCAGAAATTCTTAAATATTCCAAACAATCGTATTAAATTTTCAGAGTATTCTGAGAACTTTTATTTTTGGGTCATTTTTTTATTGCACGGAAGATTCAGAAAACAGACAAAACATGGCATTTTATTTTATTTAACTAATAAAAATAGAAAACAAAAAGTAGGGACAGAAGGTAGTGCTTACTAAATTCATCAACTTCATACCTCTCAAAAATGATCCATTAATAAGGTTGATCAAGTCTTATTAACAACCACTTTCGATTAGCATGAAACCGAAGAACTTTCATAAATCACTAAGTTACCTCAATGGGGATACGAATGTCCCCAACAATAAGCATTTCATATTTCTTTTTGACAGTAGGTAGAGGTATTTGGAAACTTCCAATAGTGATTATCGGAGATTTTTCAATAACATTAATACCATTCACATGGAGTTGTTTCTTCGGAAAGTGCACCCTATGCTCATTACCATTGATGTGAAAAGTGACCTTGCTTTTATTGCAATCAATAACAGCCCCTGCAGTATTGAAGAAGGGTCTACCAAGGATAATCGACATGTTGTCGTCCTCGGGCATCTCAAGTATAACAAAGTCAGTCAAAATAGTAACATTGGCAACAACAACGGGCACATCCTCACAAATACCGATAGGTATGGAAGTTGATTTATCAGCCCTTTGCAAAGATATTTTAGTAGGTGTGAGTTTATTTAAATCAAGTCTTTTATATAAAGAGAAAGGCATAACACTAACACTAGCTCCTAAATCACATAAAGCAGTTTTCACATAATTCTTTTTGATAGAGCAATGTATAGTTGGTATTCCCGGATCTCCAAGTTTTTAGGTACTCCATCCTTAAAAGTATAATTAGCAAGCATGGTGGAGATTTCAGCTTCCAGTATTGTTCTTTTATTAGTGATGATGTATTTCATGTACTTTGCATAAGGAGGCATTTTCAAGATATTAGTCAAGTGAGTACGCAAAAAGACTGGCCTCGGCATTTCAGCAAAGCGTTCAAATTCTTCATCATCTTTATTTTTAGTTGACTTAGGTGGAAAGGGCATAGTTGAGGAAGTCCGGGACTAAGGGGTCCTCGGGCGTCCGGTCTGTTATCTATGGGCCGGACTGATGGGCTATGAAGACATGAAGACCGAAGGCTGCACCGTGTCCGGATTGGACTCTACTTGGTGTGGAAGGCAAGCTTGGCGACCGAAGATTCCTTCTTATGTAACCGACTCCATGTAAACCCTAGATCCCCTTGGTGTCTATATAAACCGTAGGGGATAGTCTGGAAAGGACAATGCATATACTCATTACCATATCCATAGGCTAGACTTCTAGGGTTTAGCCATTACGATCTCGTGGTAGATCAACTCTTGTAACACTCATATTCATCGAGATCAATCAAGCAGGAAGTAGGGTATTACCTCCATAGAGAGGGCCCGAACCTGGGTAAACATCGTGTCCCCTGTCTCATGTTACCATCGATCCTAGACGCACAGTTCGGGACCCCCTACCCGAGATCCGCCAGTTTTGACACCGACATTGGTGCTTTCATTGAGAGTTCCACTGTGTCGTCGGCAGAAGGCTCGATGGCCCCTTCGATCGTCAATAATGAAGCTGTCCAAGGAGGAACCTTCCTCCCCGGACAGATCTTCGTATTCGGTGGCTTCGTACTGCGGGCCAACTCGCTTGGCCATCTGGAGCAGATCGACAGCTACGCCCCTGGCCATCAGGTCAGATTCAGGAGCTTGAATTACGTCGCAGACATCCGTGGAGACTTGATCTTCGACGGATTCGAGACCATGGCAGCCGCTCCCCATCGCCTTGATGAACATGGCTTAAACCTGTCATCAGGCAGCACCCAGGAGATAGCTCCTGTAGCAGCTCCGGCTTTAAATCCGGAGCAGATCAAATCGCCCAAAGATGGGAAGCTTGACTCCATCACGGGGGCTACCGGTTCCGCAACCTTGGAGCCGCATGCAGATTCCACTTCCTACGGTATCCGCATCAACGAAACCCCGGACTCGCCTCTAACGATAAACTCCGAACCCTGCGAGCCCGCATACACCAAACTCGATCGGTTATCGATCTTCAAGTTCAGCGCTGTAGATGTCTTCCAACACGTGCTCATGGGTGACATACTAAACTCGCTAAAAAACCTATCCCTGGCAAACGACCCGTCGCTGAACTATGTTCGGTTCGAACTTTCAGCGGACGATGGAGAATTTTGTTTCCCACCCGCCACCCAGCTCGTAGCCACTGTTGAAGACCTAATCAACATGCCCGACCCCTGCCCCGAAGACATCGACGGTTTGGATGACGATGAGTGGCAAGGCCAGAGCTTATTACCCGTTCGACACGGGAAGACCACTTCCTGGTATGACATGTGTATGAAACACACACCTTACGACACTCTCGACGATGATAAGGAGAATCCGGTCGAGAATAACCCGCCTGGTACACAGCCCGGAAACCAGCACCCTAGGCCACATCGCCCAAGATAAAACATTGCCAACACCAGAGAAGACGACACCCCGAACAACAAAGACCCTGCTGAGGTAGAATTTGAGCAGGATGAATAGGAGGGCGGGCAGGACAGCTCTGATGAACAGACCACATACGGGGACTCGAAGGACAGCAATTATCTCCCACCCTCCGAGGAAGAGGAGATCCTCCACGATGAAGAATTTATCATACCCAAGGAACCTCTCGAGCAGGAGCGCTTTAAACGCCAGCTTATAGCCACTGCAAGGAGCATAAGAAAGAAGCAGTTGCAGCTTTAAGCAAGCCAAGATTTGCTCAATGATATATGGACCGAGGTCTTGGCCGCCGAAGAACACGGCCTTAGCAACTCTGTCAAAAGCCACCCAAAGAATAGGTGGCCCTCTCAATACGATGGCAGGGCGATGGAGCCCATACCACCATCGAATAATGCGGCAGGCCGACCACAGTTCGGTCCAGTCAAAGCACCAGCCCAAGTGAAAGTGCTAGTGATCGACTAGAGGGGGGGTGAATAGGCGATTTTTATGAAAGTCTTCAAAACATGGAAGTTTCGAAGACAAACGATAGAAATAAACCTATTACCATGCAGCGGAAGGTAGACTACACTAAGCAAGCCATAGTCAAGTATTCAATGAAATGAAGGAACAAAGACTAATAGCAGCTAGGCAGTATAGATCAGGATGGAAGATAGTATGAAGCCAATCAGAACAAGCAGTCACTCAGTGAAGACAAAAGATAATGCAAACAGGCAATGACTTCACAAGGACTAACAGTAAATAAAGAGATGGAAAGGATAGAACCAGTGGCTCGTTGAAGACAATGATTTGTTGGACAAGTTACAGTTGTTGTGACAACCGTACGTCTGGTTAGGGAGGCTGAGATTCAACTCAGAAGACCGCGTCTTCACCTTATTCCCCTTGAGCTAAGGACACCCAGTCATCGCCCAATTACTCTGGTAAGTCTTCAAGGTAGACTTCCAAACCTTCACAGACTTCGTTCACCGGCTATCCACAATGACTCTTGGATGCTCAGAACGTGACACCTAACCGGCTGGAGGATTCACAATCCTCAAGTGTAATAAGTCTTCAGATCACACAGACAAGAAGACTTAAGTGATGCCTAACACTCTTTGGCTCTGGGTGTTTAGGGCTTTGTCCTCACAAGGATTTCTCTCTCAAAGGCTTCGAGGTGGGTTGCTCTCAAACGACAAAAGCCATGCACTAACTCTGAGCAGCCAACCAATTTATGGTGTAGGGGTGGGCTATTTATAGCCACTAGGCAACCCGGCCTGATTTGTCCGAAATGACCCTTGGTCACTAAGGAACTGACACATGTTCCAACGGCCAGATTTCAAACACCCACGACAACTTTACTTGAGCTACAAGCAAAGCTGACTTATCCAGCTCTGGATAAGATTTGCTCTCATTGTCTTCGCTCGAAGACATAGGATTTTGGTTAAGCATCACTTCAGTCATTCTGACTGGTTCACTTGGACCCCACTTAACAGTACGGTGGTCCCTATGACTCAACAAAGAAGAAAAAGAACGACGAAACAACTAAGTCTTCGCGCTCCATAGTCTTCACGCGATGTCTTCTCTTGTCATAGTCTTCAATGTGAATGTCTTCACATACCACCTTTGACTTCAATGTCTTCATACATTTTTAGGGGTCATCTCCGGTAGGAAAACTGAATCAATGAGGGACTTCTACCTGTGTTATCCTGCAATTCTCACAACCACATTAGTCCCTCAACCAGGTTTGTCGTCAATGCTCCAAAACCAACTAGGGGTGGCACTAGATGCACGTACAATCTCCCCCTTTTTGGTGATTGATGACAAATTGGTTGAAGTTTTCAACGGGGATATAAATATGTGAAATTGTAAAGGTTTTAAGTATTGTCTTCGTAAGTAGCAGAAAGGCTCCCCCTGAAGATGTGCATGTAAGTATTTTGCTTTTGAATGCAAATGCACATGGCGGGTTGTACTTGCGGAGCTCCTCTTCTACTTATGAAGACAATTCATCATGCATGAAATGATATAATGAAGATAATGACATGCATAATGAAAAATTGACGTCTGCAAAATGACTTCGTGTGGAATTTATCGTCGCACATGCGGAATTTATCATCGCATCACATAGTGTCGAAAAAGGTAGCAGACGGCCATCAAGTTTAAGTGTTACAACTCAAAACGAACCAAATGTTTCAAAAGAGAGAGTTGTAAGCACTTGGCAAAAGTAAAGCAACCACCCATATGGACCCGCTTGAAGACTATCAACTCATATGCTTCTCCCCCTTTTGTCAGTAATGACCAAAAAGGTTTGAAGACATAGAGCTTCTACTTGTTCCCATGAGGTGCAGGCGAAGCAGCAGGGTCGTCGTTGAGGTCCGGTGGTGCAGAAGAACTTTGTGCAGTGTCGAGACACGCTGAAGGTGGAGTTGGTGAAGTGGCATCATCTTGATCATCGATAACTCTGGCATTCACCGTGGCACCTGAGGAAGAATAGTCAGAGTCTTCAAGGGAGTCCGACGCAAGTGAGCATTCCTTGGAGGAGTGGAGTCAAACTTGAATCTTTCTGTGAAGCCATCGTCTTGAAGATCTTCTTCAGCAGTGAGCAAAGTCAAACTCTTCCAGGACCTTCGACAGGTTTCATGTGTAACAAAGGCATTCTTGGTGGCAAGATTGCGAATGCGATTGACGTCCACCAAGAGGCTTTGCATCTGACGCTTAAGCCAGTCATGATGCTTATCCTGTTTCTGATGTAGCGCAATGAGAAGCTCTCGGTCATTGAGAACATGAGATCGCTTTCGAGGCCTTTGGGAAATGGTGCTTCTAGTGGCGTCAGTTTGGGCGCGAGGGGCACGTGTGTTACCAGCCAAGGGATAAACACGAGAGACTGCCTGAACTCCTTCAATGGGCTGGGTGAAGCTTTGATGATCAACATTGTGAAGATAGATTGGATCCTTAGCAGGCTCTGGGTAAATAGCTTCAACAGACAAATCAACCTCTGGCAAGAATACAAGATGATTGCGCGTAGACGGCTGATAGTTGAAGGTAGAGTGAAGCTTGATAAGGCGCATTACCCATGGAGCGTAGAGCCTCAGACCAAAAATGTCGGAGCCAGATGCAGCCAACTGCCTGATGAAGAAGTCTTGAGCATTGAAGCTTATGCCATTGAAGATATAGAAAACCAAAGTCTTCATTGCTCCTTCAAGCTTCGCTGCAGATGAATGTCCTTTGACATGCCATAGAGTCTTTCTAATGATATGATAAATGGTGCGGGGCAGATACTCTAGGTCTTCAACAAAGAAATCGGTTGGGTATTCAACGTCGCGTGGCAAAGGCTTCATCATGCTCATCATTTGACTCATGTTGGGTTCTGGCTTCTGAAAAATGCTCTCCGAAGCATTCTGGTGTTGTTGACAACCTGGTTCATAGTATTCACCAGGAGTGGGCAGGGCTGTGAGCTCAATGATGTCTTGAGCTTTAGCTTCATGATGAACATCTACTGTCATCCACTCAAGGATCCAAGTCTTAGGATCCTGTTGTATCCATGAATGTGGAGGGTAGCATAGAATTGAAGCAGAAGTTCTTCATTCCAGTGTTCCTTTGCAGTCACAAAATTAAGCAGACCCGCATCATGAAAGCGGTCAAGGGCTTCTTCAAGGCATGGCAGTCCAGCAATGGCTTCACAATCAAGATGCATGTGAGGGAAGATGTGTCCCTGATTGTACAAGATGCATGAATAATAGCTTCACTGCTGGTAACTCCAGAATCAGTCCGAAGAGATTCTTGGCCTTGTGTAGGGGTTCTTCGCACTGTTGAAGAATGTGTTGTGTGCCTTGAATCCATTCAGATTAAATGATCCTGGTGAAGTTGCAGTACCTGGAAACTGTGGTAGCCTTGGCTTTAGCTTCTGGACCTGAGGCATGTGCTCCACACGATAGGCAAACTGGGGTCCGGGAGCAGGCGGAGGAACCAGGATTGGCCAGCGGACGGTAACAAGCTGTCCACGATAATATGCTTGCTTGATGGTGTGTGGCCTTGGAGGAGGTATAGGAGCAGAGGCATTGGCTTCAGGCAACGGATTTGCTTCGGGTGCTGCATTGGCTTCAGGTGCATTCACTTCTGGCACCACATTAGCTTCAGGCACCACTTGTAATGCCCTCGATGCGGCTATATCTCCCACGTGTTGAAGCACGACTTAGAGGCATAACTGCATTGAAAGCAATGTCGCAAGTGAGGTAATCTTCACGCAACCCATGTAATACATAAGGGAAAAAGATACATAGTTGGCTTACAATCGCCACTTCATACAATACATGAATAAAGCATTACATCATCCAGATACAATCAAGGTCCGACTACAGAACCAAAATGAAAGAAGACTACCCCAAATGCTACACAGACCCCGATCGACCCCAACTGGGCTCCACTACTGATCAACTAGAACGAAACAACACAAAGGACAAGATCTTCATCGAGCTCCTCCTGAGCTTGGTTGCGTCACCTGCTCGGTAACATCGGCACCTGCAAACTGGTTTTGGAAGTATCTGTGAGTCACGGGGACTCAGCAATCTCACACCCTCGCGATCAAGACTATTTATGCTTATAGGAAGGGTAAAAGGTATGAGGTGGAGCTGCAGCAAGCGACTAGCATATATGGTGGCTAACATACGCAAATGAGAGCGAGAAGAGAAGGCAAAGCACGGTCGAGAAACTAGGATCAAGAAGTGATCCTAGAACAACCTACGTCAAGCATAACTCCAACACTGTGTTCACTTCCCGGACACCGCCGGAAAGAGACCATCACGGTGACACACGCGGTTGATGTATTTTAATTAAGATCAACTTCAGGTTTTCTACAACCAGACATTAACAAATTCCCATCTGCCCATAACCGCGGGCGCGACTTTCGAAAGTTCAAATCCCCGCAGGGGTGTCCCAACTTAGCCCATCACAAGATCTCACGGTCAACGAAGGATATTCCTTCTAGCGGGAAGACCCGATCAGACTCAGAATCCCGGTTACAAGACATCCTCAACAATGGTAAAACAAGTCCAGCAAGACCGCCCGATGCGCCGACATCCTGATGGGAGCTGCACATATCTCGTTCTCAGGGCAACACCGGATGAACACTACATATAGCTAAAACCAGCCCTCAAGTTTCCCCGAGGTGGAACTGCAAGTGGCTCTGTTTCGGACCAACACTTAGACAAGCACTGGCCCTGGGGGGTTAAAATAAAGATGACCCTTGGGCTGGCCTAACCCAAGGGAAAAAGGCTAGGTGGCGAATGGTAAAACCAAGGTTGGGCCTTGCTGGAGGAGTTTTATTCAAAGCGAACTGTCAAGGGGTTCCCATTATAACCCAACCGCGTAAGGAACGCAAAATCCGGGAACATAACACCGATATGAAGGAAACTAGGGCGGCAAGAGTGGAACTAAACACCAGGCATAAGGCCGAGCCTTCCACCCTTTACCAAGTATATAGATGCATTAATTAAATAAGAGATATTGTGATATCCGAACAAAATAACCATGTTCCAAACATGGAACAAGCTCCAATCTTCACCTGCAACTAACAACGCTATAAGAGGGGCTACGCAAAGCGGTAACATAGCCAAACAATGGATTGCTAGGACAAGGTGGGTTAGAGGCTTGGCTTCACAATATGGGAGGTAAGATAAGCAAGTGGTAGGAATCGCAGCATAGGCATTGCAAAAGAGCGAGCAACTAGCAAGCAAAGATAGAAGTGATTTCGAGGGTATGGTCATCTTGCCTGAAATCCCGCAAGGAAGAAGAACAAGTCCATGAAGAAGACAAATGGACATAGTCGAATGGGTCCTCACAAACACGACGTTAACGGAACCAACCCGAAGAAGCAACACCGGAAAGAAGCACACAACATAGTAAACAACCAACACATAAGCATGGCACGATGCGCAAACAAGTATGATGCATGTCTGGTTTAATGAGGCATCGCATGGCAAAGTGCACAAACAACCCTACAAATTAAGTGGAGCTCAATATGCAACGAGTTGCATAATGACGGAACACCACGTGACTTATTTAGTTCACTCCCGTTTATGTACCCAACAAGATTAAATGTTGTTATCATGGCAAGAGGTGAAGCATAATGAAACTATCTATCTAGGCAAGTTTAAAAGAGGCTGGAAGCAACGAACAACAATTCCGGTAAATCCCCATATGCAAATATTAGGTTTGGTACTGTTCTGCCCTAAACACAATTTTAGAGTTATTAAACATGCAAAGTAAGAGAACCATGTTAAACTAGGCATTTTTCTACCCCATTTACATATAAAGATTAATAAATTTGGAGCTACGGTTATTTAGTTATGAATTAAAGCATTTTAACATGACATAGGAGCAAATTTAATCAAACAACATTTTAAACATTTCAAACATAGATGAAAGTTGGATATTATGAATCTAGACAAAATTCTAAGCAAGTTTCATATATAAAACATTTTAATCTGATGCATAGTTGTGAAGTTATTAAATGCATGAAGTTAGGGGGGTTTTCTGTAGAACAGCAATCCTGTGGAAAATAGCTAAATTCGCAGCAACGAAAAAAAAACACTACGGGCCGAATCTTCCTGGCCCAACAGGAACAGGGGAGGTGCTGGGCGCGTTCTCACCCATGGGCTCGGCCCAGTAGGAAGCAGAGGACGCCGGATGGGGCAGTGGTTGGGCCGGCCTGTCTGAGGCCCATGCAGCACTGGATCTGGACTTTGAGTGCGAGGTCAACGCGCTCGGTCTCCTCGAGCACCCGCTCGAGCAGGAAGCAGGGGCGGCGGCCACCGCGTCAAACGCCGGTGAGGGGCGGCGCGGAGAGGGTCGGCGAGGACCGGAATCCGGCCTGAATGGATGCGGGGCGGCGCGGGCTTCCCAGATCTGCCAGCAGGGAGGCCGGATCGGGCGACTGGCGGCATATTCCGGCGACGGCGGCGCCGATATGAGGCCATGGAGGCTCTGCAGGAAGAGGCAGAGAGAGATGAGACAGGGAGGAAAACGAGGAGGGAGGAAGGAGAGGGGCGGCCTGGGACGCGACCTGTGGGGCGCCGGTGACAAGGCGGAGTACGACGGTGGAGAGGTTCCGGCGAAGATGAGTACTGGCGATGAGGTTGGAGCGGCGCTAGAGTAATTAGCGCGGGGAGGTACCAGGGGAGCGGCGGTGGATGCGCTCGGGCCCCGATGGGCTTCCCAGGGTCCGATCCGGGTCTTGACGGGCCCGCGGGCTTCGCGGCAGCGCGGGGTGACCAGGGACGACATGGAGGCGGGGGATTGGGTCCTGGGCGGCGGCGCTGGTGGCGGCTCGCCCGCTGGGGCAGCGCCAAGTGGCGGCTGCGGGTTCAAGTGGCGCGGAAAGCGAGGTAGAGGTGGGAGGAGGCTGGCGGCGCGCCGAAAACGAGGAGGGATTGTCTGCTGCCAAAAATGGAAGGGGTTTCCTTTTAAAGCTAGGGCTTGGGCAAGAGGGGGTTAGGAGGGGTTTTAGAAGCGTTTCGGAGCCTCTGATCGCGATCTGACGGTCTGGAACGGAGGGGGTTTAGGTGGGCTGCAGGTGGGTTGTGAAAAATGGGTTGGAGTGAGATGAGAGGAGAGGAGTGCAGCCCGGCAACTGTTTCCGGAGACCGAAAACATCCGACGTTTGACCGGCTATATTACCACTATAGTTTAGTGGTTGGGCTATCAGACGAACTCCGAATGGGATGAAACTTGACAAGCGGTCTATCTATACTATAATAAGACCACACGCCAACTTTCAACCTATTCCGAGAACATTTTCCAGCCACTTATAAAATAATATTTCGGACGTGCCACGGGCGCGTGCGAGTGTGACTGGACTCAGAATGGACAACGGATGGAACTGGGAGAACCCGGGCGAATGCAAGTTTCGAAAACATGATGATGCAATGCACATGATGACATGACAAGATGCGACACGCAAGCAAATGACATGACAACGACATCGAATAACTAGAAGACACCTGACACATCGGTCTCAGGGCGTTACACCACATTAGCTTCAGCCATGATAACGTCATTGGCTTTAGTGTTGATGTTGGTGGCCGCCTCAGTATTGGTAACCTCCACTTCAGGAGCTGGAGGGTCAGACACGTTCTCCTCAAGAACAACTTCAGGGTTGGACGAGGGTGTAGCAACTCTTTCTTCATCACGTGGTTCTTCTTCTTCATCGGCTAATGCAGCTGGAATATCTTCAGCCGCTTTGGCTTCAGATTCAGGGATGTTCAAAGTAGGAGAGGCTTCAGGAAAGACTTCGCGTGAGACGGATTGGCGCTCTTCTCCTTTGGGAACACTTGACAATGTGACCTGTGGCCTAGGTCCTTTGCGAAGCCTGCGAAATGCTGGCGACGCCTGTGGAGATGGAGTTGGTTGGGCCTCAAAGTCTTCACTGTCAATCATTAGAGTGGTCACCTGTGGTGGGGGAGTGACTGGTGTTTCTTCAGCACGAGGGGATTCTTGAGGGTGATCAGCCCATGAGTCATCCTGAGCAATTGGCGTCAATGGACGACCAATGCTGATGAGTTCGTTGTTCGTGAGAACAGGCGATGATACCAAATTGTGCTTGATCTGAGGAAGGACTTCATCATCTTCAACATTGTCATGAGGACCAATGTATTTAGCTATGGTGGGGTCAACAGCTGGATTCTTTTCAGCTTCAGGAGCCTCTGTGGAAGCAGGCTCATGAACTAACAGACGACGTTCACGATGTTCAGACGCAGGACGAGCAACAGAAATTGGCTCGACAAGAAGGGGCTCTGTGGAAGCAGCCTGGTCTCTCTTCTTTGTTTTCCTTTTCTTGGTTGGGGGAGCATCATCAGTGGTGGCTTTGGTCTTGCGCTTTCTGGCTTCGGCTTTAGCTGCTCTAGTTTTCTTGAATTCTGAAGCCACTGTGGGGGCCTTAGGCTTCGAGCCTATCATACTGGCCGGGAAGACAATGTGAGGTGCTTCCTGCCTTGATGCTTCTGGTTCGGCCACAACTGGTTTCTTCTTCTTCTTGGCAGCCATCCTGGGGTCGATGCCTGGTTGCCCCAAAGCCTTGCGCTTTTCAGCTTCATTGTAGCCTTGAACACATTTGGCAGCAAGATTCTTCATGCGCTCACGAGAACCTTTTACTTCTTCTCGTTTCTTGTGGAATTCCTCCTTGAGCTCATGCATCATGACCTTGAAGTTTTGAATGTCTTCAACATTGAGCTTGGCCATGTGCTTCTTGAACTTAGCCTTTTCATAATCGGTCTTATGCTTCAGCTCAACAATTTTTTGAGCAAGAGCCAGCTCAGGAGCAATGTCTCTGTGGAAGGAGACGCTGAGGCCAATTGGAAGCTGAAGATCATCAAAACTGACATCTGGGTTGTCAAACCACTCATCAATAAACTTGTACAAGATCTCCACATCAAAGATAGGAAGATCATTGAAGATTTATGCCTCTTTCTTGCTCTTTATCAATTGCTCTAGAGCGTCATCGCCAAGAACGTCGTCGCTGGACAGATCAATGGCATCATTCTCGTTTCTCAAAACAGCAGCAGGAGTCAGTGCTTGACCAGTGGGTTGCATGGGCTTTTTCAACTTGTCAGACTTGGAGATGCGTGAGAGATCTTCAGACTGCACACTGACTTCAGGAGGTGCAGTGGCCAGAGGCTTTGCCCGTGAGACCTTTGGTGCAGAAGAGGGCTTTGAAGCCTTTGGTTTCTTTTGCTTCACAGTCTTCGGTGGTGCAGGTGCTTCGTCAGAATCAGTGCCATCTGCAGAGTGGTCCACAGCTGCCCCTTGAACCTGAATGTGAGTGATGAGACCTTCTAAGTTGTAGAAGGGCCCAATAAGATTGGGTTCAGTTTCGCGTGTGCCGTCAGTTCGTGGTGCAGAGGGGCCTGGGTTGAAGTCTAATCCCAAAGACTTCTTGTTTTCCTTGGCTGAGTTCTTTGCAGCCTGATAGTTGCGCTTGAACAAATTATCTTCACGACACCATAACAGAGAGGATGGGTCGGCATTAGCAAGCTGAGGTCCACGAATCATGCAGGGGTAGAAGCCTTGAGCAATAGCTTCGGACCTTGACTTGGGTTGAAGACCTTTGTATAATATATCTCCCCAGGGGCCCTTTAAGGCATTCTTCTCAGCATACTCCTTGGTGACAAATCTGTACTTGAACCATTCCTCTGCCAAATGTCTTCGAATCCATTGGATTCGGTTCTTGCATTCTCCATAGGTTTCTTCTGGATCTGACTTTTATAACTCATAGAGATCCGGTGGTAGGTCCTTAGCAGTGTTTCCACGGCGTTGTCTGCCGCCCTTCCTGAATGATTTTTGAGTTGTCATGAAGTTTAGACTAAAAGGCTTCAACACAGTTGAAGTCTTCCATCTACTGGTCAGACAGGAACTGGCTTCAGGAGAATTTATGTGACGCTGTAAGAACTCTGCAAATGAATGCAGACTATGAGAACCAAGGGATTCTCCCACGGACATGTACCTGTGACAGCATTAGAGATGTGAGGGAAGGGGAAGAGGTCATATGCATTCTTAGAAGATTTTGAAGATAAATCAGTTTAGAAGACATTGACCTCATAGTGCGAAGACATTCACTCATATGTAGTGAGTTGGTTCCAGATTTGTACGAATCCACAAATAAGTACAAGTGAGGAATCTAACTACTTTGTGAAGCACAAGTGAACATACTAGGCATGCTATGAGATGCAGAACAGGATAGATCCAACTTTGTAGGAATAGAAACCACTTGTGGTTGAAAAGGATGAATCTATCGGATCAAAACGACTGTAAAAAGAGGTTTTATTTACCACATGAGGAACTGCTAGACGGAGTAGGAGAGGAGGCTGAGCAGTTCGATCTTCCGTGCCCTAACTTGGCGACGGAGGACACCTACGGCGACGGCGGAGAAGACGATGTCTGCGGCCGGCGTGAGGACGGCGTCGGTGAGGTCGCGGCAGCTAAGCGCTTCGTCGCCGGCGTCGTCGAGGGCTAGCGGTGGCGCTAGGGTTTGTGCGAGAGTGGAAGAAGATATAATGATTGGGGTGATGTGTGTATTTATAGGGACAGGGGCAGCACAACGTTATTACGCAGGTGCCCCTAGAGGTTCACATCTGAAGGACACATGGCGATCATGCAACACATTGGAGGTTGTTCCATGTTCCTACGGACGGCTGTATTGTTGGGTGGTCGTTCCCACTTCTCTGGGTTTTAGGTAAAAAGGATTGAGCATTGAAAACAGATTAATGTTTTTCTCTATGTCTTCTGCTGACAAGGACGCAGAGAAGACGTTTTGACAGTTTCAATAGAATGCATATGATTTGGATAGATAGACTTAAGACGGGAGCATAGAAAGGTCAGGGTCCGATCACATTCACTTAGTTCAAAAGATTCAACTAGAAGACATAGCTATAAGTGAATGCTGTAGAGGACAGAAACCAAATCAGTACATTGAAGATAAACATGAAGCCATGTTAACATTGAAGACAAACAAAATGCAAAGACTTTGCAAATGTACCGCCAACAGAAAGTATTCCAAACAAAAGATTGGTGGTGGCATCACCCACCGTATAGGAAATATTAGACCCAGACACAGCGCACAATTATCGTGGCGCTCCGAAGTCAAATTCCACGTTAATGTATTCACACTTAGAGTGTAAGTCTTCATTAGTTGAAGATATACGTTACTTCGTGTGTTTGCACACATGCATCAGTGTTAGGATGTGTGCATGATCACAGGACATTTGAGGATTCCAAGATATTTAGCTCACACCGCAACTTGCAAAACCTTTTCTCATCCAAGGGCTTTGTGAAGATATCTACCAGTTGCTCTTCAGTGCTGACGTGAATGATATCAATATCTTCCTTCATGACATGATCTCTGAGAAAGTGATGACGGATCTGAATGTGCTTTGTCTTCGAGTGTTGAACTGGGTTGTTGGCGATCTTGATGGCGCTTTCATTGTCGCAGTAGAGTGACACTTGCTTCAGATGAATGCCATAGTCTTTGAGTGTTTGCTTCATCCATAGAAGCTAAGCGCAGCAAGATCCAGCAGCAATGTATTCAGATTCAGCAGTGGAGAGAGATACACAGTTCTGCTTCTTTGAAGACCAACACACAAGTGATCGTCGAAGAAAGTGACATGTGCCTGATGTAGACTTGCGATCCACCTTGTCACCAGCATAATCAGCATCCGAGAATCCAACTAGATCAAACTCTGAGCCCTTTGGATACCATTGTCGGAGTAATGGGCCACGGGTAGGCCAACCCAAGCCCCAGAACCTTTCAAGACATCGGGGCAGGCTGCACCCCTCAAGACCCCAGGACGAAGAGCCGCCTTCATGAAGCCAATGGCAGGATGGCCAACTGACCACTCACGGCCGAGTCCCAGGGACGACTTCAGGGAAAGCCGACTCCCGACTGGCGACTTCCAAAGAGGCCGGCTTTGGGGAGTCGGCCTGCGACTCCAACACCCCCCACGGCCTCATCAAGTGGGACGGGGCAGGGGAGTGGCAACGATGAAGCCCGCCCCTGCCCCTTACCAAGGGCAGGCATGGCCACAGCACGCTGTACCCCGGAAGATCTCCGTGCGGCGTGGCACTGTTGCCATGCCGGCCCTGACATCAGCACCGCAGGGCCGAATCCTGCACCCACGACGGCTTGTCTGTACGGCCTAGAGGCAGCGGGTCCCACCAGTCAGTGAGACCCCAGAAGATGGCAAGAGGACCACCAATCAATCCCGTCGGGAATCGGCCCCTGGGAGTCGGCCGAGCCCTCCCCCGGGGCCCACGCGCCATTAATCAAGATGTGATGGGGAGTGGCAATAGTAATCGCCCGCCAGGCGGCAGGGCTGTTGCCACGACCTCATGATCAAGCCCGCGTCATCAGAATCACGGCTACAGTAATCAGCAGCCGGCAAGACCCGCCCGCGGCGGACGCGGCATGTCGGCTCCATACCAGGCCAGTCAGCGGGGCCCGCCAGCCAGCGGGCCCCAGCGGTCGGCAGAGAAGACGGAGGCCAGAGGTGCTGATGGCTGGGCCCGCGTCCAGCCAGATTACCATTGTACCCCTGGGAGGTAGTCCTATATAAACCCCCCAGGGCACCCATGTAAAGGGTTGGAACCCATTAGCTCTAGACCAGATCATATAGAAGGGAGAGAGCTAGCCTTGCCCTCTCCTACCTCCAAGAAACAGCTCAAGGAGCAACCGTGTAAACACTTTGCCATAGTGATCACGCGGAGACCCCGCAGAGCAGCAGTAGGGGTATTATCTCCTCGGAGAGCCCTAAAGCTGGGTAAGATTCGCCGGCGTGCATGCCTTCGCCTCATCCCGTTTCCAGGCACCGGCAATGTTCTACTCGCCCCCACCATGATAAGCCATTCGTTGGCATATGTCGCACCAAACCCCCAACATTTGGCGCCCACCGTGGGGCCTGGTGCACCGCCGTCCGGAGACCTGTTCTGGACGGGAACCCTTTTTCTCCCTAGCGAGCGCAGCCAGCCAGGCACGCCAGACGGAGTTTGCGCCGACGTGGTAAGCGGCATTGAGATCGCCTGCGCAGCCAGCTGCCTAGCCGAACTTGTCGGCGAGGTTCGCCTCTCCGACGAACCTGCACCCAATGCAGGCACAGGCGGCCCCGAGAGCCTCCTCGCGGGCCTCCTCGATCAACTCCACATTTCCGATGAGCATGCCGTACACTTGGAGTCTATGGGCTCCACCGACCTGATGCTGGTCGACTCCGACACCGCGTCGCTCGACACGTTCCCCACTAATGTGGTGGTCTACGACGAACCCCTCCCTCGCGCGGAGAGCGATGGAAGCACCGTCACCGAGGTGCTAGTCATCAGTCATGACGAGCTCCCCGGCGGAGGAGCGCACGACTCACTCGGCGCGGCGCTACAAGACCTAACTGCGCCCATTCCGGAAGATGCTGACGCAAAGACGTTGGAGGCGCGCCGCCTTCAGCTCGTTGAAGGCACGAAGAAGCTGGCCAGGATGAGACACTTGTCAGAAGCCTACCAGCGGGAGATGGATCGCACCGTCGGCGGCTCGCCGGCCCCGGCGGGGCCCAGCCGCCTTGGCGCGGTCCAGCAGCGCGGCGTAGCCATCGCCAACCTGGTTGGGGCAAGCTGCCCTATGTACGCTACACCAGCGGAGAACATCCGAGCCGCCCAGGCAGCGGCGGATGAGCTGGACAATTTCGAGGGCGAAGAACGCCGCCTCATGATGGAGTGAGTCCAGCGGCTCCTCGACGCGGCCGCCACGCAGAACGAGGCCGGCTGCCGCACGGAGGCGCCGCAGCAGCCAAACGACGACCTTCACCGAGATCAAGGCGCGACGTCTCGGACGCCGACTGGCGGCGCCCGAGGAAGAAGAGACAAGGAGCCGGCTGTCAGCCACAGTCGGACTCACATTACCATAGAGTGCGACCGAGACGGCCGCCCAAGAGCAGTGGAACGACGGGACGACTGTCCGCCTCCCCCTCCCCGCAAGGAGAGGCGAGTCTCCCCGCCGCCTATTGACCATCCGACTCTCGGCGACCGCCTTGGCCGCCGAGAGGGAGTTGGAGAGAATGACGCCCGCCACCGGATCGACCGACTTCACCGATCCTTAGCGTTGGAAGAAGAAGACGAGCCGGGTCCGCCTTGTTTCGGGCCCCGCATTCGGGACGAGCCCTTTCCCAGAGGGTTCACGCTCCCAAGAGACACGCCCAAGTATACCGGCTCCGTGAAGCCGGAGGACTGGCTAGTCGACTACTCCACGGCTGTCAGCATAGCAAACGGCAACAAGCGTGTCACCGTAAAGTACGTTCCGCTCATGCTCCAGGGCATGGCCCGGACATGGCTGAACAGCCTAAAGCCCCGCAGCATCAACAGCTGGGTCGACTTCACCTAAGTGTTCGTCCGCAACTTCACCAGCACGTACAAGCGTCCTCCCAAGCCTCGTCATCTCTCCTTGAGCGTGCAAGGCCCCGACGAGTCGAATCGTGATTACCTCACGCGTTGGGCCGAGCTTCGAAACTCCTGTGAGGGCATGCACAAGGTGCAGGCCATCGAGTACTTCAAAGCCGGGTGTAGAGAAGGCACCGTCCTCAAGCACAAGCTCCTCTGCGATGAGCCAGAAACCCTCGATGAGCTGCTGATCATAGCGGACAAGTACGCTACGGCCGACTCCTCCATGAAGGCGGAGATTCAAATCAGCACAACTGGCAAAGTGGCCCCTCAAGCTCCAAGAACTCCGGCGGCAGACGCCAACCGGCGACAACAGCAGGGCAACCACAAGTGCAAGGCCCCGCAGCCGGCTTCCAGCAGCCGGCAAGTCACGACCGTCGAAGCCCAGTAGCCAGATGAGCAGCCTCCGCCCAACCGACAGAAAGGCGGCAAGCCAAACTGGTTGCCGGCCTTCTCCTATGAGCAGACCCTGGATGGACCTTGTAAGTTCCATAGCAGCGCGAAGCTGTCGAATCACACCACCCGGAAGTGCCACTGGCTCACCAGGATCTCCAAGGGAGACAGCCTCCTGCCTCCCCCGCCTGCTGGGCAGCCGCATCCACCTCCGCCCCAGCAGCCGGCTGTCAGGCCAGTCAGCGCAGTACAAGACGAATACCCAGAAGAGCACGGAGCCTATGTGGTGTTCACCAGTGTGGCTGATGATCGACGCAGCAGGCGGCTGCAGCGACAAGAGGTGAATGTAGTAGCATCGGAGACGCCAGAGTTCATGCACTGGTCCGAGAAGCCCATCAGCTGGAGCAGGGCTGACCACCGAGAAGTGATGCCGAGTCCGGGCTCCTATGCCTTGGTCCTGGACGCCACCTTTGCTACGGACAGACGAGCCACGCGTTTCTCGCGAGTTCTGATAGACGGAGGCAGCAGCATCAGTATCCTGTACAAGGACACCATGGAGAAGTTAGGAATCAAGCAAAGACAGCTCCAGAACAGTCGGACTGTGTTCCACGGCATTGTTCCTGGGCTTTCCTGCTCACCCATCGGCAAGATCCTGATGGACGTCCTCTTTGGAGACAAAGATCACTTCCGCAGAGAATCTGTTTGGTTTGAGGTGGTGGACCTTGAGAGCCCATACCATGCGCTACTTGGCCGACCCGCCTTGGCCAAGTTCATGGCAGTCCCCCACTATGCCTACCTCAAGATGAAGATGCCCAATTCCAGGGGAATTCTGACTGTGGCCGGCGACTACCGGAAGTCGTCTACTTGCGCGGCTGAGAGGAGTCGGCTAGCCGAGTCCCTGGTAATCGTGGCCGAGAAGCGGCTCCTTCAGCGAGTTGTGGCGATGGCCGGCAAGCAGCCAGAGGTATCGCCCAACCCGAATGAGTCGGAGGCTGAAGGTTCGTTCAAACCGGCCAAAGAGACAAAGAAGATACCCTTGGATCCGGAGCACCCAGAGAGATACGCCGTCGTAGGTGCAAACCTCAACAGCAAATAGGAAGGCGAGCTCGTCGATTTCCTCCGTGAGAATCGGGACATCTTCGCATGGTCCCCCAAAGACATGCCAGGTGTACCGACGGAATTCGCCGAGCACAAGTTACATGTCCGATCTGATGCAAAGCCGGTCAGGCAGCCCCTGCGCCGCCTATCAGAAGAGAAGAGAAGAGTTTTCGGAGAAGAGATAGCCCGACTCCTAGCAGCCGGCTTCATTATGGAAGTGTTCTTTCCAGAATGGCTAGCAAATTCGGTCCTGGTACTGAAGAAGAATAAGCAGTGGCGAATGTGTATTGACTACACAAGCCTCAACAAGGCCTGCCCCAAGGACCCATTTGCTTTACCAAGAATCGATCAGGTGATAGACTCCACAGCCGGATGCGAGCTGTTGAGTTTTTTGGATGCATACTCAGGATATCACCAGATCAAGCTGAACCCGGCTGACAGACTGAAGACCGCCTTCATCACACCGTTTGGAGCCTTCTGCTACCTCAACATGACGTTCGTCTTAAGGAATGTCGGCGCCACCTTTCAGTGTTGCATGTAGAAGTGCCTCCTCAAGCAACTCGGCAGGAACGCCCACGTCTACGTAGACGACGTGGTGGTGAAGACGGAAAAGCATGGAACGCTGCTGGAAGATCTCAAGGAGACCTTTGAGAACCTATGCCGATTCCAGATCAAGCTCAATCCCGAGAAGTGTGTCTTCGGAGTACCAGCCGGCCAGCTCCTTGGCTTCCTGGTCTCTGAACGCGGCATAGAATGCAACCCAGTAAAGATCAAGGCCATTGAGAGAATGGAGGTACCCAGCCAACTGCTGGATGTGCAAAAGTTCACTGGCTGCTTGGCGTCCATCAGCCGATTCATCAGTCGGCTGGGCGAGAAAGCTCTCCCCTTATACCAACTCATGAAGAAGACCACTTTTTTCGAGTGGAACATAAGGCAGACGAAGCTTTTCTCTAGTTGAAGAAGATGCTGACTACTCCACCCGTCCTGGCGGCTCCGACTCCCAAGGAACCTATGCTCCTGTACATCGCCGCCACCAGCCGGGTAGTCAGCATGGTCATTGTAGTGGAACGCAAGGAAGAAGGCAAGGCGCTACCTATCCAGAGACTGGTATATTACCTGAGCGAGGTACTGTCGACCTCCAAGCAGAACTACCCCCACTACCAGAAGATGTGCTATGGTGTACACGTTACTGCCAAGAAATTGAAGCCTTACTTTTAAGAGCATCCAATCACGGTGGTCTGCACGGCCCCACTTGCCGAGATCATCGGTAGCCGAGATGCTTCTGGCCGAGTGGCCAAGTGGGCCATAGAGCTGGCTCCTTACACCATCCACTACCAGCCCCGCACCGCTATCAAGTCACAAGCACTGGCCGACTTCCTCGTCGACTGGGCTGAGACCCAGTACCTACCCTCAGCGCCTAATTCCACCCATTGGCGGATGCATTTCGACGGCTCCAAGATGCGCACTGGCTTGGGAGCCGGCGTCGTCCTCACCTCTCCCAAAGGCGACAAGCTCAAATATGCGCTACAAATCCATTTTGCCACCTCCAACAACGTCGCCGAGTACGAGGCGCTCATTCACGGGCTCCGGCTTGCCAAAGAACTTGGCATCCGCCGGATCTTGTTTTATGGCGACTCGGACTTAGTGGTCCAGCAGTCATCTGGTGATTGGGACGCGAAAGATGCAAACATGGCGAGTTACCGTTTCCTCGTGCAGCAGCTCAGCGGGTATTTCGAAGGGTGCGAGTTCCTCCATGTGCCAAGAAACGACAACGACCAAGCAGATGCCTTGGCACGAATCGGCTCTACCCGCCAAGCAATACCATATGGCGTCGCCCTTCAACGCCTCCTCAAGCCATCTGTCAAGCCTTCACCAGAATCAGACTCCATTTTGTGCCGGCTCCTCCTGAAGACGTCGGATCTGACTCCAGAGCCCCGGTAGTCGGTATGGGGATTTTGGATGACTCCAAAGCCGCCATAGTTGAACCCGGCCCGGGGACTGCGGCAGCGGACTTGAAGACTCCAGAACTCGACCCAAGGGCCGCGCCAGTCGGCCTGGGGACTTCATTAACCCAGCAAGCGGTTGTTGACTCCAGCCCGCCGCCTCCCAGCCCAACCGCCCTCGTCCAAGTCGCAGTTCTGGCAGTCGAAGAAATAGCAGCACCCTCATGGGCCCAGCCCATCCTCAAATTCCTGGTGAGCAAAGAGCTGCCGACTGATGAGACCTCAGCTCGGCAAGTACAACGCTAGGCGGCAGCCTACACCATAGTCAACAGAGAGCTGGTCAGGCACAGCGTCACTGGTGTCTACCAGTGCTGCGTAGAGCCAGAGCAAGGCCAAGCGATTCTCAAAGACATCCATCAAGGCGAGTGCGGCCACCATGCGGCTTCAATAGCACTCATCGCCAAAGCCTTTTGACACGGTTTCTTCTGGCCAACTGCCTTGGAAGAGGCCAAGGAGTTGGTCCAAAAATGCAAAGGGTGCCAGAAGTTCAGCTCCAAGCCGCACCAGCCAGCTTCTGCACTCAAGACCATCCCCATTGCCTGGCCTTTCGCAGTTTGGGGTCTAGACATGGTGGGACCATTCAAGACAGCACGAGGTGGCTTAAATCACTTACTTGTCACAATGGACAAGTTCACCAAGTGGATAGAAGCGAAGTCAATCAAGAAGCTGAACGGTCCAACTACCGTGACTTTCATCGCCGATATCACAATTCAGTACGGCATACCACACAGCATCATCACCAACAACAACACAAATTTCGCCAAAGGCGCCTTGGCCCGTTTCTGCGCAACACAGGGCATCCGACTGGACCTAGCGTCCGTCGCCCATCCATAGTCAAATGGCCAAGTGGAGCGAGCAAACGGCCTCATCCTGTCCGGCATCAAGCCCCGGCTGATCGAGCCTCTGGAGCGTTCGGCTGGCTGCTGGCTCGATGAGCTACCAGCCGTCCTCTGGAGCTTGCGCACGACTCCAAACAAGTCAACCGGCTTCACACCTTTCTTCCTCATTTACGGTGCCGAAGCCCTCATCCCAACGGACATAGAGTTCGACTCCCCACGAGTCACCATGTACACCAAGGAGGAAGCAGAAGAAGCACGACAAGACGGTGTCGATCTGCTGGAAGAGGGCCGGCTGTTGGCACTCAGCCGGTCCAGCATCTACCAGCAGAGCCTGCGCCGATACCACAACAGGAAGGTCAGGCCAAGATCTTTCCAAGAAGGCGACCTTGTGCTCCGGCTGATCCAGCGAACAGCTAGCCAGAACAAGCTGTGGGCGCCTTGGGAAGGCCCTTTCATCATCAGCAAAGTACTGGGAAACGATTCCTACTACCTGATTGACGCTCAGAAGCCCCGAGCACGCAAGAGGGACGACTCCGGCAAGGAGACAGAGCGGCCATGGAATGCAAATCTCCTCCGAAGATTTTACAGTTGATGCAAAGCCGCAGCTTGCAGAGTGACTGTACGGTGGGCAGAGGTAAAGTAGAATGGGCGTTCGCATGAAAAATGGTTAAGGACTCAAAGCATAAAACATGGCTCAAGACGGCTTCCAGCCTTTTTCGCAAACCGACTCTCGAATAGTCAGATTGCCACCTTCTATTCAACTTGCTCAAAAACTATTAAAACGGCTAAGTACTTTCCTTCCCAAAGTAGCCAAGCATTTGATCCAGCGACAGTCCGCAGAGCGGCTGTCCGATTGGCAAGGCAGGCAACTAAGAGAAAGCGGCAAAGGAAAAAAGCCAAAAGAGCAATGAGCAAGAAAAGATAGAACTCGGATAAATATATTTACATAACATAGGCCCTTGGCCGAATCTTCGAGCAGAAGTTCAAAATACACCCCGCGGGTGGAATTGTGCCAATTAACAAGTTCTTCAAAGACTACTGAAGCAGATAAAATAAAGATAAAGCGGCAGCTTAGGAAGCAGCAGACGGATTCGGAGGGTCGGAGGAGGCGCCAGCGTCAGGCGTCGGGGCGGCCGACTGGGTAGTCTCGGCTTAATCGCCTCTGGCGGCAGTCGACTCGGTCGCACGCGGCTCGTTGCTGGAGGCGCGGTCGAGCTGAGGCTGGCCGTCTGCTCCGTCTTCTGGTGCCTCCGCCTCGCCTCGCCCTCCTCCTCGATGCTAGAGCCAATCACCTCCGCCGAGTCCTCGCCGTAGTCTGGGTTCATCCCAAACCACTCCGGCGGTACCTCCTCGCCGTCTTCAGACCGCTCGGGGACGAAGATGCTGGTGTCGGTGTACTCGGCGATCGCCGCAGCACGCTTGACGAGGGCGTCTTCCGCAGTTGCCAGCTCCGGCCGGGCCTCCGACCAAAGTGTGGCCAGCCGGTCTAGATCCAGCCCCGGATACCATGCCTTGACGAACTCCAAGGCCCGGCGCGCTCCAGCTCAGGCCGAAGAGCCCTTCCAGGCCTCAAGATGACCAGCCGCGACCTATAGCCAGTCGGCCATCAGGCTGGGGGTGCGCGGAGCCTGCATGTCCGGCCACAGGGCGGCAATCGCCTGGGCACCAACACGCTGAAGCCGGCGCAGCATCCGGTGTGCTGGCCGAAGGCGACCCTCGATGCTCAGGATGTGCTCGTCAAGAGTTCGGGGGGCGTCGGCGGCAATCTCTGCGCCCTCCGCCCTCCGACCTTCTCGGTCAGCCTCGATGGCTTGGATGGTGGCCTGCGAGTGCCCAGGAAAGAAGTCTGCAAAGACAGGAAGAAACAAAGAAGCAAGTCAAAAACCAGGAGTCGGCACGACTTAAATCGGCAGCTCGAAGAAAGAAAGTAAAGAAACTCACCATCAACGATGTCTTCAATCTCACGGAAGCCGGAGGCCGGCATCACCTCCTTGTCAGACCAGGAGGAGCGCTCGCTCGCGAACTCGGCCAGGAGGGCGGTTTCCATCTGCTCCGACTCCCTCTGCGTCTTCACAAGCAGCTCATTCTGCTCTGCCAATTGAATGGCCAGCAGATCGCGCTCCGTGGCGAGCTTGCTGCACTCCTCCTCTTTGGCGCGCAAAGCGGAGTTGGCATCGCTCAGCTGCTGTTGAAGAGCAGCGTTGGCTCCTGAAAAGAAGGAAGAAAGAAGACGTTAAGTCATCAGGTAAAGAAGTTCGCCGGGGAGATCAGGCCCGACTGCTCAGCAGTCGGCCCGAATCTCGGGGACTATAGCCCGCGGGTGCGCCAGCGCGCCCCCGCAAAGAAGGAAAAGGACTTACTCCGGCTCTCCGACAAATCGGCGGTCCGCTTGCCCAGCTCTTCAACGTTACAGTTGAAGGCAGTGACGCGGAGGTTGTGGTAGTCCTGCGACAAACGTTTCAGACAAAAAGTTAATACCCAGAGTTCATCAATTGGAGTTCCGGGCCGCCTGCTCAGCAGTCAACCCGAAACTCAGGGACTACACCCAGTGGGTGCGCTGGCGCGCCCCCACAGAGAGGAACAAGAGAGCAAAGACCAAAGGAAAAAAACATACCCGGATGGCTGCCCGCGATGCCAGGAACGCCTTGGTGCAACTCTGGAGAGCGTCGCCCTCAGCGCGAAGCTTCGCCTAGACGTCCAGGAGCACCTGGTTCAGCGGCCCTGATCCGCCTCCTCGCACCCACACAATGGGCGCGGCGCTTGTCGCTTCGGCGTCTGGGATCGCCGAGCTGGCGGTGTCGGCTTCCAGGGGGCGGGGTGCCGAAGTCGCCTTCTCCAGACGGCGGCACGTTGGCGAGCCGACTTGGAGGAGCAGCCTCGCCACGGCCTCGTCTTCGGTCGGCGGCACCGGAGGATCCGCTGGCTGCTCACCTTGCGCACTCGCAGATGGCGGCGGAGGCGGTGGCGGAGCAATCACGTCCGGCGTAGAGGGGTCGCCGCCTTCCCTCTCCACGACGGGGTTCTCCTCGTCGGCTTATCCAGTCTGCCCCGTGAACTTCGGAGGCTGTGGCGTAGAGTTCAACGGGGTGAAAAACACCGCCGATTGGCGGCGTGCGGCTTCCTCAGCCTGCCGTTTCGTCGCGGCGGCGGCTTCGGCCTCCGCCAGTTTTTTCTTGGCGGAGGCCTCCGCCCTGTCGGCCTCCGCCTTCTCTGGGCGAACGACCTCTTCTTTGTTGCACTTCTCCTACGCATTCCGCTCTGGCGCCTCCCGGAGGTCGGCAGCGGGGTCAATCCGCCGAGTGGTGGCGGACATCTCCGCTGACCCCATGACGGAGGCGGCGGTGACCCTCTCAAGAGTGAGGGGAGCCCTGAAGCAAGGGGAGCAAGTAAAGACTCAGACAGAGCCACAAAGAAAGAATAAAGCATTGAGACAGAATACTCACGCAGAGACCAATGGCGGCTTCTTCACTTCCTTACGGAAGCGGATGGCCTTCGCGGCCGCCTCGTCCCGCCGGGTCACCGCAGCCGAACCCTTGGGTTTCTTCAGCCGACTGCCGAACAAGGTCGGCACGGCCCTGCGCTTCTTCCCGCCGCCTGGAGCACCTGGCGCGGCAGAAGAGCCCGCGCCAGGCTGGCTGGCTCCTGGCCGATGGAGGGGGGCGACTTCCCCCTCGGCGTCGTTGCCAGGCCAGTCGGCGAAAGTGGCCGAAGGCCTGAAGTCGCCTGCTGTTCCTCCTCCTCCCTCGGCGTCGTCCTCCAGAGCCGCCGCCCCCAGATCGGGGTCGTCGACATCGCTCTCCGCCCGGTCGGCGAGGAACTCGCGGTCCGGCCCCGAGGTGCCGGCTGGCGGGTGGAGGAGGGGATTCTGACCAAAGCCGACTGGTCAAAACAAACTCGGCGAGAGAGAAGACAATCCAAAGAAAGAAAGGAAAGGCAACGCACCACGGGCGGGGGGTTGGTGCGGGAGTACGGCTCCTTGCCGAACCGCCAATCCTCCAGGAGCTTGCTGTCCGGGAGGTAGTTCACCGTGAAGGCCACCTCTTCGTGAGGCATGTCCTTGGTGCACATCCGACTCGGGTCGCGTTGCCCGCTGATCTGGCATATCATGTGGGGGCGGCCTTGGAGTGGGAGAACTCGGCGCGTCACGAAGGCGGCCAGCAGGTCTGGACCAGTCAAACCCTCCGACTGCGTCAGCACTCGGAGTCGCGCGATGGCGCCGGCTCCCGCAGGCGTCAGCGACTTGGCCCGGTACGACCAGTTGGGCAGTCGCCCAGCCGGTGGGCCGGCTTCGAAAGACGGCAGGTTGACCCAGTCCCCCCTTGCGGAGACGCTCCTGACGTAAAAGTAGGATCTCTACCACATCTTCACCGACTTTATCAGCGAGATGGAGGGGAAGGGATTGTCGGCCCCCGACCTTCGCACGGCGATGAAAGCACCGCACTGAGCCGGCACGCCCGCGGCCTGGGTGCCGAGCTTGGAGAAGAAGAACTCCCCTCGGAGCTCGAGGGTGGGGAGGACTCCGAGGAAGCCTTCGCACAAGGCCACGAAGGCGGACAGCAGCACCATTGTGTTGGGGGTGAGGTGGTGAGGCTCGGGGCCGTAGAACTCCAGGAAGGATCGGAAGAAACTGCTCGTCGGCAGCCCCAACCCACGCAAGCAGTGCGAGCGGAAGATGACCCGCTTGCCCTCCTATGGTGCGAGGGAAATCTCCCCCTTCGGCGCAAGGCACACCCGCACGTGATCCTCGCCGGGGAGCCGACGAGTCCTGCGGAGGAACTCGATGTGGTCGTCGTGGACTTCGGAACCATCCCAAGTGCCGGAGCGCACCGGGGAAGGCGCAGCGGCGGAGGAAGAACTCATCGCGAGCTGATCGCCGCGGCGTTCACCGGAACTTGGGCGCGCGGCGGAGCGAAGAAGAAGAAGAAGGAGGAGAGCGAGGAGCAGTGAGAAGGAAGAGAGCGAGGAGTGGTGGGAAGGAGGGGCACGCGTGCCCCCCTCTTGCCCCTACTTATAACATCGTGGGCTGCGAAACCGAGGTGGCGTTTGTGGGGATTTACTGCGCCCACAGCCCCACGACCCACACATTCCACGATAAAGTTACTGCATGTAGTAACTCCACGGGAATCCCAACCGTCCGCCGGGGCCGCAGCGGATCCGCTCGGGCGCCGAGGCGCGGTAGTGGCGGGCCCCACCTATGGGCCTGTCCCGTCGTGCACGTAGGCTGGCAGGATGGCCCATCCACGTGTCATCGCATGACAGGCCTAGAATGGGCGGCAGCCTGGAGGCTTAGCTAGCACGCTACTTGGATCCCGCCGCGACGTTCGAAATATTGTGCAAGTCGGAATTGAGTGAGTCCGAGTTGAGCGAGTCCGACTCCTTCTAGTCGGCCTAGCAGAAGTCCATCCAAGACCATGTGTTGAGCACCCGGAAGGAGAAACTACTGAGGCTTCTTGGCCAATCATCCGCGGCGCCTCATCAGCTTCGGGGACTACTGTCGGAGTAATGGGCCACGGGTAGGCCAATCCAAGCCCCAGAACCTTTCAAGACATCGGGGCAGGATGCGCCCCTCAAGACCCCAGGACAAAGAGCCGCCTTCAAGAAGCCAACGGCAGGATGGCCAACTGACCACTCACGGCCGAGTGCCAGGGATGACTTTAGGGAAAGCCGACTCCTGACTGGCGACTTCCAGAGAGGCCGGCTTTGGGGAGTCGGCCTGCGACTCCAACACCCCCCATGGCCTCATCAAGTGGGACGGGGCAGGGGAGTGGCAATGATGAAGCCCGCCCCTGCCCCTTACCAAGGGCAGGCATGGCCACAGCACGCCGTACCCCGGAAGATCTCCGTACGGCGTGGCACTGTTGCCATGCCTGCCCTGACATCAGCATCGCAGGGCCGAATCCTGCACCCATGACGGCTTGTCTGTACGGCCTAGAGGCAGCGGGTCCCACCAGTCAGTGAGACCCCAGAAGATGTCAAGAGGACCACCAATCAAACCCGTCGGTAATAGGCCCCTAGGAGTCGGCCGAGCCCTCCCCGGGGCCCACGCGCCATTAATCAAGATGCGATGGGGAGTGGCAATAGTGATCGCCCGCCAGGCGGCGGGGCTGTTGCCACGACCTCAGGATCAAGCCCGCGTCATCAGAAGCACGGCTACAGTAATCAGCAGCCGGCAAGACCCGCCCGCGGCGGACGCGGCCTGTCGGCTCCGTACCAGGCCAGTCAGCGGGGCCCGCTAGCCGGCGGGCCCCAGCGGTCGGCAGAGAAGACGAAGGCCAGAGGCGCTGACGGCTGGGCCCGCGTCCAGTCGGATTACCATTGTACCCCTGGGAGGTAGGCCTATATAAACCCCCCAGGGCACCCATGCAAAGGGTTGGAACCCATTAGCTCTAGACCAGATCATATAGAAGGGAGAGAGCTAGCCTTGCCCTCTCCTACCTCCAAGAAACAGCTCAAGGAGCAACCGTGTAAACACTTTGCCATAGTGATCATGCGGAGACCCCGCAGAGCAGAAGTAGGGGTATTATCTCCTCGGAGAGCCCTGAAGCTGGGTAAGATTCGCCGGCGTGCATGCCTTCGCCTCATCCCATTTCCAGGCACCGGCGACGTTTTACTTGCCCCCACCATGATAAGCCATCCATTGGCATATGTCGCACCAAACCCCCGACAACCATAATCCTAGTGTTGGGGTGTGAGCCAAATATCGAAGAATTTGCTTCACAGCTAAGTGATGCGATTCCTTTGGTGCTGCTTGGAATCGGGCACACAAGCAAACACTAAGCATGATATCTGGCCTAGATGCACAAAAGTAAAGCAAGGAACCAATCATGGAGTGGTATACCTTTTGATCGAACTCTTTACCATTGGCGTCAGAATCTAGATGACTCTTGGTAGGCATTGGCGTCGTGTAACCTTTGCAGTCTTGCATTCCAAACTTCTTCAGGCAATCCTTGAGGTATTTCTCTTGAGATATGAAGATGTCGTTGCGTTGCTGTCGTATTTGAAGACCAAGGAAGAACTTCAGCTCACCCATCATGGACATCTGATATTGCTCTTGCATCATGTATCCAAACTCATCGTTGTATTTCTGATTAGTGCAGCCAAAGATAATGTCATCCACATATATTTGGCACACAAACAGTTCAACATCATATGTCTTCGTGAAGAGCATGGGATCCAGGGAACCAGGTTTGAAGCCTTTGCTCTTCAGGAAGTCCTTGAGTGTGTCATACCAAGCACGAGGGGCTTGTTTGAGGCCATACAGTGCCTTGTTGAGCTTGTAGACCATGTCAGGATGTTTTGGATCTTCAAAGCCAGGCGGTTGTGCAACATACACTTCTTCTTCAATCTTGCCATTGAGAAAAGCACTCTTCACATCCATTTGATACAAAAGGATGTTATGATGATTTGCATAGGCTAGCAGTATGTGTATGGCTTCAAGCCTAGCCACAGGAGCAAATGTTTCATCGAAGTCAATTCCTTCAACTTGAGTGTATCCTTGAGCAATGAGACGAGCCTTGTTTCTGACAACTTGACCATGCTCATCTTGCTTGTTGTGATATATCCATTTAGTGCCTATGATATTGTGCTTACGAGGATCAGGACGCTTGACCAGTTCCCATACATTATTCAGCTCAAACTGTTGAAGCTCTTCTTGCATAGCTTGAATCCATTCAGGTTCCATGAAGGCTTCATCAACTTTCTTGGGTTCAGATATTGAGACGAATGCGAAGTGCCCACAGAAATTTGCTAGTTGTGTTGCCCTTGAACGAGTGAGTGGACCAGGTGCATTGATGCTATCAATTATTTTCTCAATCTGTACTTCATTTGCAACACGAGGATGAACAGGACGAAGATTTTGCTCTTGCTAATCATTGTCATCGTTAGAAGGATTTTCTTCAGGCTGAGTATTGTCTTCAGGTTGATCAGGTGCAGAGATGATGAGTTCCTCTTTGGGCTGTGCTTCAGACGGTATGATTTCTCCAGTTCCCATAAGCTTGATGGATTCACTAGATGGAACTTCATCTAGCACATTTGGCAGGTGCTCTCTTTGCGAGCCGTTAGTCTCATCGAACCGCACATCCACAGTTTCAACCACTTTATAGTGAAAGAGGTTGAAGACTCTGTAGGAGTGCGAATCCTTTCCGTAACCAAGCGTAAAACCTTCATGTGCTTTTGGTGCAAATTTTGAAGTGTGATGTTGATCCTTGATCCAGCACCTGGCACCAAATACTCTGAAGTAACTGACATTTGGCTTCTTACCAGTGAGGAGTTCATAGGATGTTTTGTTCAGAAGCTTGTGAAGATAAACACGGTTGATGACATGGCATGCAGTATCAACTTCAAGCCAGAACTTTCTTGGAGTCTTGTATTCATCGAGCATCGTCCGGGCCATCTCAATGAGTGTTCTGTTCTTGCGTTCCACGATGCCATTCTGCTGCGGCGTGTATGGAGATGAGAACTCATTAGTGATGCCCAAAGTATCAAGATAAGTGTCGAGGCCGGTGTTCTTGAATTCAGTGCCATTGTCACTTATGATGTGCTTGATCTTGACGCCATAGTTGTTCATGGCTCGATTGGCGAAGCGTCTGAAGACATCCTGCACTTCAGTCTTGTAGAGGATTATATGCACCCATGTATATCTTGAATAATCATCAACAATGACGAAGCCATAGAGACAAGCAGTAGTAGTAAGAGTTGAGTAGTGAGTGGGACCGAAGAGGTCCATGTGTAGCAGTTCGAAGGGTTGAGTCGTTGTCATGATTGTCTTCGAGGGATGCTTGGCCCTCGTCATCTTTCCTGCTTCGCAGGCACCGCATAAGTGATCATTCTTGAACTTGACGCCCTCGATGCCTATGACGTGCTTCTTCTTTGCAAGAGTATGCAAGTTCCTCATGCCAGCATGCCCTAGCCTCCGATGCCAGAGCCAGCATTCTGAAGCTTTTGCAAGAAGACATACAGCGAGCTGTGGTCCTGCTGAGAAATCTACCATGTACAAATCATCTTTCCGATACCCTTCAAAGACTAGAGACTTGTCAGATTCCATTAGAACAAGGCAACTATATTTTCCAGACATCACAATCATATTCAAATCGCAAAGCATTGAGACAGACATTAAGTTGAAACCAATGGATTCAACAAGCATCACTTTATCCATGTGCTGATCCCTTGAGATTGCAACTCTACCTAGACCCAATACCTTGCTTTTACCAGTATCAGCAAATGTGATGTGACTCTTGTCAGATGGACGTAAGGTTGAGTCCATGAGAAGACTTCGCTTGCCAGTCATGTGATTAGTACATCCACTGTCAATGATCCATTCTGAAGCAGCTGGTGTCATACACTACAGTGCAGTTAGGGGGATAGGCTTCACGAAGAGAATTGTGAAGCATAAACATTTGATGAGCAAGTGGATTATGAAAGCTTAGATCGAGGTTAGGACTAATAGGTCAAGTAGCAAGCGACTCAGGAACAAAATACATAATAAGACCATTTGGGCATTTGATCTTGCGCCCTACAAGATGTTTAAGGTCCCCAGCAATAGCTTCAGATGCATTTGATTTTCGGCTGGAGACCCTTCCCTGCAAAAAAGAGTTAAGCTTTCTTAGCCACCCACATCTTCAAGGGTGGCTTCGAAGCAATGAGTCTAAGTGCAGCATCTGAGAACTTTGGCTTTGGAGCCCTAGCAAATAGTCTTGCAGGTGGACAATAGTACTCATAAGAATAAGCAGAGTAGTTCTTGGTCTTATGAACATGGCGGTTTGCTGAAACGCGCTCATATTCATAGGCCTGAGTATGGTTTCCGTGCAAAACATTTGCGTTAGTGCGACGCAGGTGAGTCCTCTGTCTATATGAAGCCTTTGGACCATATGAAGCCTGTGGTCTGGGGTTTTTCTTCTTCACTTGTGGTGTCATGACGACATTCACAGGAAGATTCTCCAGACACTTTTTCGGTACCCAGACTTTCTTAATAGGTGGCCCATTCCTGCAGTTAGTACCAATATACCTGGCAAACACTTCACCATTCTGATTTTTAAACGGTTTATAGTTTGCATCAAAAGATTCATCAATGACAATGGGATTAGTACAAGTGAAGCCAGATAGGGTGGATGGATCCACTGAAGGTTCCTTTGCAGCAACCCATGTGGTTTTGGGGTACTGCTCAGGTTTCCAGTAAGAGCCATCAGCATTCATTTTCCTTTCAAACCCAACACCCTCTTTCCTAGGGTTTCGGTTCAGGTCTGCCTTTTGAGGACATCACATAGTGTCTGATACCCTTTGAGACTTTTATACATCCCTGTTTCAAGCAATGTCTTCAACCTAGCATTTTCATCAGCAATAGCAATGGTATCCTCAGCAGAGGGGTTAGTTACCACATCAACAGTTGAAGATATTGCAATAGTAGCAGAAGTAGCGTTGTCACGCTCAATGCATTTAAGACATGGTGGTTCAAATCCTTCCTGAGCGGAACTGATCTGTTTGGCGTGAAGTGACTCGTTTTCCTAATGAAGATCTTCATGAGCCGCTCTCAATTTCTCAAGATCTTGCTTCCTTTGAAGATAATCGTAGGAAAGCTTTTCATGAGTTGTTGAGAGTGTTTCATGACGATTTTCAAGTTCCTCATACTTAACATGAAGATTTTTTATGTCTTCAATTAAGGACTGAGATCGAGTCATTTCAGCGTCTAACAGGTCATCGCTTTTGTCTAACAGTTCTTGAATATGTTCCATAGCTTTCTGTTGTTCAGTTGCAATTTTAGCAAGTGTTTTGTAGCTGGGTTTGGAACCACAATCAGAGTCATCTTCACTGGATGTTTGATAGTGAGTAGTGCGTGAGTTTACCTTGGCACCGCGTGCCATGAAGCAGTAGGTGGGAGCAAAGTTGTCCTTGTCATTAGCATCGGCGTCGGTGATGAAGTCATTGTCTTCAGTGTTGAAGATGGACTTGGCAACGTAGGTTGTAGCCAGACTTGCAACGCCAGAATCGGACTCCTCCTCAGACTCCACCTCCGCCTCCTCAGAAGCGGACTCCTCCTCTGAATCCATTTCCTTGCCAGCAAACGCACGAGCCTTACCAAATGAGCTCTTCTTGTGTGATGAAGACTTTGAGGAAGACTTGGAAGAAGACTTTGGGTATTTCTTCTTCTTCTTGTCGTCAGAATCATATTCCTTGATCCTTTTCTTCTTCTTGTTCTCATTGTCCCACTGCGGACACTCAGAGATGTAATGACCAGGTTTCTTGCACTTGTGGCATGTTCTCTTCTTGTAGTCATGAGCAGAAGCTTCATCATTCCTTGAGCTGGATCGTGAGGACTTTCTGAAGCCTTTCTTCTTGGTGAATTTCTGGAACTTCTTCACAAGCATAGCGAGCTCCTTTCCAATGTCTTCAGGATCATCAGAACTGCAGTCAGATTCTTCTTCAGATGAGGAAACAGCTTTTGCCTTCAAAGCACGAGTTCACCCATAGTTGGGACCGTAGATGTCTCTTTTCTCAGAAAGCTGAAACTCATGTGTGTTGAACCTTTCAAGTATGTCAGACGGATCGAGTGTCTTGAAGTCAGGGCATTCTTGAATCATCAGGGCTAGGGTTTCAAACGAGCTGTCAAGTGATCTCAGGAGTGTCTTGACGATTTCGTGCTTGGTGATCTCAGTAGCGCCGAGAGCTTGAAGCTCATTTGTGATGTCAGTGAGTCGATCAAACATGAGCTGAACATTCTCATTGTCGTTTCTTTTGAAGCGGTTGAAGAGGTTGCGAAGGACACTGATTCTTTGATCTCTCTGGGTTGAGACGCCTTCGTTGACCTTGGAGAGCCAGTCCTAGACTAGCTTAGATGTTTCCAGAGCACTCACACGGCCATACTGCCCTTTGGTCAGATGACCACAGATGATGTTCTTGGTAGTGGAGTCCAGTTGAACGAACTTCTTGACATCAGCAACAGTGACACCTTCACCAGCCTTGGGGACGCCATTCTTGACGACATACCAGAGGTCGACATCAATGGCTTCAAGATGCATGCGCATCTTATTCTTCCAGTAGGGATATTTAGTTCCATCAAAGACAGGGCACGCAGCGGACACTTTGATTATCCCTGCAGTCGACATAGCTAAAACTCTAGGTGGTTAAACCGAATCACACAGAACAAGGGAGTACCTTGCTCTGATACCAATTGAAAGTGCTAGTGATCAACTAGAGGGGGGTGAATAGGTGATTTTTATGAAAGTCTTCAAAACATGGAAGTTTCGAAGACAAACGATAGAAATAAACCTATTACCATGCAGCGGAAGGTAGACTACACTAAGCAAGCCATAGTCAAGTATTCAATGAAATGAAGGCACAAAGACTAATAGCATCTAGGCAGTATAGATCAGGATGGAAGATAGTATGAAGCCAATCAGAACAAGCAGTCACTCAGTGAAGACAAAAGATAATGCAAACAGGCAATGACTTCACAAGGACTAACAGTAAATAAAGAGATGGAAAGGATAGAACCAATGGCTCGTTGAAGACAATGATTTGTTGGACCAGTTCCAGTTGCTGTGACAACCGTACGTCTGGTTAGGGAGGCTGAGATTCAACTCAGAAGACCGCGTCTTCACCTTATTCCCCTTGGGCTAAGGACACTTAGTCCTCACCCAATTACTCTGGTAAGTCTTCAAGGTAGACTTCCAAACCTTCACAGACTTCGTTCACCGGCTATCCACAATGACTCTTGGATGCTCAGAACGCGACGCCTAACCGGCTGGAGGATTCACAGTCCTCAAGTGTAATAAGTCTTCAGATCACACAGATAAGAAGACTTAAGTGATGCCTAACACTCTTTGGCTCTGGGTGTTTAGGGCTTTGTCCTCGCAAGGATTTCTCTCTCAAAGGCTTCGAGGTGGGTTGCTCTCAAACGACAAAAGCCGTGCACTAACTCTGAGCAGCCAACCAATTTATGGTGTAGGGGTGGGCTATTTATAGCCACTAGGCAACCCGACCTGATTTGTCTGAAATGACCCTGGGTCATTAAGGAACTGACACGTGTTCCAACGGCCAGATTTCAAACACCCACAACAACTTTACTTGAGCTACAAGCAAAGCTGACTTATCCAGCTCTGGATAATATTTGCTCTCATTGTCTTCGCTCGAAGACATAGGATTTTGGTTAAGCATCACTTCAGTCATTCTGACTGGTTCACTTGGGCCCCACTTAACAGTACGGTGGTCCCTATGACTCAACAAAGAAGAAAAAGAACGACGAAACAACTAAGTCTTCGCGCTCCATAGTCTTCACGCGATGTCTTCTCTTGTCATAGTCTTCAATGTGAATGTCTTCACATACCACCTTTGACTTCAATGTCTTCATACATTTTTAGGGGTCATCTCCAGTAGGAAAACCGAATCAATGAGGGACTTCTACCTGTGTTATCCTGCAATTCTCACAAACACATTAGTCCCTCAACCAGGTTTGTCGTCAATACTCCAAAACCAACTAGGGGTGGCACTAGATGCACTTACACCAAGCAGAGCACCATACCAACCCATCTAGCCGTCAAAACAAAACAGCTCGGAGGAATACCCGCGATATCAACCAATACACTGAGTGTAGAGCAGGACGTACATGATTGACATACAGATCACGAAGATATATCCCGACCGACGATGATGGTCGCCTATTCGGACGCTATAAAGACGACCATGCCCGGGCTGTACACCATAAACGGAACTCGCCGGAGGTGCTTCATAGTGTGGCCCAACATAGAGGAGCCGCACACCCTCTCTACTTCACTAACGAAGTAATGGAGCACGAATTCCCAGACGGGTTTAAACCCATCAACATTGAATCATACGATGGAACAACAAATCCCGCGGTATGGATCGAGGATTACCTCCTTCATATTCACATGGCCCGTGGAGACGACCTCCACGCCATTAAATACCTACCTCTCAAGCTTAAAGGCCAGCTCGGTACTGACTAAACAGTTTGCTAGAAAATTCCATTGGCAACTGGGAAGATTTGGAAGACGCCTTTCGAGGCAATTTCCGGGGAACATATGTCCGGCCATTATACGCCGATAACTTAAGTCACATTGTCCAGGAGCCCGGCGAGTCAGCCAGGGAGCTCTGGACCAGGTTCTTAGTAAAAAAGAACCAAATTGTCGACTGTCCGGACGCAGAAGCCCTTACGGGCTTCAGACACAGCGTTCGGGATGAATGGCTAGCGCGTCACCTCGGCCAGGAAGGACCCAAATCCATGGCAGCCCTTACCACTCTAATGACCCGCTTCTATGCAGGAGAAGACAACTGGTTGGCTCGTAAAAGCAACAACGCCAGCAGCCCGGGCACCTCCAAAATCCGAGATGGCAACGGCGAGCCACGACAAACTGAACACAACAGTCGTAGTAATATACACGACACTAAAGGCAAACGGAAGAAGCCACTAAAGGCAAACCAGGATGGACCATCCACCCTCGACAGGATATTGGACCGACCTTGTCAGATTCACGGTCAACCTGATATGGCAGCTAATCATACCAACCGAAATTGTTGGGTTTTCAAGTAGGCAGGCAAGCTTAACGCTGATCACAAGGGGAGGAGGCCACCAGGCGATAAAGACGACGGATTGGCTCACTAGCAGAACGCTAGGGGCCAGAAACAGATTCCCTCCGACATTCGACTACTCCGGGGACGCGAATAGCAGTCCGTCTTCCGCCACCCACGTACTGTACTGGCTAAGTTTGCACCACGCGCACATCACTACGCACTCAAGATACCATGGGCATCGGCGGAAGCATAATACGGACACCCTGCAAGCATTCCCATAACATTTTCTATCTGCTTACTTTATTTTTTATGTATCATCCCTAAATAACAGGTGACCAACCGGACAGCATCTACAAGGGACTCTATCGGAGTCCGGATCCATACGCTCACCTAAGGGGCTACTTCCGTTAAGGATTCCCCTCCCCAAGGACGGGAGACGCAGACGTGCGACTGGAGGTCCAAAAATAACTTTTTGTGGACCGTGCTCTTTATTCCGAGCCTGTACTATGCCCTCTTTCCTCTGATCCCGACCCCGTGCATATCAAATAGCCGGGTCCGCGGTCTTTTCTTTATTATTATTATTATTATATACAAATTTATCATTGGCACATCGCTCCGTTCTCAATAAGTCTCATCCGAACTGATCTTCCATACTCTTTTAAGCACGGCCTTAACGGCTGCTCTGCAGATACACCTCGGCATACCCCGCCAGGGGCTCGGCATGGGAACGAATGAGCTGCCAGTAAAAGTCCGAACAACTCTATAGCGTACTTCGGCGTCGCAAGTTTGGCCTTATATGCATTAGCTCTGAATCATTGTCTTGGGTCAATAGTTGGGTTGCCCGGATCCTGTGTTTGCTACCCTACGTTCTGCCCTATCGGCTAGGGTAGTAAAGGGAGAACTACTACGATTGTGCCCTGGCCTAGACCGGATGAGCACCTCAGTAGAGAAAGCCGAAAACTGACTGTCATGATGCGGCTAGAGCTGGTCAACCACTTGACGACTTGTTGGGATCCTTAGTGATTCTCCGTGTAACACGAATGATCTTTTTTAGATCAGGTATGCAAGGCACCACACGTCGCATACTGATACGTCCCCGTCGTATCTACTTTTCCAAACACTTTTGCCCTTGTTTTGGACTCTATCTTGTATGATTTGAATGGAACTAACCCGGACTGGCGCTGTTTTCAACAGAATTGCCATGATGTTGTTTTATGTGCAGAAAACAAATATTCTCGGAATGACCTGAAACTCCACGGAACATCTTAGAAAAAATAATAAAAAATCCTCGCCAAAGATGAAGACCAGGGGGCCCACACCCTTCTCACGAGGGTGGGGGGCGCGGCGCACCCACCTGCCTCGTGGGCCCACGGAGGCCCTCCTCCACTTATCCCAGCACTCATCTTCTTCCTCTGTCTCACACAAACCCGAAAAACCAACTCAAGCACGAGTTCCAGCCACTTTTGCTGTGATTTTCGATCTCCTTGCTCAAAGCACCTCTCGCAAAACTGCTTGGGGAGATTGTTCCTTGGTATGTGACTCCTCCATTGGTCCAATTAGTTTTTGTTCTAGTGCTTTATTCTTTGCAAATTTGTGCTGCATAGGTGACCATGTTCTTGAGCTTGCATGTCAAATTTATATGGTTCCAAGTAGTTCTAATGCTTGATTTAGGCTCTAGGCACTTGTAGGAGTAGTTGCTATCAATATTATTGAAGTTGGTTCATTTTTGTTTAAAGTTACTCCCTCGTTCCATCTATATAGGGCCTAATGCGTTTTTCGAGGCTAACTTTGACCAAATACTAGAGCAATAATATATGGCATGCAACTTACACAAAGCACAGCGTTAAATTCGTGTGTGAAAGGAGCTTTCAATGATATAATTTTTACATTGTGCATGTCATGTACTATTAATCTTGTCAATAGTCAAAGGCGGTCTTAAAAAATGCATTAGGCCCTATATAGATGGAAGGAGGGAGTACTAAAAATTTCAGATTATTTCAGAAAAATAATGAGGAGATTTTTGAGGGGCTCATCGAGCCAAAGCTCGAAGGAAAAGGCACCGAAGCCTAAGTATAATTTGCCGCGCACCACGGAGATTTGGGCATGTGAATGGCCTTCTGATGATTTCTTGAGAGCAGTCGGTATCTATGAAGATTTTCATGAATTAGCTCACAATGCAGGCCTTACCGCTTTCCTCCACGACCAATGCGATCAGTATCTCTTACTCACAAATACTTTTGTGCAAAACTTTCATTTTCATTCTAGGAACTCACCACCTACGGTGGAGTTTCATTTATATGATGAGCATAAAGAGATGTCACTTTATGATTTCTGTTGGATTTTTTAGTCCCTTTTGAGGGCAAGACAGAAGAACCACATCATGATGATGTGGCTGGGTTCATTCATACTATCACTGTCGGAGAAACTAGGAAGGTTTCCGATGCATGAATCACTAGCATACATTTTCCTATTTTACGTTACCTTGCATTATTTGCTAGTCATTGTTTAATTGGACGCGGAAACTGTGGAAACCTTAGTATCCCTGATATAATTATTCTGCACCATGGTTTATACAGTGATAGCACTTTTAGTATGGGCGGTATTATTGCTAGACGGTTAAGTATGAACCGTACTAAGGGTCCCATCTTTGGAGGCATCTATTCTACACGCCTAGCTGCACATTTTAACATACCTATTAGGCATGCTGAGAAGGAAGAAAAGGTGCTGCCCCGTGTTTATCTAGATCATAAAAGTATGGTGGCACATGATTTTCTTGTTAAGGACAGGAATGGAGAGCTCAAATATAAGTTATACTTTGATAAACATTATCCTGAAACTATTACGTTGCCTGCTCCTTCTTTGTTTAATTTTGTAGGACCCTACCTCGTTACATGGGCTGCCGTCCAAGCTTACAAGAACCCTGCACCATCCTCGGAACAGGAACCACAAGATGAGCCTCCACGACAATCTGTTTATTCTTGGGATCCAGAGATGACTGTCAGCCAGTGGCAGTCAGAGTCTTCTTCTTCATCACAGTATAATCCCAACTATTCTTCGTCGCAGTACGACCCCAACAACTATTATTATGGATATCCGCCAGGCCAGCCGTGGACATAGACCAACTTAGGCTAAAAGCCTAAGCTTGGGGGAGTACGTATTTCTCACCGACATTACATTTATGTTCACACACACTCATTACTAGATGTCGGTGCTCATACTTCTTCACTGTAATATACATGCTAGTTATTTTCTTTTTCCTGCTTTCTTCTTGTGTGTTTGTTAAACCTTAAGAAAAACCAAAAAAGTAGTAGTAGTTTATTTTTCTGCTATAGTAGTAATAATTAAAAAGAAAACTCAAATATATTTCCCGTTCTTCTTTTGCTTGTTGGGAGCTTTCCCGTGTAAATAGTTTTAATTCTTTTCTTTTCTTTGGGATTCAGTAGGAGAAGACCATAATTAAATTGTTGAAGTGGCTCTTATATGCATCATTGTTAATTTAACCAAGAGCCCATATTGCCTTGTCTTCTCCTGTTTATTGAATGCTTGCAGATTCCAGCTTAGTCCAATGCACGTACACTCTTATTATTATTCACACCGTCCGGTCGTGCAAGTGAAAGGCAATTATGATGATATATGATGGACTGACTGAGATGAGAAAAGCTGGTATGAACTCGACCTCTTTTGTTTTTGTAAATATGATGAGTCCCTCGTTCTTGATTCAGCTTATTATGAATAAATATGTTTGCAATGACAATTAGAGATCGTAGTTGCTTGTGCCATGCTTGATTAGCTATGAGTTATAATGGTTTACCTTGTGTGCCAACATGCTATTGAGATGATTATGATGTGGTATGATGGGGTGGTATCCTCCTTTGAATGATTTAAGTGACTTGACTTGGCACATGTTCACGCATGTAGTTGAAACAAAATCAACATAGCCTTCATGATATTTATGTTCATGGTGGATTATATCCTACTCATGCTTGCATCCAATGTTTATTAATTTTAATGCATGTACATGGCTGTTGTCACTCTCTAGTTGGTCACTTCCCAGTCTTTTGCTAGCCTTCACTTGTACTAAGCGGGAATACTGCTTGTGCATCCAATCCCTTAAACCCCAAAGTTATTCCAGATGAGTACACTATACCTTCCTATATGCGGTATCTACCTGCCGTTTCAAGTAAATTTGTATGTGCCAAACTCTAAACCTTCAAATAAACATTCTGTTTTGTATGCTCGAATAGCTCATGTATCAACCAAGGCTGTCCTTATCTTCCGTGTTAGGCGGGTTATTCTCAAGAGGAGTGGACTCCGCTCCTCACTCACGAGAAAATGGCTGGTCACCGGGATGCCCAGTCCCATGCTTTATGCAAACTAAATCAAAATTAATTGCAAACAAAACTCCCCCTGGGACCTGATGTATGTTGGAGGCACTCGTTGTTTCGAGCAAGCCATGGATTGATGCTTGTTGGCGGAGGGGGAGTATAAACTTTACCATTCTATTTGGGAACCGCCTATAATGTGTTTAGCATGGAAGATATTGCCATCTCTTAGTTGTTACGTTGACAATGAAAGTATACCGCTCAAAATACAATTTATCTCTACTTAAAAACTGAGCTCTGGCACCTCTACAAATCCCTGCTTCCCTCTGCGAAGGGCCTATCCATTTACTTTTATGTTGAGTCATCACCCTCTTATTAAAAAGCACTAGCTGGAGAGCACAGCTGTCATTTGCATTCATCACTGTTAATTTATATTGGGTATGACTATGATTGGATCTCTTTTACCATGAATTACAATGTCTAGTCAGTCCTTGATCTTTAAAGGTGCTCTGCATTTATGTTTTGCGGTCTCAAAAAGGGCTAGCGAGATACCATCTTGTTATATCATATTATGATTGTTTTGAGACAGTGTTGTCATCCGAGATTTATTATTATGACTTGCTAGTTGATTATGCTATTGATATGAGTAATTGTGAGATCTGAGAATTATTGCAAATGTGGTTAGTTATGATCTATGCTGAAAACTTGAATGCTGGCTTCACATAGTTACAACAACAAGAGCAAACAGAGTTTGTAAAAGTTTTTCTTTCTTTCAGTTTGTCAACTGAATTGCTTGAGGACAAGCAAGGGTTTAAGCTTGGGGGAGTTGATACGTCTCCGTCGTATCTACTTTTCCAAACACTTTTCCCTTGTTTTGGACTCTAACTTGTATGATTTGAATGGAACTAACCCGAACTGACGCTGTTTTCAGTAGAATTGCCATGGTGTTGTTTTATGTGCAGAAAACAAATATTCTCAGAATGACCTGAAACTCCACGGAACATCTTAGAAAAAATAATAATAAATCCTCGCCAAATATGAAGACCAGGGGGCCCACACCCTTCTCACGAGGGTGGGGGCGCCCCCCCTAGGGCGCGCCCCCTACCTCGTGGGCCCCCTGGATGCCCTCCGACGCCAACTCCAACTCTATATATTTGCTTTCGGAGGGAAAAAAATTAGAGAGAAGAAATCATTGCGTTTTACGATACGGAGCCGCCGCCAAGCCCTAAAACCTCTCGGGAGGCCTAATCTGGAGTCCGTTCGGGGCTCCGGAGAGGGGGATTCGTCGCCGTCGTCATCATCAACCATCCTCCATCACCAATTTCATGATGCTCACCGCCGTGCGTGAGTAATTCCATCGTAGGCTTGCTGGATGGTGATGGGTTGGATGGGATTTATCATGTAATCGAGTTAGTTTTGTAAGGGTTTGATCCCTAGTATCCATTATGTTCTGAGATTGATGTTGCTATGACTTTGCTATGCTTAATGCTTGTCACTAGGGCCCGAGTGCCATGATTTCAGATCTGAACCTATTATGTTTTCATGAATATATGTGAGTTCTTGATCCTATCTTGCAAGTCTATAGTCACCTACTATGTGTTATGATCCGGCAACCCCGAAGTGACAATAATCGGGACCACTCCCGGTGATGACCATAGTTTGAGGAGTTCATGTATTCACTATGTGCTAATGCTTTGTTCCGGTTCTCTATTAAAAGGAGGCCTTAATATCCCTTAGTTTCCAATAGGACCCCACTGCCACGGGAGGGTAGGACAAAAGATGTCATGCAAGTTCTTTTCCATAAGCACGTATGACTATATACGGAATACATGCCTACATTACATTGACGAATTGGAGCTAGTTCTGTGTCACCCTATGTTATGACTGTTACATGATGAACCGCATCTGGCATAATTATCCATCACTAATCCGGTGCCTACGAGTTTTCCATATACTGGTTTACGCTTATTTACTTTCCCGCTGCTACTGTTACAATCACTACAAAATACCAAAAACATTACTTTTGCTGTCTTTACTTTTGTTGCTGCTACCACCACTATCATATTACTTTGCTACTAAACACTTTGTTGCAGATACTATGTTTCCAGGTGTGGTTGAATTGACAACTCAGCTGCTAATACTTGAGAATATTCTTTGGCTCCCCTTGTGTCGAATCAATAAATTTGGGTTGAATACTCTACCCTCGAAAGCTGTTGCGATCCCCTATACTTGTGGGTTATCACATACACACCAGGGGCTATGTCGTAGCCCCACCATAAAACTCCTATGGTTAAGTGAAAGTGTTAACACCTTATAGTCCGATTGCCTCGTTCGCCGCATTAACACCTCCTTCATGGACCAAGACATTGGATAAAGAATGATTAAATACTTTTCCGAACACCCCCGTACTTCCTACGAGGGGGTTGAAGCCGACGACTGGAAAACTTTCAGATTATATTCAAACAACCACACAGGAGGAATTCAAGCTTTCGAGCAAAACACAAATAGATTAACTATAAAGTTGTATTTTACAATCATCATACACCTCACTCGAACATTATGTTTTTCGAACATTGACCCTCTATCAAGTGGGCGGCCTCTAGGACGTCTTCAAAGTAACTCTCCGGTTCTGAACGGCCCCTGCCCCCGGGCGGACCCTTCGTAGAAACATCAACAGCCTTCATCTTTCCCCAAAATGTCTTGACTCGGGCAAGGGCCATCCGTGCACCTTCAATGCACGCCGATCGCTTCGCAGCATCGATTCACAGCACCACGTCGACGGCCTTCATCTTTCCCCAAAATGTCTTGACTCGGGCAAGGGCCATCCGTGCACCTTCAATGCACGCCGATCGCTTCGCAGCATCGATTTGCGGCACCACATCGACAAGCTTGTGCACCAAACCGAAATATCTACTCGGTGCAGGCTCGGTTGGCCACAGCCGGATTATAACATCCTTCATGGCAGCGCCAGATACCCTATGAAGTTCGGGCCATTGGGACATCTGCTCATTAAGCAGCAACGGGCGCTTAGACACACCGAACTATGACCAAAAAAGCTTCTCCGTTGCATATCCAGCTCGCGCTTGGTAATACCGTGCTGCGTCGGAAGAACTCTTCGGCAAGTCCAAATACTCGTCCGGAGAACTCCACACTTGGTTCAGCTGAGCATAGTCCGGGTCGCCGAACTTAGTCTGCAGCAGAAAAGGCCTTCCAGCCACTATCTCTTTCGCTTGCCGAACCTCCTCACAGAGTGCTCTGGACTCAGATCGCGCTTCTCTTCCCTCCTGTCGGGCCTTGTCTAGTTCAGCCGTTAAGGCTTCATTCTCCTTTTCAAGGACTTCGCAGCGGCCAGTAGCATTCTCCAAAGCGAGTGTCATCATGGATTCCTTCTCCTTGCCCTGGCATCGCGCAGCTTGTTCGGCTTTCAGTTCAACGATGCCTCTTTAGCAGCAACATCACTAAGCCGGACCCGCTCCTTGGCCCGGACTAGCTCTGCCCGAAGAGTCTCAACGGCAGCAGCACCATCTGCATTTCATGTGCATTTCATATAAAGCTCTTTCCTGCGTCAAGCACACAGGTGTAAAGGATGCTCGAAATACATACCTTGTGATTCGTCAAGACGCCTGTTGATCAATGCAATGTCATCCTCCGCAATATCCAGTTTTTGCTGGAGTTCGGCCACTTCCATATTTCGGGCAGCCATAGGAGGGGCAGCAACCTATATTTCAAATTAAACCAAGGTTAATGCCTGAGCATATCTCTTTGATCCTCCGATCGCTTCCTTCGGAAGACAATCCGAGTCTCAGGTGCTACTGCATATACAACTGGTGCATTCTGTCAATAAAATTTAATTGACAAAACTACATCACAAACCTCAAAACCTCGTAGAAGGCTCGTAAAAGCCTCGTTCAATCCACTCTTCGCGGATAGAATCCTTTTAACCACCGTAGCCATCAAAGTACGGTGCTCTTCTGAAAGGGATGCTCATCGTAGCAAGTCCGTCAGCGCCTCTGGCACCCTTGGGTCTTCAGAAACCGCCACCGAAGTATGGCCTTCCCGTGAAGGATCCTACCTACTTACCTCCAGAATCGTATCCGGCTATAAACTGGACGGTTCGGGGACTCCAGTCTTGATCCCGGAACCTCGAGTGATAGAGGCGCTGCCTTCGGGTAACGCCTTCTCCGTTTCTTGTACCACTTGGTGTTCGGGAGGAGCCCTTCGGGACGATACCTCGGTATCATCCCCCCTATCGGGCGATGGGGCCGGAGAAGGCGTATCACTCTCCATCATCTCCGGAAGAAGATCTCCCGAGGAGGAGAACGATTGAGAAGCACCAGGCGTTAACATGTGTGGATGAACATATATCGGATGATTACTTCACTAATAGGAAAAGAATGAGGTATCCCAGCCACACTTACGTTTTGTCGTGAGGTTCGTCCTCGTCATCGTTTGCCCGGCCCAAGCCGCTCGATGACGGCATTTTTCCCTTCTTGGAAGGCTTCCCCTCCTGACCCTCGGAGGCGGCCCTCTTCTTGCCTTGGAAGGCTCCCTCTGCACTTTTGCCCTTGGGTAAAAGGGTTTCGGTTTCCCCGAATGCGGCCACCTGGTACGGTGTCGGAACCAGCATCCTCGTCAGCTGGTCGGTCGCAGGGCCTTTGGGAAGAGGCGCCGGACACCAAATCAGCACCGCTTTCTTTATCTAGTCCTATACAGGGACGGATTGTTCAATATCTTGTTAAGAGATACCTGAATGGAAGGTGCTTGGATGCCGAATACTTATCGAAGTGTCCGGATGATTGCAGTCAAGGCCAACGTCTTCGGTGGTGTCCAGCCATTGCTCTCGTTCCCCGAAATATAATTTCCACATTCCTTCGTGCGTAGCGCCGAAGAAGTGTTGTAGGGTCCGCCGCCCTTCTGGGTTAAACTCCCACATACGAAGAGGGAGCCGCTGACAGGGCAGGATCTGGCGGACTGGCATTATTTGAACGACGTTCACAAGATCAATGCCCTTCTCAATAAGGCTTCAGATGCGACTTTGCACAGTCTGCACTTCATTAATCCCCAGTCCAATCCCTTATTGACCCATGAAGCAAGCTGAACTGGAGGGCCGGGTTGGAACACAGGTGTAGCCTCCCACTTGGAGCTCCGCGGCTCGTTGACATAAAACTACCCCTACTGCCATAGGTCTGAAGATTTGGTGAAAGATCCTTCGGGCCAAACCGCGCTGGCCAGTTTGCCTATTATGACACTGCCGCACTCTGCCTGCTCCTCCTCTGCCACTTGCGGCCTCACATCAAAGGTCTTGAGCCACAAACCGAAGTGCAGAGGAGTCCGGAGCAAGGACTCACACATGACGATAAATGTCGAGATGAGGAGAATAGAGTCCGGGGTCAGATCATGAAAATCTAGCCCATAGTAAAACATGAGCCCCCGGACGATGGGGTTAAGCGCAAACCCTAGCCAGTGAAGGAAGTGAGACACAAATACAACCCTCTCGCCAGATTTGGGAGTCGGTATGACTTGCCCTTGCGCCAGAAGCCGATGAAAGATTTCTGAGGTCAGGTACCTCACTGTGCAAAGCTCCGCAATATCCTCCTCTATGATAGAAGAAGCCACCCACCGGCCCTGACGGTTGGATCCGGACATGACTAAGGCTGGTGGTGATTGGAACCCGAGGGTTGGAACTTGGGGTGGCTGGGGTTGAGGAAGGAGCAAGCACAAGGGAAGAAGAAGAAGAGACGGGCTCTCTATATAAAGGCCCCGAATATTGGGCGTCTTCCCTAGGGTCTCTAAACTTACCTATCACCAAGGAGTTGTACCTGGGGGACGGTTGGGTTACCAACGCCTGCACTAATAAAAATCCCGTAAATACAGGGACACGATCTCTGCCCTGACGAGACGTGCCAGTAAAACTGCACCCTGAGACGTGGGGCGGCTCGCTAGCTGACGGTTGGAAATAGCAACCGGGCAGGCATGATATGATGTCATGAACGGTTATCAACAAGTTGGGCCCGTGAGTTATTTTATTCTCTGCCATTATATACACAGGTCCGGATATACTTACTTCGTCCGAAGACTATTCTGGAGTTTGGAAGGAGGGAACCCGCCTTGCAATGCCAAAGACAAATCTCCGCACCGGACTCCTCGTCATTGAAGCCAAGTTCAGGGGCTACTGGGGGAGTCTGGGACTAAGGGGCCCTCGGGCGTCCGGCCTGTTATCTATGGGCCATACTGATGGGCTGTGAAGACATGAAGACCGAAGGCTGCACCGTGTCTAGATTGGACTCTACTTGGCGTGGAAGGCAAGCTTGGAGACCGAAGATTCCTTCTTATGTAACCAGCTCAATGTAAACCCTAGATCCCCTCGGTTTCTATATAAACCGTAGGGGATAGTTCAGAAAGGAAAACGCATATACTCATTACCATATCCATAGGCTAGACTTCTAGGGTTTAGCCATTACGATCTCGTGGTAGATCAACTCTTGTAACACTCATATTCATCAAGATCAATCAAGCAGGAAGTAGGGTATTACCTCCATAGAGAGGGCTCGAACCTGGGTAAATGATACGTCTCCAATGTATCTATAATTTTGATTGCTCCATGCTATATTATCTACTATTTTGGACATTATTGGGCTTTATTATCCACTTTTATATTATTTTTGGGACTAACCTATTAACCGGAGGCCCAGCCCAGAATTGCTGTTTTTTGCCTGTTTTAGGGTTTCGAAGAAAAGGAATATCAAACGGAGTCCAAATGGGATGAAACCTTCGGGAACGTGATTTTCTCAACGAACAAGACCTGGGAGACTTGGACCCTACGTCAAGACACAAAAGAGGAGGCCACGAGGTAGGGGGCACGCCTACCCCCCAGGCGCGCCCTCCACCCTCATGGGCCCCTGTTGCTCCACCGACGTACTCCTTCCTCCTATACATACCTACGTACCCCCAAACGATCAGATACGGAGCCAAAACCCTAATTCCACCGCCGCAACTTTCTGTATCCACGAGATCCCATCTTGGGGCCTGTTCCGGAGCTCCGCTGCAGGGGCATCAATCACGGAGGGCTTCTACATCAACACCATAGCCCCTCTGATGAAGTGTGAGTAGTTCACCTTAGACCTACGGGTCCATAGTTAGTAGCTAGATGGCTTGTTCTCTCTTTTTGGATCTCAAGACAATGTTCTCCCCCTCTCTTGTGGAGATCTATTCGATGTAATCTTCTTTTTGCGGTGTGTTTGTTGAGACCGATGAATTGTGGGTTTATGATCAAGTCTATCTATGAACAATATTTGAATCTTCTCTAAATTCTTTTATGTATGATTGGTTATCTTTGCAAGTCTCTTTGAATTATCAGTTTGGTTTGGCCTACTAGATTGATCTTTCTTGCAATGGGAGAAGTGCTTAGCTTTGGGTTCAATCTTGCGGTGTCCTTTCCCAGTGATAGTAGGGGCAGCAAGGCACATATTGTATTGTTGCCATCGAGGATAACAAGATGGGGTTTTCATCATATTGCATGAGTTTATCCCTCTACATCATGTCATCTTGCTTAAGGTGTTACTCTGTTTTCATTAACTTAATACTCTAGATGCATGCTGGATAGCGGTCGATGAGTGGAGTAATAGTAGTAGATGCATGCAGGAGTCGGTCTACTTGTCTCGGACGTGATGCCTATATACATGATCATACCTAGATATTCTCATAACTATGCTCAATTCTGTCAATTGCTCAACGGTAATTTGTTCACCTACCGTAGAATACTTATGCTCTCGAGAGAAGCCATTAGTGAAACCTATGGCCCCCGGGTCTGTCTTCATCATATTAATCTCCCAATACTTAGTTATTTCCTTTGATTTTATTTTACTTTGCATCTTTATCAAAAAAATACCAAAAATATTATCTTATCATATCTATCAGATCTCACTCTCGTAAGTGGCCGTGTAGGGATTGACAACCCCTTATCGCGTTGGTTGTGAGGATTTATTTGTTTTGTGCAGGTGCGGGGGACTCGCGCATAGCCTCCTACTGGATTGATACCTTGGTTCTCAAAAACTGAGGGAAATACTTACGCTACTTTGCTGCATCATCACTTCCTCTTCGAGGAAAACCAATGCAGTGCTCAAGAGGTAGCGGTAAACATCGTGTCCACTGTCTCATGTTACCATCGATCCTAGACGCACAGTTCGGGACCCCCTACCCGAGATCCGCCGGTTTGGACACCGACAATAGGTTTTTGAACCCACGGTTCTCTTTCTTTACCGTGTTTTCTAGCCGCAAAGTCACTTTTATCATACCTCTTATTCTTAGGTTGTGGGTTATCAAGATCAACTGATGGTTCTATCTCAACATCATTGTCTGGTTCTTTATTATTTGTTTGAGTATTTTCATGAACCTCATCATTATCTTTTTTATTATCAGAAGGTGAGTGTTCATTACCAGACTAAGTTTCGGCATCATAGATAGAAGTTTCATTATCATTATTAGGAGGTTTTTCTATTTCAGGTTCACTAGAAGCATGCAAAGTTCTATCATTTTTCTTCTTCTTTTTCTTTCTAGAAGGACTAGGTGCATCAGTATTAACTCTTTGTGAATCTTGTTCAATTCTTTTTGGGTGTCCCTCGGGATAAAGTGGTTCCTGAGTCATTTTACCTCCTCTAGTTGCTACTCTAACAGCAAAGTATGTATATCATTATTCATTTCGTCAAGCAATTCTCTTTGAGATTTAGCAACTTGTTCTAACTGAGTTTGAACCATAGAAGCATGATTTCCAACACCTCTAACATCATTTGAGATTCTAAATAACAAGTCACTCAAGTGAGCAATCGTAACAGAATTGTATTTCAATTGTTTCATAACATTTGCATTCAAGTGATCTTATTTTCTAATGTAATTTTCCATAAAGACATTGGCTAGGGTGCATATTGTGAGGATTGTCATTATCATTGAACTTCATTAGAGAATTTACCTCTACCACCTTAGGCAGTGGTGGTGTATTAATCCCATGTATTTCTTCAATAGGAGGTACATTTTTTACATTCCCAGCTTTAATACCTTTTTCCTTCGTAGATTTCTTTGCCTCTTGCATATCTTCAGGACTGAGATATAATATACCCCTCTTCTTCAGAGTGGGTTTAACTGGTTGTTCAGGAAGAGTCCAATCATCATAATTTTTCAATATATTATTCAATAATTCTTCAGCTTGCCCAATAGTCCGTTCCCTGAAAACACAACTAGCACAACTATCTAGGAAATCCCTAGAAGCATTGGTTAGTCCATTATAGAAGATATCAAGTATTCCATTTTTCTTAAGAGGATGATCAGGCAAAGCATTAAGTAACTGGCAAAGCCTCCCCCAAGCTTATGGGAGACTCTTCTTTAATTTTAACAAAGATAAATATTTCCTATAAAGCAGCTTGTTTCTTATGCACGGGGAAATATTTTTCAGAGAAGTAACAAATCATATCCTGGGAACTACGCACACAACCAGGAGCAAGAGTATTGTACCAAGCTTTAGCATCACCCTTTAATGAGAAAGGAAATAATTTTAGAATAAACTAATAGTGAGTCTTCTCATCATGAGTAAAAAGGGTGGCTATGTCATTTAACGTAGTAAGATGTGCCACAACAGTTTTAGTTTCATAACCATGGAATGGATCAGATTCAACCAAAGTAATTAACTCTGGGTCGACATAGAATTCATCAATAAAGATTGGTGAAGTTGCAAACTTAGGATCATATTTCATTCTAGCATTCAGAGATTTTTCCTTATACTTGCATAATAATTTCTCTAGATCATCTCTATCCCTACAAGGAATAATATCTCTAGTTGTCTCCTCATTCATAACATAACCTTCCAGTACCTTAGGGAATTCATATCTAGGAAGGCTAGTTCTAGCAGGTGTTTTAGGAGTTTTAGTTACAAGCTCATCATCAGATTCAACAACATCATGTTGTATTACTCTAGCAATTTGTTCATCAAGAAAGTCACCAAGTGGCACATCATCATCATCAAGCAAGGTACTAGCATCATCATAAGCATTATCCATAGCAGAAGTAGCATCATCAATGACTTGCGACATATCAGAATTGATAGCATGTGGCGGTGTTGCAAGTTTACTTATAACAGAAGGTGAATCTAAAGCAGAATTGGATGGAAGTTCCTTACCTCCCCTCGTCTTAGAGGGGTAAATCTTAGCCTTAGCATTCTTCAGATTCTTCGTAGTGATAAATTGATAATAATCCCAAGTGACTCAACAAATATAGCTATGCTCCCTGGCAACGGTGCCAGAAAAAGGTCTTGATAACCCACAAGTATAGGGGATCGCAACCGTTTTCGAGGGTAGAGTATTCAACCCAAATTTATAGATTCGACACAAGGGGAGCCAAACAATATCTGAAGGTATTAGCAGCTGAGTTGTCAATTGAACCACACCTAGAGATTAATTATCTGTAGCAATGTGATTAGTAGCAAAGTAATATGATAGTTTTGAAAATAGTGACAGCAGTAACGGTAACGGTAACAGTGATAGCAGTAGTTTTGTAGCAAGTGCAATAGTGATGATAGCAGTAGTAACTTAGCAAGAACAATATAAGATAAATTCATAGGCGTTGGATCGGTGACTTGTTGGATGATATTCATCATGAGAGGGTTATAACCTAGGGCGATACGGCACTAGCTCGAGTTCATCAATATAATGTAGGCATGTATTCCGTAAATAGTCATACGTGCTTATGGAAGGAACTTGCATGACATCTTTTGTCCTACCCACCCGTGGCAGCGGGTTCCTATTGGAAACTAAGGGATGTTAAGGCATCCTTTTAATATAGAACCGAAACAAAGCATTAACACACCGTGAATACATGAACTCCTCAAACTACGGTCATCACCGGGACTGGTCCCGACTATTGTCACTCCGGGGTTGCCGGATCATAACACGTAGTAGGTGAATATAACTTGCAAGATTGAATCTAGAACATGGATATAATGGTGATAACATAAAGGGTTTAGATCTAAAATCATGGCACCCGGTCCCAAAGTGACAAGCATTAAGCATGTCAAAGTCATAGCAACATCAATCTTAGAACATAGTGGATACTAGGATCAGGCCCTAACAAAACTAACTCGATCACATGATGAATCTCATCTGACTCCTCACCGACCAGCGAGCCTACGAAGGAATTACTCACTCCCGGTGGGGAGCATCATGGAATTGTCAATGGGGAAGGGTTGGTGATGGTGAAGAACGAAGATCCCCCTCTCTGGAGCCCCAAACGGACTCCAGATCTGGCCTCCCGATGAAGAACAGGAGGTGACGGTGGCTCCGTCTCGTGGATCGCGATAATTCTTTGTCCCTGATTTTTTCTGGAAAAAAAGGATTTTATAGCGTCGGCTTCAGGGTCTACGGGTCCAGCAGGTGGGGACAACCCACCTGGGGCGCCAGGAGGGGGGTGCCCTGGTGGGTTGTGCCCACCCAGGTGCCCCCCTCCGATGGATCTTGGCTCCAGAAATTCTTATTTATTGTATAAAAAATCCTCGCAAAGTTTCGTTCCATTCTGAGAATTTTATTTCTACACAAAAACAACACCATGATAGTTCTGCTGAAAATAGCGTCAGTCCGGGGTTAGTTTCATTCAAATCATGCAAATTAGAGTCCAAAACAAGAGGAAAAGCATTAGGAAAAGTAGATACATTGGAGACGTATCAGAAGGCCAACTGGATCATCCTCATCCACCAATCCGGTAGTCCGTGGCGTCTCGTGGATATCTACACCCAGCGAGAGATCACCCTTCCATCGTTGGATACCGCCGCCATCGAGCATCGCGGCCCGCCGGACGCTCCTACCTATTACGCATGAGACGCGTTGAGCTTTTGGCTCGACCTCTGTTTGCTGAAGGTTGTAATCTGTGAAGTGCCCACACCATCAGAAGACTACATGGATTACAAGCTCATTGCCTTGTTCAACATGGGATTAGTCTATCTGGAATCTGGCCGCCATACATTGTTATGGTTCATCATCAATCCTATTGAGCCAACATTTCTGTCTAATGCTATAGTGCATGATGGCATCGTTTACGCGGTCGATGCACAGATTGGCTGCCTATACTGGTGGAATCTATCGTCGTGTAATTGTTCTATCTCATCTCATCTTTACCTCATGAATACGACTGCCTGTTGATTGTTACAAATTTAGAATATATAGTATGTCTATAACCACATCATTGCTATATGTTCCTCTCATTTCCTAGATTTTTATGACCACACATGTTATTGTTAGAGTTGATATGAGAACAATTGGCATCTAATGATTGTTAGAATAGATATTATGAGTATAACCTCATGATTGCTATATGTTACTCTCATTTCCAAGATTTTTATAACAACACGTGTTATTGCTTAGAGTTGGTATGAGAACAGTAGTAAGTGTTATGGTAGAATATGAGTAGGCCCTGTCATATTTGTTTTCCTCTCATTGTTACATGATGTTTGAACCATGACATATTGCTAGAATATGAAAGCCATTGGCTTAATTTTTTAACTTGGGGTATGATTATGACCACGGCATTGCAATTCTCTGTCTATGATATGTGTCACTGTTATAATCAGTGACGGAGCATGCTAGAGTTGTTTGGGGGGCATGTACAATATATGAGTCAGTGGGGGTGCCAAGCACACAAATATTCATAATCTGAACTCTCTCTCAAAAATATTTGTGCATGCATTTTACAATCTTGGTGGGGCCACAGCCCCCAGCAATGCACTAAGCTCCGCCATTGGTTATCTCTACTCATATAAAAAACCGAGTTGGTGACGATGGTGTGCCTACCATCTTGTAATATAGACCATCCGATCTATATCTGACGGATAGAAAGCAAACTATGACAATTTTACAAAAGATACCCGCACCTCTCTCCACATTTATAGATAAGGCCTTGCCTCGTTCATCCTTATCTCCCACAACCTCATTGTTGAGCAATTAAAAAAGGATGTCTCTAGGACAATCTAGCATGGTGGCCGTTGCCGCCTGCCGGCGCCGTCCATCCCCATGCCTCCGCCCAGTCTGACCACCAGACACCACCACGCCCCACTCCTCCTCACCATATCTCCCATCTTTCATTTTTTCGATGAAATTCTCGAGATACCATTTTTCTGATAAAATTCTCAAGATATCATTAGTTTTTACACATTGGATTACTCCTGCATGGGTCAATCACAATAGGTGTTTTGTAGAAAAAAATGCATCTTGATGTTTCGTGCAATGCACGGGCATCTTGCTAGTAATAATATTAATTCCACACATACTTTGAACATGATTGTATATTTTTGCCCTTTTGGTCTCCAATTTGATTTATTGCAGCAGATGCAAATGTGCTGGCCTTCATGATTCCGGGACCTGGAATCATACCAGTTGATGGGTGGTGGTTTATCGCTCGTTCAGCTGACAACGGTCATTTGATCGCATGTACCAAATTGATCAAACCATTACATCAAACCACATGCAGTACAATGCATGGGGCGTTCGTGACATTGATGGCTATGGCTGCTTCGTGTTCGAGAAAGATCCCAGCTCCGTTGGGCCAGGCATATTCAACTGGAGGCGGGTTTATAGCCTCAGCAACCACTCCATGTTCCTCAGGATCAATTATCCGATCATGCAACCAATCATCGATCATATCACCGGCAATGATTACCGTGCTATGCAACTTCCATCCGCCAGGGGGAACTGTGTTTACACATCATACCATGGGTTTCATGAATCACCATATCCAAAGATTCGTCGACACAGCTTGTTGCCAGATAATCTTCAGTGTGTGAATGGCATCAAGCTTCCATGCGATGGATGGCTTTTGCAAACCCGACATGCGGTGATGTGGTTCATGCCAACAGCAAATATGCACAACTTGATTCGTACTAATATCTAGACTGAGCCATGTATCCTGCTGCTGTAGCATGACCCTCTTTTGTTGGATATTACGTACTATTGTTAGTTTGAAGCACCCCTCTGGTTTGAAGGATAGATACCTTTCTGGGATCCAGTGCATCCTAACTCACCTGCGTAGGATGTACTGATAATGATGATGGAGATGTTGTGCAGAAGCCATATATATATATTAGAATAACTATTTGGATCACACCCCGCTATATAGGGCCGATCAACTTGTTCCCGAGATCTAAAAACAAAAAACCGCCCCACCTCCCAGTCTTCCACCTCTCAGCTCCCACCTCATCCCCGACCCTCATCCCCATGGCGGAGCGCCTCCTCCCCACGGCCGGCGCGCCACCTCCCCTCCTCCCCCGCAGCCACCTCCCCTCCTCCCCAACGGTGGCGTGGCTTCGGAACGCCAGTGTGCTTTTGCTAGTCCACGGATCCCCGTGCGCCGCCGCAGGGCCCTGGTTCCCGAGGGCCATCGCCAGTCCCCGGATGCCACGAGCCGCCGCCTCCCTCCCCCTGAATCCCCCGTCAGATCCGGCATCAGTAGCTAGCGGGTGAACTTCGTGCGGCGGCGTAGTCAACCTGCAGGAGCATGGGCGGTGACCTGCATTGGATTGGGGACCCTGCTCGAGATGGTGGCCGCGGATCCTCGGGTGTTAGTTAAGAAGCGAGGTGGCAGAACTGGTGACTACGTTGGTAGGAGGGGAGGCGCACCGGTCTGGGGGCAGAACACGGAGGCGCGCCGGCCATTGGGAGGAGGGGGAGGCACGCCGGCCGGGGAGAGGCTCGCCGGCCGCTGGGAGGAGGATAGAGGCATGCGGCCGGGGGGAGGATTGCCGGCCATTGGTAGGAGGAGAGAGGCTGCGTGGCTACTTCCCTCCGTGTTGTGCTTCAGATTCTGTAGAGCTTCACGTTCAGAATCAGAATAACTAATCTGTAGAAGGAGCTCCTTGTTTTTGATGTCTGAAGTTCAGGTGTACCATGGAGACTACTACGGCCGTTCGAAACACTAGCAGGCGACGTGCTAGCGAGCTGCAGGTCACGGTCTCCTCGAGTTGCATGTCGTCTAAATCTGGAGTTATGGACTGTCTGATCTACCGGGTTGGCCTGCGCCGGCCGTCGAAGCCTACCGAGGTGGTTCCCCACTGCTGCCTATGTCTCCCTGCACCTCTCCTCCAAACCACAAGGACGACACAGAGATTAGATGGTTGTTGTTGCTCTTCTACTACATTTTCAGGTTCAGAAAAGTTCATCTTGGCGCGGGGTGAAACTTCAGCTGGTGGGGTGCTGGCAACAATAACATTTTGTTATGCGGTGTAGGCTACAGCTATAGCAGCATTTTCCTCCTGAAACTGTTTTAATTTCTCTGTTTCTGCTACTGCCAACAGAGGAGAAGAATGGCCAACACCGATCTACTACTGTTTGTTTTGCTTGCACACCCAATTTGGGCATTACCAGGAAGAAGACAAGAGCTAGAAAATTATGGATTGAAAGAGATAAAAGAGTAGTGTGCCTACGTGGTGTGGATATGAAACATGTGGTGCGTGAGAGGCTAAGGAATGTGTGTTACTATTCAGTGATAAAAATAATTTGTGGTTTAGAGAAAAAGTAACGTTCTATTTACCTAGTGCTCACGATTAGCTATAAAGCTTGTCTTTTTTAACTCCTATTCACACTGGAACTTAAAATATGAAATACATGACAATAAACAAGAAAAATAACATTCAAAAAAGTCAAAAACTTCAATGAGGTAAACAAGTATATATCATTTAGTCTCTCACTTCAAAACACATGGGAAAAAACCATGTAAAATTCACGCGAGAAGTTCATCATTAAAAAAGACGAAGTTCAAACTAGAACAAAAGGAAGAAAGTATCACGTCACAAAAATCAAAAAATAAGTTCATCATTAAAAAATATGAGGTTCAAACAAGAACAAGAGGAAGAAAAGTATCACGTCACGAAAAATCAAAAAGGAAGTTCATCATTAAAAAAGACGAAGTTCAAACGAGAACAAGAGGGAGAAAGTATCACGTCACGAAAAATTAAAAACGAAGTTCATCATTAAAAAAAGATGAAGTTGAAACGAGAACAAAAGGAAGAAAGTATCACGTCACAAAAAATAAAAAGGAAGTTCATCATTTAAAAAAAGACGAAGTTCAAATGAGAACAAAAGGAAGAAAGTATCATGTCAAAAATATCAAAAAGGATCACCACATGAAACATAAGTTCAGAGAATAAAAGAAAGTGTGTGGTTTTTTTAGTAAGTTTAACCGGTGAACTCAAAAAAAGTATCATGACAATAAAAGTTTATAAAAATTATATTTTCACCATTTCTAAATAAAAAAATATAAGTTCAAATTAAATAACAAAGCGATGAGTACTGTGTTTGCATGGGGCACTGTGTTTGCATGAAGGCTGCTGTGTACCCCTATGTATATATGTTAGCATTTGGTGTCTAGTGGTGTTAGTTACCACTTTGTCATGAATATTGCTTCTGTGTGTTGTTCTTGACACAGATCGAAATGTTTCTCCATAAAAATAAATCAGAAATCCTAGTGTGTATGTGTTCTCTAGAAATAAGATGTGAATACACACAAAATATAGTGGATTAGAAGTTCACTGTTTGTGCCACAAAAAGTGAGTGGTTCCATGTTTATTACTCCTACATAACAAGGACTTTTCCCTATGCTAATGAATAACACCAAAAATTCCAAATTAAAAAGGGAAGTTGTTTGATGTTTATAAAAATCTTAGATTTTCCCCGATACTAAAGACTAAAACCACGAAGTTCAATTTTAAAAAATGGAGTAATTCAATGCATATTAAAACTTAGTTTTTTCTCGTTAATAAATAATAAAATCAAGAAGTTCAATTTTTAAAAGCAGAGTAGTTTGATATTTATTTGAGAACTCAGTTTTTTCCGCTTACTAAACAATAAGACCAATAAGTTTTATCCGAAATAACGAAGCAGTTCCATGTTTCGTATGAGAAAATAGGAGTAAAAAGGCGAAATCCAAAAATTTTGTTGCTAGAAGTTCAAGTGCACAGACCGGGAAAATTCAAAAACTTCCTCTTGTTCAACAAGTTTCCACAATGGAAGCTCAAATTAAAGTAACAATTTTTTTTAGAAAATTTAATTAGTAAATGGATTTCCCTGTTTCTAAAAGAAACCTAGAAGTTCAAATTAAGGTAATGGAGCGGTTCAATGTTTATTGAAAACTCGGATTCTAACCGCTAATAGAAAATAAAACCAACGTGAGGTTCGAAATTAAATAACATGGAAGTTTGGAGTTTATTAAAACCTAAGATTTACATGTTCAAAAAACAAAAACAAAAACCAATGCCATTTTGGCATTTTTAAAACCAACTCATAAAAAATGAAAAACATTTCTTGCTAGAAGTTCAAGTGCTCGACGAGGGAAAGTTGGAAATTGCTACCCACTTTATGCACACATAATTCTCTCTCCCGTTTGTGTCTATGTTTTTACAAATAAATCAAAATTTAAAAAAATGTGGAGGGGTCCAATATTTATGACAAAACTAGGATATTTTGATTCTAAAAGAAATAAACCAAGTCCAAATTACAAAATAGAGAAGTTCGATATTTATAAAGAAACTCAGATTTTCCTTCTTAGTAAAGAATAAAAATGACGAAGTTCAAATTAAAAAAGAGGAGTAGTTCGATGTATATGGGAAACTCAAATTATTACCGTGTCTAAGAAAAATAAAACTATGAAGTGCAATTTACAAAAAAAAAGTTTGATGCTTATTTAAAAACATATTTCCCTTCTAAGAATATGACTCAGAAGTTGAAATTAAAATAACAGAGAAGTTCGAAGTATATAAAAAAACTCAGATTTGTGGCAAGAAGTTCACGTGCACCTTCGTGCACGGTTCAAAAATTATATTGCGGGACGTCCAACCCCCAATTACATGTTTTAAAATGGCAAAAAATCACGTCCGACCTTCAATTGCGTGTAATTCGACGTATACACAAAAATGCGACAGAAGTTCATAGTGAAAACAACGAGAAGTTCAAGTGCTGCAAGGAATGCATTTCAGATGGGAATAAAAGTATAGAAAAATAAAAGTTTAAAAGGTTTGTTCAAAAATTCTTGCGAGAGAGGTTCACCTTGTATTTCCATGTTCGATTTTTTCCGTATAAAAATCGAATACAATTCTTTACTCAAAATATAGAAAGTTGAGGTTTAAATTAAAATAACTGAGAAGGTCGAAGTTTATTAAAACATAGAATTTACCTATTCAAAAAATAAAAAACACAATGCCATTTTTTTGCACTTTTAAAAACAACTCATAAACGAAAAAAAATGATTGCTCGAAGTTAAAGTACTTGGTGAGGAAAAGTTCAAAAATTCTTATGAGATAGGTTCACCGTGTATTTAGATGTCCAAAATACATAAAAAAAATATGTTATTTTTTGCGTTTTAAAATAATTCTCTCAAACCAAAGAGAAGTTCAAAGTGATAACAACCGGAAGTTCACGTACTACATGGTGTGTATTTGAAATAAGAATAAATACAAAAAAGTGAAACAGGGTGAAGTTCAAACAGACATGCCCCAGAAGTTCAACTACTTCACGCAGTGCAAAATATAGCACGTCGAAAACAGAGTGAAGTTCAAATAGACATGCCCGAGAAGTTCAACTACTTCACGCAGTGCATTTCCATTCGCAATGAAGGCAAAAATCATGATCTCGTCATTTCTCTAATTTACATCAAAATGACAGGAATATCATTTGTGTAAGTTCAAGTCCTCGGTCGAAAAAAGTTAAAAATATATTGTGGGAGAGGTTTGTACAAAAAGAATATCATTTGTGTAACACTAACGAAATGGATGATAATACAAACGAAAATACGTCACAGAAGTTCAACGTCAAAACAGCAGGAACTTCGACTACTATCGTGAATGAATTTGAGGTGAAAAACTTTTAAAACCTTGTGAGTATGAAAAAATGATCAACACGGGAAAGTTGCATGTTCCGGTACGTGCAAAAAAAGCACGTGAAAAACAGAGTGAAGTTCAAGTAGAGATGCCAAGAAGTTCAGGTTCTTCACGCGGTGCATTTTCGAAGAATCTGTTTCGGGATAAAGGCAGAACGAATGATCTCGCCATTTTCGAAATTACTTGAAAACGGCTAGGAATCATAGAAAACCATCAACATGAAAAAGTTTCGCATTTTCCTTAGCTTTTCAACGGTATATTATTTGCCCCATTCCGATAAAGTTTATAGAAATTACGGTGAAAATACATTTTTAGCCATTTTCAAAATTGACTTAAAACAACAAGGAATTGGGAGAAACAATATATACCAAAAAGTTTCGCATTTCCTCAAGCTTTCCAACGCCATATCATTTGCTGCATTCAGACATACGGTTAAAAAATAGTTCGAAAATACGAACTCGGTGGAGCTTGTACCGTTTTCTAAATTACTCTTAAACGGTTCAAAATTAGAAAAACCTTTCTACATGAAAAAGTAGTGCATTTTCAAAAGCTTTCCAACGCCATATCATTTGCCTCAATTCGATTAGCCATTTAGAAATGACATCGAAAATACGAACTCGATTGTTTGATTTGTGAAATTTTATGATTTTCTGAATTACTCTTTAGCTGTAGTGAATTAGAGAAAACTTTCAACATGTGGAAGGAGCAGCTTTGCAGCAGCTTCCCAATGCCATATTATTTGCCTCATTCCGATAAACGGTTTAGAAATGCGATCAAAATTACGATTCACATTTTTTGTATGAAGAAAAAAATGGTTTTCAAAACTGCTCTTAAACCGCTTCCATTTTGCCAAAAATTTAACTTGGGTCATGATACCGGTGTCCATAGCTTTTTGACGGTATTCGCAAGCCCCATTTGGGCAATGTTGGCGGAATTTCAACCTAGCACTGGGAGAAGTTCAGGTCGAACAACTCAGGCAGTAAAATTGCAAAAAATGCAATTTCATCATGACTCGGGAGCAAAATCCACCGATGAGCGAGACTCCTATTTAAAACCGGTATTTAGTTGCTAAACATGTTTCTAGATTACACTAACATCATATAGAACACGACTAACCAGAATAATTCACGAGGGAAGCCACAGTTGCGAAGATAGCCCGAAGGTCGGGTTTGTGCAGAGGGAAGTTCAAGCGTGTTACTCAGGCAGTTCAGGTTGTGATCAGAATATTATTCTGATCCTGTGATCAGAATAGTGTTTATGTGTGTGTGTGTGTGTGTGTCAATTAGGCTTCAAGTGCGTACTTGTCAGTGAAAGTGTTGTCCAATGGGAATTATATTTTGTATTACTCATGTAGCCTATAAAGTCTGTCGCATAGCCTTGTAACTTCTTACTCCATTCTAAATTTGTACTAGTCCTCCATACCATATATTGCGCTACTCGTACTACTACCTCCCTCCTAGTTTATTGGTCCCCTTCGTAATTTGTGTCAAATTTTGACCATAAATTTCACTAACTAAATGTTAATGCATGTCACAAAAAATTATATTGTTTGATTCGTATTTGAACATAGTTTCCAATGGTATAATTTTCGGTGACATGCATTGACATTTTGTTAGTTAAACCTATGGTTAAACTATGACACTAAATACGACTAGTAAGTAGTATAGTAACAGTACTAGTATACGTCGGTCAAATTATTCATCATGTCCTCACACTGAATTGAAGTGATAACACGTTGCGCATGAGGTGACACAAGAGTCCCGGTGACGTGTTCGGGTATTGTGGACTTCAGATTTGGAGTACCACTTATCTGTCGAAATGTTTCATCATTCACTTGAAACAGTCAACTGATCATACATTGAGTACCATATAACTGGAATTAACCGATGCAAGTCCAAGAAGGATTGGTCGGTGCTGCCGGCTGGCGTCAAGTTCGATCCCACGGATCAGGAGCTGATTGAGCACCTTGAGGCCAAAGTGAGTGCTGACAGCGTGAGATATCACCCTCTCATCAATTTGTTCATACCAACCATCGACAGCGAGCACGGCATATGCTACACCCATGCTGAGAAACTTCCAGGTAAGACACCGATTGGCCATCTACTTGCACAAACATATTCCTTTGTTTATAGCTCTATTTTTCTTTTTAGACATAGACCTAGTGAAGCAACTACAATTTGATAGTTAATAAAAAGTGAAACAAGTGACTGCAACATGCCAAAGATCTTATGAAAATGCCAACTACGTACACTAAAACCTATTCGACAATACTGCAGGTATCTCTACTATTAAAGGAGAATCGAACGTCGTGATGGTTCGACCTCCTTCGCTCGCCCCCACCTCGTTCGATCCCATACGTGAAAACTTCTCCCCAAACGCGGAAAAAACGGACCCCCTCGGCTCCTCCCCACCTATCGCACGAAAAAAAATGACAACAAAATAAAATAGCGCACGTACGCACGTCCCACCCCCACTTCCCTTCCCCCAAATCCCTTGCTCTCGAGAGAGGAATTGCCGCCGCCGACCTCCTCAGTCCTCACGGCGACCTTGAGCGGTTGCACACTACAGCCAAATTAGACTGGAGCGGTGGATCCAAGCCCTTTCCATCTCATCCGTTCTTCACCGAGTCCAGGAGGAGCTCGATGCAGGGAGGGAGACGAGCAGGAGCATCGCGTCCATGGCAACGATGAACAGGGCATAGGTAACGCTATCTTCCTACCCTCACTCCAACCCATCTTCTCCCCGTAGCCTGTACTAGGGTACACCCACGTTCTCCTCTCCCATGGCAAGGGCCGACGAGTGGCAACACGCGGCGGGAGACCGGCTGGTGGGAACGGATGGCGGGAGGCGGTGGGACCGTGGGAGGAGCAGGTAGTCGGAGGAGATCGCCAGTGGAAATCTGGCAAGCGGCGGCGGCATACAGGGCTTATGGTTTGATGTTTGTTTTTTACTAGGTTGTACTAGTCTTTAGATTGTCAAAACACCGTTTCAGCCTCTTTTAGTCTGGCTTTTAATTCATTGGTGTGGGTCCTTTGTGTCCTTTGCAGAATCGTAATGGCAATTTGTGCTTTTCTTCGGCACGCTGCTCCACCACCTATGGATGTGGGTCGTCCAGGCCTCGCCTCACCTACAATATGCTACATTGGTGTGGGTCCTGTTCCGCCAATGACAACAGTATTCGACAATACTGCAGGTATCACACTAAATGGCCTAAGCAAGCATTTCTTCTAGCGCAACTCCAGGACGTTCAAACGGGGCATGTGTACGCATCACAAGATATAGTCGGAGTGCGGCATGCACGCAATGTGGCACAAGACCGGCAATACCTTGCTAGTGATGGTCAACGGCCGGCAGACGGGCAGCAAAAAGGTTCTGGTGCTGCACACCAACAAGGCAACAAGAACTTTGACCAACAGAGGACCAACTGGGTGATGCAACAGTACCACCTCAGGGACCTAGAGCAAGAGAAGGAGTGGGAGCTGGTCCTCTGCAAGACTTTCTACCAGACGAACACTAGGGCCAGGACTAAAAAGACTATAAGTTAGTTTGGTATTGGTACTTGTACTACCTGGTCGTCTGCAAGTTGGTATTGTTGTTAATGATCTTTCGGTATGAACTTGGCATTTGCTTCCAACCATCATGCCGAGGGTCCATGTGGATATAAAGCTGAATCATTTGTTTCGAAATGAATTTTTAGGCACCTAATTTTATTTGATTGGTAGCATAAGAACCTGTCGTTCGAATTGCCAGTTCTCCAAATTTTTTGAAACAAGTGCATGCACTTATTATCACGATGAAAAAACAATATACCTGCTGGATCCCAGTGATCAGTCTATACTTGCAGAATTCTCTCATTTATTGAGCATGTATATTGTTTTTTCAGGTCGGGCAAGTTTTAACTAGGCTATAGACTACCCAGGCTTGATTTTGTTTTTAACAGGCCCAGCCCATGACAACAACGGGGCACAAAGTTCCAGCAGGTATCTACTGGCCGCTGGCCCGCCAGTGTTAATTATATTTTGTATTAGAACATGTGCAGGTAGTTTTTTTACTGAATCAAACACACAGCCCAGTTCTATTTTCCTCTTGAAACGCCAGGTCCTACTTCCGTTTTCTAATCTCTACCTATAGTTTTACTAGTTCATATACACGTATCATTATATTAAAAATACATAAAGTTCCCTTTTCATATTTACATCCTTATTTTTTTTCCCTCCCGGCGCTGATTTTTTTACCATTGGTTTTCCCTTAAACCAACTCAATTGTCCCACGCCTTATTTGCTTACAAAAACAAAACATTTTTTTTAGCAAATCAATAAGTTCTTAAAAATAAATGTTTATCATTTCGGGATTACAACTGTTCGGACTCCACCGAAATATGCAAAATAAGGTTGAACTTTTTGATCATGGTCCTGGGCAGAAAATGGGCTGTAATAAATTACTTAAGAATTAGCAAATGGGCTGCAAATTATTTAAAAAAATAGTAAATGGGCTATATCTTGTCTGCCACAGATTTGGAGGCTGACTTGTGGTCCTACTAAGTTCATGCGTACACAAGGTTCCTCAAAAAAAGAAACTTAGTCAACAATCGACTCTACCAGCGTCAGATCGTTGGATGTCAATCTAATGGAAATCATGCTTCTTCAGTCTCTAATCTTCCTGCTCCAGCCACCCAAACCAGCGCCGACGGAACCGCCTGCTCCGGCCTCCCGTGGCCGGCTGTGCTGCCAGGCAGGCCTCACGGCCCCACCATACTCGCATCCCTGGCCTGGCTATCCCTCTACTCACCCACACCTCCTGTTATTTTCTCGCGACGGCCGCCGAACCAGTCAACCCTTGTACTCCCCACCGCGTGGGCAGCCACTGCTGTGTCTTCCCCAGCTCCGTGTCATTCCTTTCCTAGGCCTCGCCGTCATCCACCGCCTTGGTGCTCTCAGTGTGGCGTGGTCAATGAACGACATCCATCAGAAGTGGACTGTATGTGGAGAGGCTGACAGCTGGGTCCACGGACGCACACAAGGAAATGCCTCCTTATTACGTGCAAAATAATGATTCCTCCACCTGACATCTAGGACCCACCGGAAGAGCCTCTGTATTTCGCGAAAAAAATGTTCCCCCCATTGACAGCTCGGACCCACCAGTTATGTCTTCGCACGCAAGGAAGTGCCTCCTTATTACACACAAAAAATGAATACTCCCCCTGCTAGCTGGGACCCACCATAGTGGGAGGCTGACTTGTGGGCCTACTAAGTTGACGCGGACGGAGGGCTTTGTCAACTTAGTCAATATGAACGATTCTAGATCCAGTGACCGTACGATGTCCATCCAACGGCTGTAGTGCTTCATCAACCTTTGGTATTCTTGCTCCAGCCGCCCAAACCAGCGTCGGTCGTGCCGCGTGCTCCTGCCTCCCGTGGCCAGCTGTGTTGCCACGGAGGCATAACCACCCCCTACTACTCCCACCACTGGACATGCCATCCCTCTACTCACCAACACCCCCTGTTATTCTGCGGCGACGGCAGCCTCACATCGCAGCTGAACCAGTGAACCCTCGTACTCCTCTCCGCGTGAGCATCCACTGTCGCGTCTTCCCCGGCTCTGCGTCATCCCCTTCCTAGGCCTCGCCGTCGTCCACTGATACGTCCATTTTGCATCATGTTTTCTTACTGTTATTTGTAATGTTTTTATCCATAATAATGCTTTTTGGAGTAATTCTAATGCCTTTTCTCTCATAATTTGCAAGGAACACACCAAGAAGGAGAATTCCTGCAGCTAGAAATCTGGACCTGGAAAAGCTACATCAGGCCACCTATTCTGCACAACTCCAAATGAGATGAAACTTCACGGAGATTTTTTATGGATTATTTAACAAATACTGGAGCCAATAAACACCAGAGGGGGGGCACTGGGTGGGCACAACCCACCTGGGCGTGCTAGGCCCCCCAGGCGCGCCCTGGTGGGTTGTGGCCTCCTCGGCCCACCTCTGCTGCCCATCTTCTGGTATATAAGTCATTTTGACCTAGAAAAAAATAAGGAGGAGACTTTCGGGACGAAGCGCTGCCGCCTCGAGGATGGAACTTGGGCAAGAGCACTTTTGCCCTCCAGCGGAGCGATTCCGCCAGGGGGGACTTCCCTCCTGGAGGGGGAAATCATCATCATAATCATCACCAACAACTCTCCCATCTTGGGGAGGTCAATCTCCATCAACATATTCAATAACACCATCTCCTCTCAAACCCTAGTTCATCTCTTGTGTTCAATCTTGTTACCAGAACTATAGATGGTGCTTGTGGGTGACTAGTAGTGTTGATTACATCTTGTAGTTGATTACTATATGGTTTATTTGGTGGAATATTATATGTTCAGATCCATTATGCTATTTAATACTCCTATGATCATGAACATGTTTATCATTTGTGAGTAGTTACTTTTGTTCTTGAGGTCACGGGAGAAATCATGTTGCAAGTAATCATGTGAACTTGATATGTGTTTGATATTTTGATAGTATGTATGTTGTTATTCCCTTAGAGGTGTCATGTGAACGTCGACTACATGACACTTCACCATATTTGGGCCTAAGGGAATGCATTTTGGAGTAGCAATTAGATGGTGGGTTGCGAGAGTGACAGAAGCTTAAACCCCAGTTTACGCACTATTTCGTAAGGGGCCGATTGGATCCGAAAGTTTAATGATATGGTTAGAATTTATTCTTAATACTTTTCTCGTAGTTGCGGATGCTTGCGGGGGGGGGTTAATCATAAGTAGGAGGTTTGTTCAAGTACGAACAGTACCTAAGCACCGGTCCACCCACATATCAAATTATCAAAGTAGCGAACACAAATCAAACCAACATGATGAAAGTGACTAGATGAAATTCCCGTGTACCCTCAAGAACGCTTTGCTTATCATAAGAGACCGTTTTGGCCTGTCATTTGCCTCAAAAGGATTGGGCTACCTTGCTGCACTTTTGTTACTACTATTGTTACTTGCTCGTTACAAATTATCTTGCTATCAAACTACTCCGTTACTTACAATTTCAGCACTTGCAGACATTACCTTACTGAAAACAACTTGTCATTTCCTTCTGCTCCTCGTTGGGTTCGACACTCTTACTTATCGAAAGAGCTACAATTGATACCCTATACTTGTGGGTCATCAAGGCTATTTTCTAGCGTCGTTGCCGGGGAGTGAAGCGCCTTTGGTAAGTGGAATTTGGTAAGGAAACATTTATATAGTGTGCTGAAATTTATTGTCACTTGTTACTATGGAAAACAATCCTTTGAGGGGTTTGTTCGGGCTATCTTCACCTCGTCCGGAACCACAATTATCAACCCCTCAACCTACTGCACCTAATGAAAATATTGAATATGAAATTCCTTTGGGTATGATAGAACAATGCTAGCTAATCCTTATGCAGGAGATGGAACCGAACATCCTGATATGCACTTGATATATGTGGAACAAATTCGTGGATTGTTTAAGCTTGCAGGTTTACCCAGGGATGAAGTGATGAAAAAGGTTTTACCTTTATCTTTGAAGGGAAAGGCATTGGCATGGTATAGGCTATGTGATGATATTGGATCATGGAATTGGAATCGTTTGAAATTGGAGTTCCACCAAAAAATTTATCCTATGCATCTAGTTCATCGTGATTGGAATTATATATATAATTTTTGGCCTCATGAAGGAGAAAGTATCGCTCTAGCTTGGGGGAGGCTTAAGTCAATGTTATATTCATGCCCCAATCATGAGCTCTCAAGAGAAATTATTATCCAGAATTTTTATGCTCGGCTTTCTCGTAATGATCAAACCATGCTTGATACTTCTTGCGTTGGTTCATTTATGAAGAAGACTATTGCATTCCGGTGGGATCTTTTGGAAAGAATATAACGCAACTCTAAAGATTGGGAACTCGACGAAGGTAAAGAGTCAGGTATTAAACTCAAGTATGATTGTGTTAAATCTTTTATGGATATTGATGCTTTTCAAAAGTTTAGCACTAAATATGGACTTGACTCTGAGATAGTAGCCTCCTTTTGTGAATCGTTTGCTACTCATGTTGAACTCCCTAAGGAGAAGTGGTTTAAATATCACCCACCTATTAAAGAAGAAATTAAAGAACCAGTACCAGTTAAAGAAGAAATTATACTTTATAATGTTGATCCAGTTGTTCCTTCTGCTTATATTAAGAAACCACCTTTCCCTATTAGGATTAAGGAACATGCTAAAGTTTTAACTATGGTTAACAAAAGCTATATTAGAACACCTAAACCTGATGAACAAATTAAAGTTGAACCTAGTATTGCTATGGTAAAGATCTCCTGGAAGAAGATATGGGTGGGCATGTTATTTACTTCTGTGAAGAAGCTGCTAGAATTGCTAGACCTTATAAAAGAGATAGGCATAGACCTGTTGTTGGCATGCCTGTTATTTCAGTTAAAATAGGAGATCACTATTATCATGGTTTATGTGACATGGGTGCTAATATGAGTGCTATTCCTTACACTTTATATGAAGAAATCATGAAATACATAGCACCTGCTGAGATAGAAGAAATAGATGTTACTATTAAACTTGCTAATAGAGACACCATATCACCATTTGGGATTATTAGATATGTTGAAGTCTTATGTGGGAAAATAAAATACCCTACTGATTTTCTTGTTCATGGTTCCCCATAAGATGACTTTTGTCCCATTATCTTTGGTAGACCTTTCTTGAATACAATTAATGCTAAGATAGATTGTAAGAAACAAAATGTTGGTGTTAGCTTTGGTGGTGAGTCTCATGAGTTTAATTTTTCCAAGTTTAGTAGAAATCATCATGAAAAAGAATTGCCTAGTAAGGATGAATTAATTGGTCTTGCTTCTATTGATGTTCCACCTACTGATCCTTTAGAACAATATTTGCTAGACCATGAAAATGATTTACATATGCATGAAAGAAATGAAATAGATAAGGTTTTTTGAACAACGTCCTCCGCTTAAGCACAATCTGCATATTGAAACTCTAGGAGGTCCTGCTCCGCCTAAAGGTGATCCTGTGTTTGAATTAAAACAATTGCCAGACACTTTGAAATATGATTATCTCGATGAAAAGAAGATATATCCTGTTATTATTAGTGCTAACCTTTCAGAACATGAAGAAGAAAGGTTATTGAAAGTTCTAAGGAAGCACCGGGTTGTTATTGGATATAATCTTGATGATTTAAAGGGCATTAGTCCCACTCTATGTCAGCACAAAATTAATATGGAACCTGATGCTAAACTCGTTGTTGATCACCAATGTCGGTTGAATCCAAAAATAAAGGAAGTGGTAAGAACGGAAATCTTAAAACTTCTGGAAGCAGGTATAATCTATCCTATAGCTGATAGTAGATGGGTAAGCCCTGTTCATTATGTCCCTAAGAAAGGAGGTATTACTGTTGTTCCTAATGATAAGAATGAACTTATTCCACAAAGAATTGTTACAGGCTATAGAATGGTACTTGATTACAAAAATTAAACAAAGCAACTAGAAAAGATCATTACCCCTTGCCTTTTATTGATAAAATGCTTGAAATATTATCTAAGCACACACACTTTTGCTTCCTAGATGGATACTCTGGCTTTTCACAAATACCTATTTCTCAACCTGATCAAGAAAAGACTACTTTTACTTGTCCCTTTGGAACTTATGCTTATTGAAGTATGCCTTTTGGTTTATGCAATGCACCTGCTACCTTTCAAAGATGTATGAGTATGACTGCTATATTCTCTGACTTTCGTGAAAAGATTCTTGAGGTTTTCATGGATGGATTTTCTGTTTATGGAAAGTCTTTTGATGATTGTTTAAGCAATCTTGAGCAAGTTTTGCAGAGATGTGAACAAACAAATCTTGTCTTGAATTGGGAGAAGTGCCACTTCATGGTTAATGAAGGCATTGTCTTGGGTCATAAAATTTCTGAAAGAGGTATTGAAGTGGACCAAGCTAAGGTTGATGCAATTGAGAAATGCCATGTCCTAAGAACATCAAAGGTATTCATAGTTTCCTAGGTCATGCTGGTTTCTATAGGAGATTTATCAAAGACTTTTCTAAAATTCCTAGGCATCTTACTAATCTTTTACAAAAGGATATTCCTTTTGTTTTTGATGGTGATTGTTTAGAAGCCTTTGAAACACTCAAGAAAGCCTTAATATCTGCACCTATTGTTCAACCACCTGATTGGAACTTGCCTTTTGAAATTATGTGTGATGCTAGTGATTATGTTGTTGGTGTTGTTCTAGGACAAAGAGTTGATAAGAAACTTAATGTTATTCATTATGCTAGTAAAACTCTAGACAGTGCTCAAAGAAATTATGCTACTACTGAAAAAGAATTCTTAGTAGTGGTGTTTGCTTGTGATAAATTTAGATCTTATATTGTTGAACCCCAAGTAACTGTTCACATAGACCATGCTGCTATTAAATATCTTATGGAAAAGAAAGATGCTAAACCTAGACTTATTCATTGGGTTCTCTTGTTACAAGAATTTGATTTACATATCATTGATAGAAAAGGAGCTGAGAACCCCGTAGCTGATAATTTGTCTAGGCTTGAAAATGTGCTTGATGACCCACTACCTATTGATGATAGTTTTCCTGATGAGCAGTTAGCTGCAATAAATGTTGCTAATAGTACTCCTTGGTATGCTGACTATGCTAATTACATTGTTGCTAAATATTTACCACCTAGCTTTACATACCAGCAAAAGAAAAAAATTCTTCTATCATTTAAGACATTACTTTTGGGATGACCCACATCTTTATAAAGGAGTAGATGGTATTATTAGACGTTGTATACCTGAGCATGAACAGGGACAAATCCTACGGAAATGTCACTCTGAGGCTTATGGAGGGCATAATGCTAGAGATAGAACTGCTCACAAGGTATTGCAATCTAGATTTTATTGGCCTACTCTCTTCAAGGATGCCCATAAGTTAGTCTCTTCTTGTGATGAATGTCAAATAATAGGTAATATGGGTAAGCGTCAAGAAATTCCTATGAATTATTCACTTGTTGTTGAACCATTTGATGTTTGGGGATTTGATTATATGGGACCTTTTCCTTCCTCTAATGGGTATACACATATTTTGGTTGCTGGTGATTATGTTACTAAATGGGTAGAAGCCATTCCAACCAGTAGTGCTGATCACAACACCTCTATTAAAATGCTTAAGGAAGTTATTTTCCCAAGGTTTGGAGTCCCTAGATATTTAATGATAGATGGTGGTTCACACTTCATTCATGGTGCTTTCCGTAAGATGCTTGCTAAGTATGATGTTAAGCATAGAATTGCATCACCCTATCATCCTCAGTCTAGTGGTCAAGTTGAACTTAGCAATAGAGAAATAAAATTAATTTTGCAAAAGACTGTTAATAGGTCCAGAAATAATTGGTCTAAGAAATTAGATTATGCACGTTGGGCTTATAGAATGGCATATAAAAATCCAATGGGTATGTCTCCTTATAAAATGGTTTATGGAAAAGCTTGTCATTTGCCTCTTGAGTTAGAACATAAAGCATATTGGGCAGTTAAAGAACTCAACTATGATTTCAAACTTGCCGGTGAAAAGAGGTTATTTGATATAAGCTCCTTAGATGAATGGGGAACCCAAGCTTATGAGAATGCAAAGTTATTCAAAGAAAAAGTTCAAAGATGGCATGAAAAAAGAATTCAAAAGCGTGGGTTTAAAGTTGGAGAATATGTTCTTTTGTACAACTCTCATTTTAGATTTTTTGTAGGAAAGCTCCTCTCGCAATGGGAAGGCCCATACACCATCGAGGAGGTTTATCGGTCTGGAGCCATCAAAATAAATAACTCCAAAGGTTGTCAATGGGCAACGAATAAAGCATTATATCTCAGGTACGCCTATCAATGTTGCAAGTAATATTATCCAAACTTTGACACTGGAAGAACACATAAAAGAGTCCTTCCGGAACACTCCAAAGTCGTGAAAATAAAAGAGGTATGTGATACGGTAAGTAAACAGAATCCGAAAAATCCGTAAAAATATTTTTATCAGTTTTGGAATATTTTAAAATTTTGGAAATAAAGAAACTTCTAGGAAGCGTTCCCTAGTGGGCACAAGACACCAGGGTGCGCCTGGCGCGCCCAGGTGGGTTGTGCCCACCTCGGACACCCTCCGTCCTCCGTTTTTCTTCTGTATGCTTGTCCTCCAAGATAAAAATCTATATGTACTTCCCGAACCTATTGATCACCTTATCGCGGAGAAATCCTCTGTTCTCTTTTCTTGATGATTTCTGACAGATTCAACTAGACCGACGTCATGTCTTCCTCGCCCTTCAACAATGTAGAAGGAGACATAAGGTCGGTTCAGGAAAATCTAAGGAGGGATGAAGCTGAAGAGGTCGCTATGGAAGAAGAAGGGGAAGCCATGGGATCGTTGAACAACCAAGCGAGCCTGGAAGTGCAAGAAGAGCTTCCACCAAGGAGGCCCTTACACAGGTTACATCGTAACAATTTTCATAATCTGATTCACAATTATGGGTTCGAGAACACTCCTCGTAGGCACATACTGTCCAACTGGGACATATCTCGGCCGAGAGAAAACAGTGCAGGAACTAAACCGTGGGGCCCTGAGAATAAACACATAATGGCTGAGGTGAAGAAGAACAGTGAATTAATTCATCAAGCCCTTGGGGAGATTCAAGGTTTGAAGGATCTACTCATGGTTATATTGTAGAATACTTCATCACCACCATCATCTTCTTCACCACCAAAAGAAAATTGAGTATCTGGTATGGGCACTCCCCTTGGCTTTCGCCAAGCTTGGGGAGGTGCCCCGGTATCGTATCATCCCACTATCTTTTTCCTTTTACTTATCCTAGTTCGATCATTTGCTTTTAGATGAATAAAAGTTTAGTTCGATCCTTTCTTCTTTGAGAGTTTGCCTAGTGATCTATCCTTGTAACCGTGTGCAAGTTATATAATAAAGTTAGTTTGAGTTTTTGCTTTCTTTACTTTCATGTTGCAAATAAAGAAAAGAAATAAAGAAAGAAAAAGAGAAAGGAAATAAATCAATAAGATTATATACTAATCCTATGGTAGGTGATGGCACCACATAAGGAAAAGTATAAGTAGAAAAATTTATTAGAGATTGACAAACATAGCATTAGTCAATGATGCAACTCATGAAAGAATTAATAAGGGAAGAGAAGATTCACAGATAGATATACTATCCTAGAAATCTTTTGTGATTGTGAGCCCTCATCAAAATATTATATGCCAAAATTGTTGATGTTGGACAAGGAAGACAACTTAATGGTTTATGTTTGTTTATATTCACATAGAAGTCATATTGTCATAGATCCTTTAACATGTGGTGCTTGCCCCCTATCTTTGCTAGCCAAAAATTTGCACTAAGTAGAGATACTACTTATGCATCCAAAAACCCTTAAACCCAAATCTTTTTCAAGTGTCCACCATACCTACCTAGGGATTGAGCAAGATCCCGCAAGTAAGTTGTCATCGGTGCAAAAAGGCAATAAAAATTGCTTATAAAAGTGTGAGATCATTTAGTGTAAGAGAAAATTGAGCGTTGTACGAACTTGGATGACAAAGAATAAAAGCGACAGACTGCATAATAAAGGTTGTCATCTTAAGGGGCAATACAAATGATGTTCTCTTGCACTAAGGGATCGAGCATACAAACAAATAAGCGCATGGCAACCTCTGCTTCCCTCTGCGAAGGGTCTGTCCTTTATTTTTATGCACTTACTTTTATGCAAAGAGTCAAAGTTTTCCTTCTATTCCTTTTATTTTTCTCCTTTGGCAAGCATCATGTGGTGAGGAAAGATCAAGGCACATATATCCAGTTGAATATAGATGGCATGAGTTATTATTGTTAACATCACCCTTGAGGTGAGTATGTTGGGAATCGAAACTATAAGCCCCTATCTTTCTATGTGTCCGGTTGAAATGTTTTGCTCATGGGTACGAGGTGAGTGTTAACAATCATAGAAGACTACGATGGTTGAGTATGTGGACTTGCCTAAAGGCTCTGACACGTGACCCTTCCTGAAAAGATGATGAATTGTAGTTGAAAAATTGACTAAGAACATAGTTTGTCAGTTTATAATAGAGTTTTTGCTTTATACTTCGATTGTGTGATGAAGTATTACTTATTCATGAGAAGTATATGATAAAAGTCATATGTTTAATGATGTTGCTGTTATAATAATCAACATGATGCTTCTATGTCCGTATTTTGTTTTTATCAACACCTCTCTCTCAAAAAATGTGGACATGTTTTTCGATTTCGGTTTTCGCTTGAGGACAAACGTGGTCTAAGCTTGGGGGAGTTGATACGTCCATTTTGCATCATGTTTTCTTACTGTTTTTGTAATGTTTCTATCCATAATAATGCTTTTTGGAGTAATTCTAATGCCTTTTCTCTCATAATTTGCAAGGAACACACCAAGAGGGAGAATTCCGGCAGCTGGAAATCTGGACCTGGAAAAGCTACGTCAGGCCACCTATTTTGCACAACTCCAAATGAGCTAAAACTTCACGGAGATTTTTTATGGATTATTTAAGAAATACTGGAGCCAATAAACACCAGAGGGGGCCACCAGGTGGGCACAACCCACCTGGGCACGCCAGGCCCCACAGGCACGCCAGGCCCCCCAGGCGCGCCCTGGTGGGTTGTGGCCTCCTCGGCCCACCTCCGGTGCCCATCTTCTGGTATATAAGTCATTTTGACCTAGAAAAAAATAAGGAGGAGACTTTTGGGATGAAGCGCCGCCACCTCGAGGCGGAACTTGGGCAGGAGCACTTTTGCCCTCCGGTGGAGCGATTCCACCGAGGGAACTTCCCTCCCAGAGGGGGAAATCAATGTCATCATCATCACCAACAACTCTCCCATCTTGGGGAGGGAAATCTCCATCAACATCTTCAACAACACCATCTCCTCTCAAACCCTAGTTCATCTCTTGTGTTCAATCTTGTTACCGGAACTATAGATTGGTTCTTGTGAGTGACTAGTAGTGCTGATTACATCTTGTAGTTGATTACTATATGGTTTATTTGGTGGAAGATTATATGTTCAGATCCATTATGCTATTTAACACTCCTATGATCATGAACATGTTTATCATTTGTGAGTAGTTACTTTTGTTCTTGAGGTCACGAGAGAAATCATGTTGCAAGTAATCATGTGAACTTGATATGTGTTCGATATTTTGATAGTATGTATGTTGTTATTCCCTTAGTGGTGGCATGTGAACGTCGACTACATGACACTTCACCGTATTTGGGCCTAAGGGAATGCATTTTGGAGTAGCAATTAGATGGTGGGTTGTGAGAGTGACAGAAGCTTAAACCCCAGTTTACGCGCTATTTCGTAAGGGGCCGATTGGATCCGAAAGTTTAATGCTATGGTTAGAATTTATTCTTAATACTTTTCTCGTAGTTGCGGATGCTTGCGGGGGGGGGGGGGGGGGGTTAATCATAAGTAGGAGGTTTGTTCAAGTAAGAATATTACCTAAGCACCGGTCCACCCACATATCAAATTATCAAAGTAGCGAACACAAATCAAACCAACATGATGAAAGTGACTAGATGAAATTCCCGTGTACCCTCAAGAACGCTTTGCTTATCATAAGAGACCGTTTTGGCCTGTCATTTGCCTCAAAAGGATTGGGCTACCTTGCTGCACTTTTGTTACTACTATTGTTACTTGCTCGTTACAAATTATCTTGCTATCAAATTACTCCGTTACTTACAATTTCAGCACTTGCAGACATTACCTTACTGAAAACTACTTGTCATTTCCTTCTGCTCCTCATTGGGTTCGACACTCTTACTTATTGAAAAGAGCTACAATTGATCCCCTATACTTGTGGGTCATCATCCACCGCCCTGGTGCTCTCGGCGCGGCGTGGTCAACGTGGTCAAGGAACGACTTCCATCGGAAGAGTATTGTACGTGGAGAGGCTGAAAGTTGGGTCCACAGCCGCAGCAAGGAATTGCCTCCTTATTACGCGGAATATAATGATTCCTCCACCTGACAGCAGGGACCCACTGGATGGGCCACCGTATTTCATGAAAAAAAACGTTTCCCCCCTGACTGCTGGGACCCACCAGCTACATCTTCGTACGCAAGGAAGTGCCTCCTTATCCTCCCTGACAGTCGGGACCCACCTGGTCCAAGCATACGTAGCGTTGTCATTCTGGTCGCGAGCGTGTACGTACATATGATCGATCTGTCTGCAGGCTGCAGCGATGAACCGTGGCCGAGTAAGGAAGGGCACGTGTCATAGTATAGGCGTGCACGTGTCGTAGTAGAGGCGCGCACGTAACATGTCACGCAGTCCCGTTAATATCGTGTACACGTACGTACAGCCAGGGTGCAAGAAAGTAAATACGGTCATGTACATACATATGAGGGGTCTCGAACGCCTACTCGCGCATACGTACGACCAGGGCTCGTGTACATGGAGAGACAGCAACGGCGTCCTGTTCATCGGCAGCCAACCGGCTCGGTCGGAACAGAAAAACTGTGTCGTCGTGTTCATCGGGAGCCAACCGGCTTGGACGGAACAGCCGATTGAACTGAGGCCTGGCATACCGCATAACGAAGGAAACGACCTTCTGTTCGACCGGCCACAGTCGAAACGGGATCTTGTTCATCGGGAGGGGTCTGGCGTACCGCAAAACGAAGGAAACAGACTTGTGTTCGAGTGCCTATGGTCAAAACGGGGTCTTGTTGATCGGGAGGGGTGTGGCGTACCGCAAAACGGAGGAAACGAACTTGTGTTGGAGTGCTATGGTCGAAACGGGAGTCCTGTTCATCGGCAGGGGTGTGGTGTACTGCAAAACAGGACTCCACGGGCTACTGTTCATCTCCACCATCGACCTCCTCCAGGCTCCACGGGCTACTATTCATCCACCGTCGACCTCCTTCAGCCTCCACCTGTGACATTTCATCCATGGGCTCCTGTTCATCCAGCCTCCACCGCTCCTCCACCAGCTACTATTCAACTAGCCCTCTCCATGGGGTCCTGTTCAACCACCCCTCCACGGGGTCGTCCTGTTCATCTAGCCCTCCACGGGGTCCTGTTCATCCACCCCCAACCGGCTGGATCGATCGGGGTCCTGTTCATCCAGCGGCAACGACCTCTACTACCACGTGGGCCTGTTCATCCACCCCCCCCCCCACAACGCTCACTGCTCATCAAGAGGCAGCAGGTTCAATCGGCTTCAGTTAGCAGCAGTAGCGAAGGAACCGCTCGATTGGGTTCAGTTAACAGCTAGATCGATCGATCGCTCGAGTTCAGTAACGCGTAGCCTGCAGTGCAATCGCTCGGGTTCAGTAGGCGAACGCCTCACTCGGGTTTAGTTAGAGCCCAACGCCTCGCACCCACGCGCGTACGTGTACGAGAGAAACGCGCATCACTCGGCCCCCGACCACCCACTGTAACCAGTAACTCCCCGATATTTTCCTCGCCCTCGCTTCTACCACAGTTTTTTCCGTCATGGACGGCCCAAAGAATGTCATGCAGCTGCGTCTCCGGCCCGCCCAGGACGAAAGGCCCATTTTATGTCATGATTTTTTGTCATAGAAGTAGGATCCCACCACATCTATGATGATACCGGGTTTGTCACAATTATCGTCATAGAAGTGTCATAAGCATGACAGAAAAAAATTCGTTGGGCCCAAAATGTCACAGGTCTGTCTTTTTTTGTAGTGTACCCATTTACATAACTACTCGCTTGATCTTCACTTATATTTTTTTTGGAGTAGCTTGTCATTTACTCTTGTGCTTCACTTATATCCTATGAGTAAATTGTTGAATGAATTGAATGTCATGAAGTTGAAATTATATCATGCCTAGTGGTAGCTTCAAATTGAGTTTAGAAAGTGAAATATTTTGAAGCTTGACAATCACAATATTGGTCATACAAGCAATTCATGAATAATTAGTATAAGGAAGAGAACTTTCACATGCAAATACACTATCTTGGAAATCTTTTGTGATTGTGAGCCCCCATCAAAATATTATATGGCAAAATTGTTGACGTTGGACAAGGAATACAACGTAATGGTTTATGTTTGTTCATATTCACATAGAAGTTATATTGTCACAGATCCTTCAACATGTGGTGCTTGCCCCCCATCCTTGCTAGCCAAAAATTCTGCACCAAGTAGAGATACTACTTCTGCATCGAAAAACCCTTAAACCCAAATCTTATTTTCAAGAGTCCACCATACCTACCTAAGGATTGAGCAAGATCCTTCAAGTAAGTTGTCAGCGGTGCAATAAGGCAATGAAAATTGCTTCTAGAAGTGTTAGATCATTTAGCGTAAGAGAAAATTAAGCGTTGTACGAACTTGTGATGGCAAAGAATAAAAGTGACAGATTGCATAATAAAGGTTGTTATCATAAGGGGCAATATAATGTGACGTTCTTTTGCACTAAGGGGTTAATGATACGTCTCCAACGTATCTATAATTTTTGATCGCTCCATGCTATATTATCTACTATTTTGGACATTATTGGGATTTATTATCCACTTTTATATTATTTTTGGGACTAACCTATTAACCGGAGGCCCAGCCCAGAATTGCTGTTTTTTGCCTGTTTTAGGGTTTCGAAGAAAAGGAATATCAAACGGAGTCCAAACAGAATGAAACCTTCGGGAACGTGATTTTCTCAACAAACAAGATCAGGGAGACTTGGACCCTACGTCAAGAAAGAAAAGAGGAGGCCACGAGGTAGGGGGCGCGCCTGCCTACCCTAGGCGCTCCCTCCACCCTCGTGGGCCCCCTGTTGCTCCACCGACGTACTCCTTCCTCCTATATATACCTACGTACCCCCAAATGATCAGATACGGAGCCAAAAACCTAATTCCACCGCCGCAACTCTCTGTATCCACGAGATCCCATCTTGGGGCCTGTTCTGGAGCTCCGTCGGAGGGGGCATCGATCACGGAGGGCTTCTACATCAACACCATAGCCTCTCTGATGAAGTGTGAGTAGTTTACCTCAGACCTACGGGTCCATAGTTAGTAGCTAGATGGCTTCTTCTCCCTTTTTGGATCTCAATACAACGTTCTCCCCCTCTCTTGTGGATAACTATTCGATGTAATCTTCTTTTTGCGGTGTGTTTGTTGAGACCGATGAATTGTGGGTTTATGATCAAGTCTATCTATGAATAATATTTGAATCTTCTCTGAATTCTTTTATGTATGATTGGTTATCTTTGCAAGTCTCTTCGAATTATCAGTTTGGTTTGGCCTGCTAGATTGATCTTTCTTGCAATGGGAGAAGTGCTTAGCTTTGGGTTCAATCTTGCGGTGTCCTTTCCCAGTGACAATAGGGGCAGCAAGGCACGTATTGTATTGTTGCCATCGAGGATAACAAGATGGGGTTTTCTTCATATTGCATGAGTCTATCCCTCTACATCATGTCATCTTGCTTAAGGCGTTACTCTGTTTTTAACTTAATACTCTAGATGCATGCTGGATAGCGGTCGATGAGTGGAGTAATAGTAGTAGATGCAGGCAGGAGTTGGTCTACTTGTCTCGGACATGATGCCTATATACATGATCATACCTAGATATTCTCATAATTATGCTCAATTCTGTCAATTGCTCAGCAGTAATTTGTTCACCCATCGTAGAATACCTATGCTCTCGAGGGAAGCCACTAGTGAAACCTATGGCCCCCGGGTCTATCTTTATCATATTAATCTCCTACTACTTAGTTATTTCCTTTTCTCTTTACTTTGCCTTTATTTTACTTTGCATCTTTATCACAAAAATACCAAAAATATTATCTTATCATATATATCAGATCTCACTCTCGTAAGTGGCCTTATAGGGATTGACAACCCCTATTTCTGTTGGTTGCGAGGATTTATTTGTTTTGTGCAGGTACGAGGGACTCGCGCATAGCCTCCTACTGGATTGATACCTTGGTTCTCAAAAACTAAGGGAAATACTTACGCTACTTTGCTACATCATCCCTTCCTCTTCGGGGAAAACCAACGCAGTGCTCAAGAGGTAGCAGTTGAGCATACAAACAAATAAGCGCATGGCAACCTCTACTTCCCTCTGCTAAGGGCCTACCTTTTAATTTTATGTATTTACTTTCATGCAAGAGTCAAAGTTTTTCTCTCTATTCCTTTTTATTTTTATCTTTTGGCAAGCATCATGTGGTGAGGAAAGATCTAGGCACATATATCTAGTTGGATATGGGTAGCATGAGTTATTATTGTTGAAATCACCCTTGAGGTGAATACGTTGTTGGGAGGAGAAATTGTAAGCCCATATCTTTCTATGTGTCCGGTTGAAACGTTTTGCTCACGTGTATGCGGTGAGTGTTAGCAATCATGGAAGACTATATGATGGTTGAGTATGTGGAGCTCTTACTTAAACTTTGTTGAATAAGTTGAATTACAATTGCTTGGTGACTGAGAACATAGGTTGTTGAGTTTCAAGAGAATTCATTGTTTGAACCATAACATGTGAATTGGTTGCTACTTTTGAAGGAAATATGCCCTAGAGGCAATAATAAAGTTATTATCTATTTCCTTATATCATGATAAATGTTTATTATTCATGCTAGAATTGTATTAACCGGAAACATAATACATGCGTGAATACATAGACAAACAGAGTGTCACTAGTATGCCTCTACTTGACTAGCTCTTTTATGAAAGATGGTTATGTTTCCTAACCATAGACATGAGTTGTCATTTGATTAACGGGATCACATCATTAGGAGAATGATGTGATTGACTTGACCCATTCCGTTAGCTTAGCATTTGATCGTTTAGTATGTTGCTATTGCTTTCTTCATGACTTATACATGTTCCTATGACTATGAGATTATGCAACTCCCGTTTACCGGAGGAACACTTTGTGTGCTACCAAACGTCACAATGTAACTGGGTGATTATAAAGGTGCTCTACAGGTGTCTACGAAGGTACTTGTTGAGTTGGCGTATTTCGAGATTAGGATTTGTCACTCCGATTGTAGGAGAGGTATCTCTGGGGCCACTCGGTAATGCACATCACTATAAGCCTTGGAAGCATTGTAACTAATGAGTTACTTACGGGATGATGTATTATGGAACGAGTAAAGAGACTTGCCCGTAACGAGATTGAAGTAGGTATTGAGATACCGACGATCGAATCTCGGGCAAGTAACATACCGATGATAAGGGAACAACATATGTTGTTATGCAGTTCGGCCGATAAAGATCTTCATAGAATATGTAGGAGCCAATATGGGCATCCAGGTTCCACTATTGGTTATTGACCAGAGAAGTGTCTCGGTCATGTATACATAGTTCTTGAACCCGTAGGGTCCGCACGCTTAACGTTCGTTGACGATATAGTATTTATGAGTTATGTATGTTGGTAACCGAATGTTGTTCGGAGTTCCGGATAAGATCACGGACATGACGAGGAACTTCGGAATGGTCTGGAGACAAAGTTCGATATATGGGATAATAGTGTTTGGTCTTCAGAAGGGTTCCAGAATTCACCAGAAGGGGTTCCGGATGTTTCCCGAAATGTTTGGGTACGAGAACACTTTATTTGGGCCCAAGGGGAAAGCCCACAAGGTTTTTGGAAAGCGCAAACGGAAGTTTTGCGGAGTCCAAGGGCCAGACGCCAGGGTCCCTGGCATCTGGGTCCAGACGCCGGGAACCCTGGCGTCTGGCCCTGGAGTCTGAGAAGGACTCTTGCCTTTCGGGTGAAACCGACTTTGTGGAGGCTTTTACTCCAAGTTTTGACCCCAAGGCTCAACATATAAATAGAGGGGTAGGGCTAGCACCCAAGACACATCAAGAAACACCAAGCTGTGTGTCGGCTACCCCGTCCCCTCTAGTTTATCCTCCGGCATAGTTTTCGTAGTGCTTATGCGAAGCCCTGCAGAGATTGTTCTTCACCAACACCGTCACCACGCCGTCGTGCTGCCGGAACTCATCTACTACTTCGCCCGTCTTGCTGGATCAAGAAGGCGAGGACGTCATCGAGCTGAACGTATGTTGAACATGGAGGTGCCGTATGTTCGGTACTTGATCGGGACGGATCGTGAAGGTGTACGACTACATCAACCGCGTTGATAAACGCTTCCGCTTTCGGTCTATGAGGGTACGTAGACATACTCTCCCCTCTCGTTGCTATGCATCACCATGATCTTGCGTGTGCGTAGGTTTTTTTTTGAAATTAATACGTTCCCCAACAATGGCATCTGAGCCAGGTTTTATGCGTAGATGTTATATGCACGAGTAGAACACAAGTGAGTTGTGGGCGATACAAGTCATACTGCTTGCTAGCACGTCATACTTTGGTTCGGCGGTATTGTTGGATGAAGCGGCCCGGACCGACATTACACGTACGCTTACGCGAGACTGGTTCTATCGACGTGCTTTGCACATCGCTGGCTAGCGGGTGTCAGTTTCTCCAACTTTAATTGAACCAAATGTGGCTATGCCCGGTCCTTGCGAAGGTTAAAACAACACTAACTTGACGAACTACCATTGTGGTTTTGATGCGTAGGTAAGAACGGTTCTTGCTCAGCCCGTAACAGCCACGTAAAACTTGCAACAACAAAGTAGAGGACGTCTAACTTGTTTTTGCAGGGCATGTTGTGATGTGATATGGTCAAGACGTGATGCTATATTTTGTTGTATGAGATGATCATGTTTTGTCACCGAGTTATCGGCAACTGGCAGGAGCCATATGGTTGTCACTTTATTGTATGCAATGCAATCGCCCTATAATGTCTTTAGTTTATCACTAAGCGGTAGCGATAGTCGTTGAAGCAATAGTTGGTGAGATGACAATGATGCTACAATGGAGATCAAGGTGTCGCGCCGGTGACGATGGTGATCATGACGGTGCTCCGGAGATGGAGATCACAAGCATAAGATGATGATGGCCATATCATATCACTTATATTGATTGCATGTGATGTTTATCCTTTATGCATCTTATTCTGCTTTGTTTAATGGTAGCATTATAAGATGATCTCTCACTAAATTTCAAGGTAAAAGTGTTCTCCCTGAGTATGCACCGTTGCCAAAGTTCGTCGTGCCGAGACACCGCGTGATGATCGGGTGTGATAAGCTCTACATTCATCTACAATGGGTGCAAGCCAGTTTTGCACACGCAGAATACTCAGGTTAAACCTGACGAGCCTAGCATATGCAGATATGGCCTCGAAACACTGAGACCAAAAGGTCGAGCGTGAATCATATAGTAGATATGATCAACATAGTGATGTTCACCATTGAAAACTACTCCATCTCACGTGATGATCAGACATGGTTTAGTTGATTTGGATCACGTGATCACTTAGATGATCAGAGGGATGTCGATCTAAGTGGGAGTTCTTAAGTAATATGATTAATTGAACTTAAATTTATCATGAACTTAGTACCTGATAGTATTTTGCTTGTCTATGTTGATTGTAGATAGATGGCCCGTGATGTTGTTCCGTTGAATTTTAATGCGTTCCTTGAGAAAGCAAAGTTGAAAGATGATGGTAGCAATTACATGGACTGGGTCCGTAACTTGAGGATTATCCTCATTGTTGCACAGAAGAATTACGTCCTGGAAGCACCGCTGGGTGCCAGGCCTGCTGCAGATGCTGCTGATGACGTTAAGAATGTCTGGCAGAGTAAAGCTGATGACTACTTGATAGTTCAGTGTGCCATGCTTTACGGCTTAGAACCGGGACTTCAACGACGTTTTGAACGTCATGGAGCATATGAGATGTTCCAGGAGTTGAAGTTAATATTTCAAGAAAATGCCCGGATTGAGAGATATGAAGTCTCCAATAAGTTCTATAGCTGCAAAATGGAGGAGAATAGTTCTGTCAGTGAACATATACTCAAAATGTCTGGGTATCATAATCACTTGACTCAACTAGGAGGTAATCTTCCTGTTGATAGTGTCATTGACAGAGTTCTTCAATCACTGCCACCAAGCTACAAAAGCTTCGTGATGAACTATAATATGCAAGGGACGAACAAGACAATTCCCGAGCTCTTCGCAATGCTAAAGGCAGCGGAGGTAGAAATCAAGAAGGAGCATCAAGTGTTGATGGTCAACAAGACCACCAGTTTCAAGAAAAGGGGCAAAGGGAGGAATAAGGGGAACTTCAAGAAGAACAGCAAACAAGTTGTTGCTCAGGAGAAGAAACCCAAGTCTGGACCTAAGCCTGAGACTGAGTGCTTCTACTGCAAACAGACTGGTCACTGGAAGCGGAACTGCCCCAAGTATTTGGCGGATAAGAAGGATGGCAAGGTGAACAAAGGTATATGTGATATACATGTTATTGATGTGTACCTTACCAGAGCTCACAGTAGCACCTGGGTATTTGATACTGGTTCTGTTGCTAATATTTACAACTCGAAACAGGGACTACGGATTAAGCAAAGATTGGCTAAGGACGAGGTGACGATGCGCGTGGGAAATGGTTCCAAAGTCGATGTGATCGCCGTTGGCACGCTACCTCTACATCTACCTTCGGGATTTGGTGCCAGCATTAAGCATGAACATTATATCTAGATCTTGTTCGATGCGAGACGGTTATTCATTTAAATCTGAGAATAATGGTTGTTCTATTTATATGAGTAAAATCTTTTATGGTCATGCACCCTTGAAGAGTGATCTATTTTTGTTGAATCTCGATAGTAGTGATACACATATTCATAATGTTGAAGCCAAAAAATGCAGAGTTGATAATGATAGTGCAACTTATTTGTGGCACTGCCGTTTGGGTCATATTGGTATAAAGCGCATGAAGAAACTCCATACTGATGGACTTCTGGAATCACTTGATTATGAATCACTTGGTACTTGCGAACCATGCCTTATGGGCAAGATGACTAAAACGCCGTTCTCCGGAACTATGGAGCGAGCAACATATTTGTTGGAAATCATACATACTGATGTATGTGGTCCGATGAATATTGAGGCTCACGGCGGGTATCGTTATATTCTCACCTTCACAGATGATTTGAGCAGATATGGTTATATCTACTTAATGAAACATAAGTCTGAAACATTTGAAAAGTTCAAAGAATTTCAGAGTGAAGTGGAAAATCATCATAAGAAGAAAATAAAGTTTCTACGATCTGATCGTGGAGGAGAATATTTGAGTTATGAGTTTGGTCTACATTTAAAAACAATCCAGAATAGTTTCGCAACTCACGCCACCCGGAACACCACAGCGTAATGGTGTGTCCGAACGTTGTAATCATACTTTACTAGATATGGCGCGATCTATGATGTCTCTTACTGATTTACCGCTATCGTTTTTGGGTTATGCTTTAGAGACGGCTGCATTCACGTTAAATGGGGCACCATCAAAATCCGTTGAGACGACACCTTATGAACTATGGTTTGGCAAGAAACCAAAGTTGTCATTTCTTAAAGTTTGGGGCTGCGATGCTTATGTGAAAAAGCTTCAACCTGATAAGCTCGAACCCAAATTGGAGAAATGTGTCTTCATAGGATACCCAAAGGAAACTGTTGGGTACACCTTCTATCACAGATCCGAAGGCAAGACATTCGTTGCTAAGAATGGATCCTTTCTAGAGAAGGAGTTTCCCAACAACTTTAACATGAGAAGTTCTATAAGAAAGAATTGTTGTTATGATGCTAGGAAAAGTGATTGAAATTGGCATTGATCAAACTTGTGCACTTTGCTAGCATTCGCACTTCATAAATTATTTCTTTTACCATTTACCTACTCGAGGAAGAGTAGGAATTAAGCTTGGGGATGCTGATACGTCTCCAGCGTATCTATAATTTATGACGAATTCATGCTGTTTTATTATCATTCTTGGATGTTTTACAATCATTTTATAGCAACTTTATATCTTTTTTGGGACTAAACTATTGACCTAGTGCCCAGTGTCAGTTGTTGTTTTTTGCTTGTTTTTTACATCGCATGGAATCAATATCAAACGGAGTCCAAACACCGCGAAACTTTTTGTGGATTTTTTATGGACCAAAATACCACCAGTGGGCCAGAGAAGCACCTTGGGGGTGCCCCGAGGGGGGCACAACCCACCAGTGCGCGCCTGGGGACCCAGGCATGCCCAGGTGGGTTGTGCCCATCTTGGTGGCATCCCGCGCCCCCTCTTTGCCCTATAAAATCCCAAATATTCCAAAAACCCTCGGGGTTAACCTATGTCGGTGTTCTGGGAACGAGGGTCCCTAGACTTGCCTTCCTACGGCCTGCGGCGTGGCTCAAGTGGGGGCCCAGCACGGCCCATCTTCATCAGCTCAAGCTCAAGACCCTCGCGAGGGGCCAAGCCTCGCGGGGCGGACGACAGGAAGCTTCCTCAGAGGCGGCCTCATCCGGCAGGCTTGCGAGGAGGCGGAGAGATCAAGGCAGGGATACCTCGGGAGGAACCCGTGACGCAAGCCGTGACGATCGAGACCAGGCGGGCGCCAGCCTACGCAGTGTCCTTGTTTCCCCTTTGGTGCAAAGGGGGCAAGTGCAGGCCGGGGCATCGGGCAAAGGTTGCCATTCCGGTGCAACGAGACCAAGTGCAGGCCGAGGAATCGGGCAAAGGTCACCGTGGAGCCCAAGACGGCGTCATCACCAGTGCTTTTGGCAGCCGAAGACCACCTTTGGTCAGGATAACTTGTACTATATGTTCCCCTTCAAAATGGCCAAGTGTTGGCGCCCTTCCCGCTCATTATTTGGGGAGAGGCCCAGGGCCTCTATAAATAGAGCTAGCCACCACAGAGGAGAAGACATCGAGAGATCTGGTAGAACCCTAGCAGAGAGGGGGGATGAGACATCGAGAGATCTGGTAGAACCCTAGCAGAGAGGGGGGCTGAGACATCTAGAGATCTGGTAGAACCCTAGCAGAGAGAGAGAGGCGACTGAACTCACCCTAGTAGTTCATCGCACCAGCTCAAGAACACCTCTCGCGAGGCTGTTCTTCCTTTGTACTGTTCATCATCAGCCCCCTGAGGCAATCCACCACACCACACACTGGAGTAGGGTATTACACCACAACGGTGGCCCGAACCAGTATAAACCTCGTGTCCCTTGTGTTGTTTGTGGTTTCCAGTTTAGATCACGCGAGGAGATTGGACGTAGATCGGTAGGGGAGAGATCTCCGCGCGCACCCCGGTGTTCGAACCTCAAGGGTCTACCGGAACCCGAAATCTGACATTTGGCGCGCCAGGTAGGGGTGCACCGGAATCTTTCTTCCGCTGTTCGCGTGTGATCTTCTGTCGTGTCCATGGCTGACGCTCGTCGGGCTTGCGCTGAGCGTCGGGCTGCTCTCACCACCCGCGTCACCCAGACGGCGCCTGTCGGCGGACGCCCTCGTCGTTCCCCGTCACCTGCCGCCACCGGCCCGGTGGGGAACGAGCAGCAGGCCTCGTCCCAGCATCCTTCGGTACGGCAGGAAGGCGCACCGCCACATCGTCGCTGACTCCAGCCGCTTCATCGTCCCACGCCCTTCGCGCCCCCACGGACGCACACGCCGCGCTGTTCCTGGCTAGAGAACTCTTGCACTACCGCCCCATCGACGACCTCTACAAAGACTGGCTTGCCCGCATCACCGAACTCGTCAGCGCCGCAGGGGGCTCCCCCTTGTCGTCCCTCTCGCTGTCTCGCCCTCCATTCCGCGCAGGAGGCGAGGATCAGGAGGTGCCTCCACCACCTCCTCCCCAACGAGGCGCCCTGGCTCCAAGGCGCGTAGCCCTAGGGCGAGACCCTCCGCGTCTGGCGCCTGCGCAGCAAGAAAGGAGCTGCCAAGAGATCCCTCGTCCCCAAGAAGGGGCTCGCGCGCTCCCAGTGCCGGCGCCAAGATCGTGTCCCTGCACCTCCACGCCAAGACCCCGCTCTGCTCCAAGCGGCGGCGCACGGTAATCCCCAGGAGCAAGCCCAGTACCAGCAAAAGGCACCGGTGGCCACAGCAGGCTGTCGTGCCCTCACCCCCGAGCTACACGGTGTCGCATGGCCAGGCAAGTTCAAGCCTGACCTGCCCCCTCGCTACGATGGCACGGCGGACCCCGCGGAGTTCTTGCAGCTCTACGAGCTATGCATCGAAGCCACCAACAAAGACGAAAGGGTCATGGCGAACTGGTTTCCCATGGCGCTCAAGGACGGGGCCCGCACCTGGCTCCTGAACCTGGCTCCTGGCACAATCTCCTCCTGGGATGAGATGCGCACTCGCTTCATCGCCAACTTCTAGGGCACTCGCGACCGGCCCCCGGCCGTGAGCGATCTGCGCCGCATCAAGCAGCAGCAAGGGGAAACCCTGCAGAAATACATCCAGCGCTTCAACAACGCTCGCCTCAAGATCCCCAAGGTGACTGAAGAAGCCATCATCTCGGCCTTCTCTGATGGCGTACGCGACATCAAGATGAAAGAGGAGCTAGCAATCCATGAAGACCTGTGCACATCCCTGGAGTTGTTCAACTTGGCGACCAAGTGCGCCAGGGCTGAGGAAGGGCGCCTTTCACTCCCCGAACTCCCGGCTGCCGACCCAGAAGAGAAGAAGCCCAAGGCCAAGGACGTGAAGCGCAAGGGGGCTGCCGTGCTTGCAGCGGAGCCAGACACCAAGCGTGGCAGGGATCAGCCTGAGTCATCCAAGGGCAGCCGGTACTGCGTGTACCACGACCTCCACACCCACAACACCAACGAATGTCAAGAGCTCGGGCCGTGAGAGATGGACGTGTCGGCCGACGCCCCGAGCGCAACGACAGGGGCTATGGCCGAGGAGGAGGAAGAGGTGGCGGACGATGGGAAGACCGTGGCCCTCGCCAAGGGTGGCGTGACCGACCTCGCGAGGATCACTGGCAGGACCAGCCTCGTGAGGGAGGCTGGAGAGATCAGCCTCGTGAGGATCACCCGCGCGGCAACGCAGGCCTTCCTCCTCTGCCGCCGCCGCCGAGGAGGAATGAAGACCAACATCAGGACGAGGGGGCTGGGGGCTTCTAGGAGCCGCGCGCAATCGCTTGCATCTTGGGTGGCGCGCAGGCCCTAGCCTCACAACGTATCTTCAAGCGGTTTGCTCGTGAGGTGAATGCAGTCCTCCCCAAGCTTGAGGCCACGCGCCCTCTCAGGTGGTCCGCGTGCGCTATCATGTTCAGCTCAGTGGATCAGCTCAAGTGTGTGGCAACGGCCGGAGTCCTCCTGATGCTTTGCTCCCTAGTCATCAGCAACGTGCAGGTCACCATGACCCTCATTGACGATGGAGCAGGACTCAACATCCTGTCCGTCGAGACGTTCGACAATCTCCAAGTGCCGTACAATCAGCTTCAGCCAACCAAGCCCTTCTCAGGAGTCACTGATGATTCCACTGTTCCGATAGGGCAGGTTCGCCTTCCAGTCACCTTCGGGCAACGCAACAACTACCGCACCGAGCTCATCGACTTCGACGTCGCCCACATCCGTCTGCCATACAACGCCATCCTCGGGTACCCGGCCCTGGCCAAGTTCATGGCAGTGACTCACCATGGATATAATGTCCTAAAGATGCCAGGAAGCAGTGGAGTCATCACCGTACCCTATGAAGAAAGGGACGTAGTGTATTCACTTGAGCACGCGTTCCAAGCCGCAGCAATCGAAGACCCGGACCGCAAAAACGGAAGACTTCCCGAGGCGACCCCCAAGAAGAAGAAGGCTTCGCCTGGCCCAAGCCATCAGGAGGCAGGCGCCTCCGGAGGTGTTGGGTCAGGATCTGCGCCCGATCAGGGAGCGCCACCCTCTCTCGCATAGGAAGGCGCGCCAGGCGCCCTCCTCAGGCAGGGCTCAGGGGCTCTTTCTTGGAGAGCCACCGACTTTGCCAAGGTCGCGAGGGAGGTGCTCGGGCACCACTTGGAGGGGTGCTTCCAGGCACGTTTACCTCAGGAAGGTACAAGGCAAGGAAGACCAAACCCTCAGGAGTTCATCGCAAACAACACTCAGGAGCTACAGGAGTCGAGAGTCATGCGCGGCAGCCGCCGCTTGCCCGCCATGGCCCCACATCCAGGCGAGGATGGTGGGCTGCGCGTCTGTGTCGACGTGCCAGGGCTCAACCAAGCCGCATCTCAGGAGCGTCTCTGGCCTTCGCGCCTGGGGCGCTGTGAGGGTCCACCTCATAGCTACGTTCGCATGCCTTTCGGCCTGCCGAACGCGGTAGCCGCTCATCAGTGCTTGCTGAGGAGCATTCTGGAGGATCAGGAGGTCAGGCATCATGCGGTCCTGGTGGAGATGGAGATGGCTCTCGGAGACCCACCTGTGCCCCCGGAGCCTCCCGAGGCTCCTGGGCCTGGGGGCTCGTGAGGGTCGACGTCTTCATCACGCATCGCCCACTTCTTCAACATCACTCCATCTTCAACGGCACCAGGTGACATCTTTCTAAGTTCTGTTTTTAGCTGGGAGCACCCACAGGGCCGCATTATTCCCAGGTCGCGTGGGTCCGTCCCTGTGGCATGTATCCGTTTTGCTTATGCTCTTTACTTACCTTGTCGGGGGCGCCCCTCGGGCTGCATCATCCTCGAGCTGCTCGGGCCTGGCCCTGCGGCGTTTGCTTTTTCTGCGTCTACTTAAAATGAATTTGCTCTTTCGCGCTCAATTATCACCTACTGCTTATCGCGGACTTCTCCGCTTTCATGCAAAGCGCTTGCACATTAAAAGGGGGGTACCTGAGCATCGCGACTCATGGACTCCTACTGGCTCTCCAGCCCTCACCCCCTGGCCTTGACCCACGGCATCGCGACCTGTCATACCAGCGGCGGCTGAGCTCGCTCGAGGGCCGGGACCTGAGGACGTAGAGCATTTGCATTCTAACCACCCTGCAGGAACACACCATTGATAAAGGCCCAGAGCCAGGTGCAACCCGCCTCGAGGTAGGGCCTCGTGAGTCCCGCGCTGGCTCACGAGTGCCCAGATACACCTCTCCTAGCCCTACCGTGCCGGCCACGTGTTAGGGCGGGGCTGTACACGCCCCGGGGGCTCCTCCTGGAGGGGAGCCCCCTCCCACGTACCAGTGGAAGCACCATGCTCCATGCTGGCTGACGACACTGCCGAGGAGCGGCTATGCCCGTACACATACAGAAGCACTATGCTCCACGCTGGTGATAAACAACTGAGGGCGGCCTCCGGCCGTACCAACCTCAGGGAGCCCAGAGCTCAGTGTCCGGCACCATCGCAACACCTCCCCTCGAGAGCGCCACGCGAGGGGGCTGAACACAGGGGCTACGCCCGGGCCTCGCCCGAGCGCATGCCACCCAGCCAGGTCCCTCGGACTTGGTCGTCACGCGCCCCTCCCCGAGCGGAGCCTAGGTATGGAAACCCGTTTGAACGTCAAGGGGGACTCCTGAGCATCGCGACTCAGGAGCCTAACTTGCCCCGTAGCCCCTCACTCCTTAGTCCCGTCCTAGTTTTCGGTCAGGGCTAACGCTGGGTGAGGTACGCGCGGGGTCGGGCCCTGCCGACGCAGAACGATCAATCCACTCCTCGTTCCCCCCTTTCCTACTTGTTGCTTGTGCGTCAAGGGGGACTCCTGAGCATCGCGACTCAGGAGCCTAACTTGCCATGTAGCCCCTCGCTCCTTAGTCCCATCCTGGTTTCCGGTCGGGGCTAACGCTGGGTGAGGTACGCGCGGGGCCGGGCCCTGCTGACGTAGAGCGCGAGCAAGTAGGGGAGAAAAATGCAAATTCTAGGAAATACAAAGCAAATATTACAAGCCATATATTGTTTCACGACGTCAAACACAAGTCTAAACGCCTCCGCGAGGCATGGTGCATGTTGCAGGAATAAAAACAGGACGGAAGCCGCGAAGGGATCACTCTCTAGTGGCGTCACCTCCTGGGGCCCCGGAGCTGGCGGCACCGCGCCCGGGCAAGATGCTAAAGGCACGGAACCTTCCCGGCAAAGCTTCGGCTCGGCCTTTCACGGCCTCAGCGGCAGCGGCGGCAAGGTCGCCGCTCACGGGCTCCAGCAGGCTGTCGAGGTCCACGTTGGGGTCACGCAGGTAGACGTGGCTAAGGACACGCGTCAGCACCGCCGAAGACAGAGCGCGCGCCTCGGCCTCGGCCATGGGGCCAAGGCCGTCTACGACATCTTCAAGCACCCGGAACAGGAAGGGAAGCAGCTTGGCGGGGCCATCCTCCGTGCCGGCCAGCGGCTCCTCCAAGCCGCTCTCATAAAGCGTCTTCAGCATGGCACGAGCCCTCTTCTCCATCTTCGCGAAGGCCACCCGATCCTCTGCCAGGACCTTCGCCTTGGTGTCCAGCTCGGCCCTCTACGCCTGCAGTGACCGCTCCAGCGTCTCCAGTTCGTCGTGGCGGTCATCGAGCTTGGCGACCCGGTCCTTGACGGCAGCCTCCCGAGCCATCATCTCCTTCTCTTTCTCCTGGCGGCCGTGGACCTCCGTGGCGAGCTCGTCGCGCAGGCCTTGCAGCTCGACCTCCAGCTCCTTGCAACGAGCCTTGGGAGCCGCAGCGTCGCTCAGGGCAGCGTTGCGGGTGGCCTTGGCTTGGTTGGCGGCCTGCTTCTCCCCATCGAAGGTCGCCACGGCCTGGCTCAGCGCTGCTCGGACAGAGGCAGCAGAACGTGTCGGGATTCTGGGAACGGGGGTCCCCAGACTTGCCTGCCTGCAGCCTGCGGCGTGGCTCAAGTGGGGGCCCAGCGCGGCCCATCTTCATCAGCGCAAGCTCAAGACCCTCGCGAGGGGCCAAGCCTCGCGGGGCAGATGACAGGAAGCTTCCTCAGAGGCAGCCTCATAAGGTAGGCTCGCGAGGAGGCAGAGAGATCAATGCAAGGGTACCTCGTGAGGATCCCATGACGCAAGCCATGACGATCAAGGCCAGGCGGGCGCCGGCCTGCGCAGGGTCCTTGTTTCCCCTTTGGTGCAAAGGGGGCAAGCACAGGCCAAGGCATCAGGCAAAGGTTGCCATTCTGGTGCAACGAGACCAAGACCAGCAGAGCGGCAGGACGGAGGTCACCGTGGAGCCCAAGACGGCGTCATCACCAGTGCTTTTGGCAGCCGAAGACCACCTTTGGTCAGGATAACTTGGACTAGATGTTCCCCTTCAAAATGGCCAATTGTTGGCGCCCTTCCCGCTCAATTATTCGGGGAGAGGCCCAGGGCCTCTATAAATAGAGCTAGCCTCCACAAAGGAAGGAGAGACCGAGAAGAGAGGGGGACGGGCAGACAGACATCTAGAAATCTGGTAGAACCCTAGCAGAGAGAGAGAGGCGACTGAACTCACCCTAGCAGTTCATCGCACCAGCTCAAGAACACCTCTCGCGAGGCTGTTCTTCCCTTGTACTGTTCATCATCAGCCCCCTGAGGCAATCCACCACACCACACACTAGAGTAGGGTATTACACCACAACGGTGGCCCGAACCAGTATAAACCACGTGTCTCTTGTGTTGTTCATCATTTTCATCTTAGTTTGCACGAGAGGATCGGACGTAGATCGGTAGGGGAGAGATCTCCGTGCGCACCCCAGTGTTCGAACCTCAAGGGTCTGCCGGAACCTGAAATCCGACATTTGGCGCGCCGGGTAGGGGTGCGCCGGAGTCCTCCCTCCTGACGACCCGCTCTCCCTTGACATCGCATCCCGCCCTCATGGCGGACAATGCACCGCCCGCTCCAGCAACGTATGCCGACACTGGGGCCAAGGGGGTCCGGGCCTTGGCCCCCACCTTGCGACAGGTGCAGTGGTCGCGCAAGTTCAGGCCCGAGATGCCGCCGCGCTACGACGGCGCGACGGACCCGATGATTTTCCTGCTGGCGTACGAGGAGGCCGTCCTCGGAGCCGGGGACGATGATCGGGTGATGGCCAACTGGTTACCCATGGCCCTCACCGGCATCCCGCGCGCGTGGCTCCTCCACCTGCCGACGGCCTCTGTCACCTCCTGGGAGGAGCTGCGCGACCTCTTCCTCGCCCGTTTCGCCGCACCAGCGCCGCACGTCGTCGCAGCTCTCCTGGGTGGCTCCCAGGCACCACCCTTGAGCCATCACGTCAAGACGTTCACCCGCCGTATCAACACCGCCTCCAAGCGTCGAGAAGCCCCCTCAGGTTGGGTGGCGCCCGAGGCCGATCTAACCTTCGACTCGGAGGACCACCCCTTCAACCCCATTGGTTCGGGCGCGCTCCCGATGCTGCGCACCCCCACCATCTGCCAAGTGGCCGTCACCAGGACCCTCATCGACGGTGGTGCCGGCCTCAACGTGCTCTCGGTGGAGGCCTTCAGCCTCCTCCACGTGCCGCTGGAGCGGCTCCGACCCAGCAGGCCTTTCTCAGGCGTCGGAGCCGGTTACACCACCTCCTTTGGACAGATCCGCCTCCCAGTGACCTTCGGCACCTGCGACAACTTCCGCACGGAGCTGATCGACTTCGACATCGCCCCCATCAGCCTCCCCTACAACGCCATCCTCGGCTATCCGGCCCTGGCTCAGTTCATGGCAGCAACTCACCCGGCGTACAACCTCATGAAGATGCCTGGGAGCAGCGGCGTCCTCACCGTGTCAGGAGACACAAGGGATGCGTTGTAGGTGCTCCAGCTTGTCTTCAGGGCGGCTGCGGTGGCGCAGCCCACTAGCACCGATGCCCTCAAGCCCAAGGAGGCTGCGCCGGCTAAAAAGAAGCAGCTGTTCACCCAAGACAAGGCAGAAACCAAGCAGGTACCAGTCGACGAGGACGGGTCCGCTAGCGCCACCTTCACCATAGTGGATAACCTCGAGCCCGAGCAAGAGAAAGCCCTGATCGGTTTCCTGCGTGCGAACAAGAAGGTGTTTGCGTGGGAACCTGATCAGTTAGCAGGGGTCCCAAGGGAAGTTATTGAGCATCACCTCAAAGTGTGCCCCAATGTGCGCCCCATGAAGCAGAAGGCAAGGCGGCAGTCTACTGAGAAACAAGCTTTCATCTTTCAGGAGACCCGGAAGCTAGAGGCGGCAGGAGTTATCCGCGAGGTCCAATACCCTGATTGGCTAGCTAATCTGGTCGTTGTGCCGAAAAAGGGAGGAAAGGAGCGCATGTGCGTTGACTTCACCAACCTCAACAAGGCCTGCCCGCAGGATCCATTTCTGCTCCCCCGCATTGACCAGATAGTCGATTCCACCGCAGAGTGTGACCTATTGTGCTTCCTAGATGCCTTCTCGGGCTATCACCAGATCAAGATGGCGGTAGAAGACGTAGAGAAGACGGCCTTCCTGACCCCATGTGGAGTGTACTGATATACGTGCATGCCGTTTGGGTTGCGCAATGCAGGCGCGACCTTTCAGCGGCTGATGCACATCGCCTTAGGCCGGCAGCTCGGGAGGAACGCAGAAGCTTACGTCGATGACATTGTGGTGAAGTCTCGTGAGGCAAGGACCCTGATACAGGACCTGGAAGAAACCTTCGCGAGCCTCAACGAAGTGGACCTACGGCTCAACCCGGAGAAGTGCGTGTTTGGAGTCCCCTCAGGCAAGCTCCTGGGTTTCCTCGTATCCCACAGGGGCATCGAGGCCAACCCGGAGAAGGTTAAGGCAGTCGAAGACATGAGCCCGCCAAGGACCCTCAGAGAAATGCGGAAGCTCACCGGGCGTGTAACTGCGCTGGGGCGTTTCATCTCCAAGCTGGGGGAACGAGCGCTGCCCTTCTTCAAGCTGATGAAGAAAAAGGGGCCCTTCGAATGGACTGAAGAGGCCGACAAGGCATTCCAAGACCTCAAGAGGTACCTTACTAGTCCACCAGTGATGGTAGCTCCGCGTCCTTGGGAGCCCCTGGTGCTCTACCTTGCGGCCACCCCCTACTCCGCTAGCGCAACCCTGGTAGCGGTCAGGGAGGAGCGTTGTGCCAAGGCCACATCAACCGTCCGAACTGAAGCGAAGCAAAGCCAGGAGGGCCTCGCGAAGGTCGCAACCGCAGCCGGAAAGGAACAGCCGCGGCAGGAGAACGCACCCGGAGCAGGAGAGGCCCCTTCAGGCGACCAAGCACTGGGAGCTCCGTCGTCTCAAGAGACGCCTCGACCTCTAGAAGACGCAAGCAGTGCCAGCACCCTCAACCTCGTCAAGCACCCCGTGTATTTCATCAGCATAGTGCTACGGGACGCGAGGGCGCGGTACCCCATGCCTCAAGAGCTCCTCCTCGTGCTATTGGTGGCCTCACGCAAGCTGCGGCACTACTTCCAAGGCCACCCCATCAAGACCGTCTCGGCATACCCCTTGGAGAGGGTATTCAGGAGCCCCAACTTAGCTGGAAGGGTTGCTGAATGGAACATCGAGCTACAGGCATTTCAGCTAGAATTCAGTATGACCATAGTCATCAAGGGAGCCGCGCTAGCAGATTTCGTGGCAGAATGGGCAGAAGCGCCGGGTCTCGAGGCAGGCGAAGACCGATCACTTTCCTCGGGAAGTGAAGCACCGGATGGCTGGGTCATGTACTTTGATGGGGCGTTCTCCCGTCACGGTGCAGGAGCTGGCGCAGTTCTCATATCCCCTACCCAGGACAAACTCTACTACGCCGTGCAACTTTGCTTCCAGCACGGAGAAAAGGTCTCCAACAACATAGCGGAGTACAAAGGCCTAATAGCAGGCTTGAAGGCCGCAGCTGCCTTAGGGGTGAAGCGCCTCATCATCAAGGGCGATTCGCAGCTCCTCGTCAACTTCTCCAACAAGATATACGAGCCAAAGGACGAGCACATGGAGGCCTACCTCGCTGAGGTCCGCAAGATGGAGAAACAGTTCTGGGGACTGGAGTTGCAGCATGTGCCTCGCGGCACCAATCAGAAGGCTGACGACATAGCCAAGAGGGCATCTAGGCGGCTGCCTCAGGAGCCCGGCGTCTTTGAGGAGCGGCTCTTCAAACCCTCGGTAGTGCCGTCACTGTCTAGCACGGCACAACCAAGGGAGGAGCTCCCTTAGCCGCCTACCTCAGGAGCCCCGGTCTGCGGCCCAGCCTCGGGGGTACGCCTGCTCCTGGCGTTAGAGCCTCAGGAAGGGTGTTGGATCCCGGAGCTCAAGAACTACCTGACGCAAGGGACTCTGCCGGAGAATGAGGAGGAGGCGGAGCGTGTGGCGCGGCAGGCCACGGCTTATTGCATCAGGGATGGAGAGCTCTACAGGAAGTGACCGAATGACGTGTCCTTACATTGCATCTCCCGACAGCAAGGGAAGGAGCTACTAGCGGACATACATGGCGGAGACTGCGGGCACCACTCGTTGTCATGGACCCTCGTCGGCAAGGCGTTCCATAGTGGATTCTATTGGCCCACAGCACTCAACGACGCCGTTGAGCTTGTGAAGGCTTGCGAGGCCTGCCAGTTTCACGCTAAGCAGATCCATCAGCCTACGGGGGGTCTACAGGCTATACCCCTCTCATGGACGTTCGCAGTTTGGGGGCTCGACATTCTGGGCCCGTTTCCTCGGACGCCAGGGGGCTATCGCTACCTCTACGTCGCCGTGGACAAATTCACCAAGTGGGCTGAGGTGGAAGCCGTCCGCACAATCCCGGCAGGCTCAGCGGTCAAATTCATCAAGGGCCTCGTGAGCCGATTTGGGGTGCCCAACCGCATCATCACCGACACGGTTCGCAATTCACCAGTAATCTCTTCAAAACATACTGTGCTAACCTTGGAACGCAGATATGCTACGCTTCGGTAGCACACCCCCGGAGCAACGGCCAGGCCGAGCGGGCCAACGCGGAGGTCCTGAGGGGCCTCAAAGCCAGGACCTTCAAGAAGAAGCTGGAAGCCTGTGGCAGGGGCTGGTACGATGAGTTCCAGTCCGTGTTGTGGTCAATCCGCACGACAGCGACCAAGCCGACTGGCGAGACCCCGTTCTTCCTCGTCTATGGAGCAGAGGTTGTTCTCCCTCACGAGGTCAGGTGTCGCTCCACGCGGGTCCTGGCATTCGATGAGGCTCAGCAGAACGCCATGCGGGGGACGGATCTCATGCTGGGGGAGGAACGCCGTCGGGAAGCCGCACTGTGAGCGGCAAGGTACCAACAGGCGCTACGACGATACCACTGCCGCAACATCAGCCCCAGGACCCTTGAGGTAGGGGATCTCGTGCTCAGACAGGTTCTCTCCAGGGAGGGGCTGCACAAGCTCTCTCCCATGTGGGAGGGCCCGTTCAAGGTTGTTCATGTTTCCAGGCCTGGCTCCGCGCGCTTGGAGACTCCGGAGGGAGTACCCATACAGAACGCATGGAACATTCAACATCTTCGGAGGTTCTACCCCTGAGCGAGGCCTAGCGCCAAGGAAAGGCCCGGTGCCTATGAAGAAGGCGAATGTCTGTGAAGCTGCGTTTTGGAAAAGGCCCGGTGCCTGTGAAGAAGGCGAATGCCTGTGAAGCTGCGTTTTAGAAAAGGCCCGGTGCCTATGAAGAAGGCGAATGCCTGTGAAGCTGCGTTTTGGAAAAGGCCCGGCGCCTGTGAAGAAGGCCAATGCCTGTGAAGCTCGCCGCCCGTGACACTCTCACGTAATAATGAGTGGGGCTATACACGCCCCGGAGTCTCCAGAGTGCCGCCCTTGGGCCTCGGGGGTTCCCGCCCACGCCCAGTGGCAGCACTTAGCTCCGTGCTGGTGAGAAGACATCGAAGACTAGAATAGGTGCCGGACGCGGCTTTTTCATTTGCTTTCTGCAGTTGGCGTGTTTATTCCCGTTTGAAGTCTTATTGGAGTTGTTAGCGTTCCTGGCTTGTGACTCTTTGTCTTTCTCGCTCGCTCGCCTCGTTTTCTCTCGCAGAAGTCTCGCGAGGGATGTTCGCGGGCGCCCTCGCGAGCGTCTTCCACCCCGATCGTCTGGAGCTTTCTTGTCCGAGTCCTCTGCGGGAGCACCCCTCCCAGTCCATGCCTCACGGGCATCGCGACACAAACGCAGGACCTAGGCTGATCGCCCCCGCTGCCGGGACCAAAGGTTACCCCTCTAACTCATCCTTGCAGGGCATGAAGCGCACGGCGAGGCCTCATCCTCCGGAGGTGAGTGGCGCGTCGAGCTCCGCCAAGCTCAAATGACTCCCGCACATGGACACGCAGCATGGAAACATAGTGAAGAGATGGCAAAAGCAACGCGACACTTGACAGCAACAGTTCTAACACGCCCCCATGGGGCCCTGTACTACCTTCTTCTTACGCAGGAAAGGAAGGAAACAAAATGGACACGACCTGTCCAACACCAACCTACAGCAAAAGCTCGAGCCGCTCCTGGGGGTCAGGCGGACGCCTCCTCACACTTCACCAGGGTGTGGTGGCGGGTGGACCCGCTGCCTTCACCCAGGCGGGCGCGACGGCGCGGAGGCTGGTCGCGGCCACCGTTGGAGGAGCTGCTGCCTGAGGGAGAGTCGCCGAAACTTGGCGAACCCCGAGCACCGCCGCCTGTACGCCAGTCGCCATCTTCATCCTGGTCGGTGCCGGGGCTGGGCAGGCGGCCGCGATCGTCGTCTTCAGGGCAGCACCCGGCACGGCGACCATCTTCCCCAAACACCCTCACATAGAGGGTGGCGTCGCCATCGAACTTGAAGTACAGGGTACACCACCAGCCCAGGCCGCGCGCGCGGGCAAACGTTTGCCAGCCGCGCGTTAGGGCCCCGTTCCCAGAGATGGAGACCTCCATCGAAGCCCAGGAGGCCCTCCTGCAGCAGCCGTCTGCCTGGAGCCAGAAGCCGCATCGAGCGCTGGCCGGCAGTTCATCTACGAAGAAACGTGGGAGCTGGAGCCGGGTGCTGGATGGGTCCGCCGATCACACGACAAACTCCGGTAGCACCTCCACAGAGCGGAAGCATGGTCTAGGGGGCGCACACCCACGGCGTGCCCCCCATCGGCAACCGGGCGCTCACCACCATGCAGGGAACCGTCTCCATGACCGCGGGAGGCTACCACGGGGACCGTGGTGTACTTGCGAGGGCGGCCTCGGCCGCACTTGGTCGGGGGAGGGTCAGGCCCTGCCCGGGGGGCCTTTCCTTTCTCCGCGGCCGAGAATCTCCTTGGGGCCATGGGGACGGCGATTAGCCAAGAAGAAGAAAAGGAGCAGCAAGAAGGGATGGACTGAAGGGGCTCGCCCAGCCCCGTACTTGTAGCCGGAGGAGGCCAACCGCCGAGCACCACGATCGCAGGTAATCAGGACCGGTTTCTCTGCATGCAGGGACTTGTCAAGTCGTGCGGTCGCCGAGGCATCGTGGGAAGCGCATACGCCCACGTCTAGTCAGCCGCCATGTGGCGCCCAAGGCCGCAGGCTGTTAGGGCCAGCGGCGCTTCGCGCTTGCCCCTTCGCTTCCCTGCTAGGCCAAGCCCAGCTGCGCCTTGGGCCCGGGGGCTACTGTTGGCATTCTGGGAACGGGGGTCCCCAGACTTGCCTGCCTGCGGCCTGCGGCGTGGCTCAAGTGGGGGCCCAGCGCGGCCCATCTTCATCAGTGCAAGCTCAAGACCCTCGCGAGGGGCCAAGCCTCGCGGGGCAGATGACAGGAAGCTTCCTCAGAGGCAGCCTCATCAGGCAGGCTCGCGAGGAGGCGGAGAGATCAATGCAAGGGTACCTCGCGAGGATCCCATGACGCAAGCCATGACGATCAAGGCCAGGCGGGCGCCGGCCTACGCAGGGTCCTTGTTTCCCCTTTGGTGCAAAGGGGGCAAGCACAGGCCAAGGCATCAGGCAAAGGTTGCCATTCCGGTGCAATGAGACCAAGACCAGCACAGCGGCAGGACAGAGGTCACCGTGGAGCCAAAGACGGCGTCATCACCAGTGCTTTTGGCAGCCGAGGACCACCTTTGGTCAGGATAACTTGTACTAGATGTTCCCCTTCAAAATGGCCAATTGTTGGCGCCCTTCCCACTCAATTATTCTGGGAGAGGCCCAGGGCCTCTATAAATAGAGCTAGCCTCCACAAAGGAATGAGAGACCGAGAAGAGAGGGGGACGGGCAGACAGACATCTAGAAATCTGGTAGAACCCTAGCAGAGAGAGAGAGAGGCGACTGAACTCACCCTAGCAGTTCATCGCACCAGCTCAAGAACACCTCTCGCGAGGCTGTTCTTCCCTTGTACTGTTCATCATCAGCCCCCTGAGGCAATCCACCACACCACACACTGGAGTAGGGTATTACACCACAACGATGGCCCGAACCAGTATAAACCTCGTGTCTCTTGTGTTGTTCATCATTTTCATCTTAGTTTGCATGAGAGGATCGGACGTAGATTGGTAGGGGAGAGATCTCCGCACGCACCCCAGTGTTCGAACCTCAAGGGTCTGCCGGAACCCGAAATCCGATAGAACAGGCCCAGCCAGAAGCTAGCTCCAGGCGCCCGGCCGCTAGGCGAGGGTCCGCACGCAGAAGATCCTCCCGCGGCTGGCTCAGTTCGCTGGCGACCTGGTCCAGGACGGCGGCAGAGGAAGCAGAAGAAGCGGGAACCGGCGGAGCAGGCGAAGAAGACGGCGGTGTGATCACGGCTTGGCAGGAAGGAACCCCTTGGGCCTTGGTCGCCCCGGCTGCAGCATCGAGCGCAGTCGACTCCAGGGTCAGCGGGGCCACGGGGGCTGACTCCTCGCCAAGGCGTCCCAGTCGGCCTCGCGAGGACGATTGGACCAAGGAGGCGCGAGCCGCACCATCTTCCTCCCCAGCGGACGAAGGCACCGCCCCGGCAGATGGACTCGCCCCAAGCGGAGCCGCAGAAGCCCCTCTCAACCTCTTCGCCGCAGGCGCCGGCCTGACAAGAGAATATGGACGTCAAGCCTCGGCGGCGGAAACCAAGCGAAGCGGGAATCAAGCACTTACTGGTCGTCGCTCGCGGACCCAAGCAACTTCCGGCCGAACTTGAAGCCCGAGAGCCTGCAGCTTGGGTCAGCCTCGGGAGGCTCGGAAGCAGAAGCCACGTCGGGAGGGCTGGGGCTGGCTTCAGACCGCCCAGGGACCGGAGTGGACCCTGGGGGAACCAGCCCCGACCTGCCCTTCCTTGTGACCAAGGGAGAGTCCTCCCCTCCTCGCCCGGCGCCGGCATCATCGTCATCCGGCATGGAGCGGAGGGCCCGAGACCTGAGCCGAGGGAAGGACTCCCCCGACTCCTCGCCAGTCGCCTCAAAGACGGACTCTTCCTCCTCCGCCTCTTCTTCCTCCCCACTCTCGCTGGAGCTGCCAGAGGACACGTCCACCATCGCCAGCGCCGCAAGATCCTCTGGAGCTACTGCGGGCACCAGCCCCTCACCGTTGAAGGTGGGCATGGCGTTCACCACCTGCTCCCAGTCGTCGCGAAGGAACAAGGGGACGGGGGTGCCCACCGGCTTCGCCACGTCTCCCCCAACCAAGGAATGGAGGGCCGCGACTAGATTCTCGTCGGTCATGGACTCCAAGCTCAGGCGCAAGGCGGCGTCCGCTTCCCCAAGCCTCCACAACGGGAGCGAGTGCTCCTGGAGTGGAGCCAGGCGGTGCTCCAAGAACTCCCTCAAGAGCGTGGCTCTAGTCAGCTTCGCCGTCCCCAAGTTGCTCGGCCTCAGGTCTGCGTCCATCCTCTTCAGCACCGCCTTCGCACGGGGGTCGACAAGCTCCGCGCGGGACCACACGTCGACGGCCTTGGGCTGCCCCGTAGGCAGCACCAGATGGGGGTGGAGGCGCCCGACGTCCACCATGACCCACTTGCTCCGGAAGCCTTCGATCCTCTTCCCAGGCTTCGAGATGGCATTGGAATTGGAGTACGCGATGAAGCTCGCACATGTGGAGACATGGACACCAGAAACCCGGAGGGAAAAATAGTGACGCGGCAAGGCCACCGAGGGCTTTACCCCGACGTAAGCCTCACAGTAGTAAGCAAAAATCGCCATGAGAAAAACGGAGTTGGGGTGGAGGTGCAGAGCCTGCAAGTTGTACTGGAGGAGAACAGCAAAGAAGAACTCAGAGAAAGGAGTCACCAGACCGGCAACAATGGCGCTCACGAAGAGCGGATAGAAGGTGCTCCCCTTGGCTTCAGGCTGGTCGGAGCCAGCCTTGAGCACAGTTGCCCCCTTGCTGCCCTGCGCCACCGTCATCAGGCGCGTAAGGGCAAGGTTCTTCTCCGACAGGTTCGGGGAATCCAAGGCCGGCAAGTACCAGGCCTTGGTTGGGGACTTGCGAGGTGCCATGGTGTGCCGGATGAGAAGTATTGAGACAGATCTGGAGGATTTCGGAAGCAAGAAGGAGGAGAGTGAGAAAGGGGATCTGGAGCGAGGCGAACGAGAACAAGGCAAGTAAGTCAGGCCGGGGCACCTCTTTTGTTAGATGGGCAGTTGCCGAGGCGTCGTGGGGAGCGCAGACGCCCACGTCCAATCAATCGCCATGCGGCGCCCAAGGCCGCAGGCTGTTAGGGCCCTCGGCGCTTCGCGCTTGCCCCTTCGCTTTCCTGCTAGGCCAAGCCCGGGAGCGCCTTGGGCCCGGGGGCTACTGTCGGCGTTCTGGCAATGGGGGTCCCCAGACTTTCCTGCTTGCGGCCTGCGGCGTGGCTCAAGTGGGGGCCCAGCATGGCCCATCTTCATCAGCTCAAGATCAAGACCCTCGCGAGGGGCCAAGCCTCGCGGGGCGGATGACAGGAAGCTTCCTCAAAGGCGGCCTCATCCGACAGGCTCGCGAGGAGGTGGAGAGATCAAGGCAGGGATACCTCGCGAGGAACCCGTGACGCAAGCCGTGACGATCGAGACCAGGCGGGCGCCGGCCTGCGCAGTGTCCTTGTTTCCCCTTTGGTGCAAAGGGGGCAAGCGCAGGCTGAGGCATCGGGCAAAGGTTGCCATTCCGGTGCAACGAGACCAAGACCAGCAGAGCGGCAGGACGGAGGTCACCATGGAGCCCAAGACGGCGTCATCACCAGTGCTTTTGGCAGCCGAAGACCACCTTTGGTCAGGATAACTTGTACTATATGTTCCCCTTCAAAATGGCCAAGTGTTGGCGCCCTTCCCGCTCATTATTTGGGGAGAGGCCCAGGGCCTCTATAAATAGAGCTAGCCACCACAGAGGAGAAGACATCGAGAGATCTGGTAGAACCCTAGCAGAGAGGGGGGATGAGACATCGAGAGATCTGGTAGAACCCTAGCAGAGAGGGGGGATGAGACATCTAGAGATCTGGTAGAACCCTAGCAGAGAGAGAGAGAGGTGACTGAACTCACCCTAGTAGTTCATCGCACCAGCTCAAGAACACCTCTCGCGAGGCTGTTCTTCCTTTGTACTGTTCATCATCAGCCCCCTGAGGCAATCCACCACACCACACACTGGAGTAGGGTATTACACCACAACGGTGGCCCGAACCAGTATAAACCTCGTGTCCCTTGTGTTGTTTGTGGTTTCCAGTTTAGATCACGCGAGGAGATTGGACGTAGATCGGTAGGGGAGAGATCTCCGCGCGCACCCCAGTGTTCGAACCTCAAGGGTCTGTCGGAACCCGAAATCTGACAACCTAGATCAGAAGTTCCGCCGCCCCAAGGCTCTGTAGCCACCGAAAACCAATCTAGACCCTGTTCCGGCACCCTGCCGGAGGGGGGAATCATCTCCGGTGGCCATCTTCATCATCCCGGCGGCCACCACGATTAGGAGGGAGTAGTCCACCCTCGGGGCTGAGGGTTTGTACCAGTAGCTATGTGTTTAATCTCTCTCTCTCTCGTGTTCTTGAGATGTCACGATCTTGATGTATCGCGGGCTTTGTTAATATAGTCGGATCATATGGTGTTTTCCCTTCTCTATCTTGTTGTGATGAATTGAGTTTTTCCCTTTGAGATTTCGTTGTTATCGAATTGAATACTTTTATGGATTTGAGAGCACTTGATATATGTCTTGCATATCAATACTCGTTGTGACAATGGGGTATCATATTGATTCACTTGATATGTGTCTTGGCACTCAACTTGTGGATTCCCGCGGTGACATTGGGGTAATCTATGCATAGGGGTTGATGCACGTTCTCGTCTTTTGTTTCTCCGGTAGAAATCTTGGGGCATTTTTTGAGGTTCTTTGTGTTGGATCAAGTATTATGAATCTGGAATTATTTGGTGTTATTTTAGTACGAACACTTGGATAGATCGATCGAAAAGAATAGCTTCGATGTGGTTTCGTACCCTACAAACGATTTCTTTGTATGTTCTCCGCTAGATAGGAACTTTGGAGTGATTCTTCGTCGCACTTTGAGGGGTGGTTATATGATCCAATTATATTAGCATTGTTGAGAGATTGCACTAGCGAAAGTACAGACCCTAGGCCTCATTTTCAAGCATTGCAATACCGTTTTTGTGCCCGTTTACTTGCTACCTTGCTGTTTTTATTTATTCAGATTATAAAAATATATTTCTATCATCCGTATTACACTTCTATCACCATCTCTTTGCCGAACTAGTGCACCTATACAATTTGCCATTGTATTAGGTGTGTTCGGGACACAAGAGATTTCTTGTATTTGGTTGCAGGGTTGTTTGAGAGAGACCATCTTCATCCTACGCCTCCCACAGATTGATAAACCTTAAGTCATCCACTTGAGGGAAAATTGCTACTGTCCTAAAAAAACTCTGTGCTTGGAAGCCCAACACGTGTCTACAAGAATAAAGTTGCGTAGTAGACATCATTGGGTTCGACACTCTTACTCATTGGAAATAGCTATAATTGATCCCCTATACATGTGGGTCATCATGCACCAGCCCCCTAGGGGCTGGTCTGTCCCCTTCTTGGCCCATTAGGCCCATGTAGTTGTCGGGGGGTGCCCGGAACCCCTTCCAGTGACCCGATATGTACCCGGTACCCCCGGAACACTTCCGGTGTCCGAATATCATCGTCCTATATATGGATCTTTACCTCTCGACCATTTTGAGACTCCTCGTCATGTCCACGATCTCATTTGGGACTCCGGACGAACCCTACGGGTTCGAGAACTATGTAGACATGACCGAGACACTTCTCCCGTAAATAACCAACATCGGAACCTGGATGCTCATATTGGTTCCCACATACTCTACGAAGATCTTTATCGGTCGTACCGTAATGACAACATACGTTATTCCCTTTGTCATTGGTATGTTACTTGCCCGAGATTCGATCATCTGTATCTTCATACCTAGTTCAATCTCGTTACCGGCAAGTGATATGTCTCCAACGTATCTACTTTTTATCATGCTTTTCCTCTTGTTTTGGACTCTAATTTGCACGATTTGAATGAAATAAAACCCCGGACTGACGTTGTTTTCAACAGAACTACCATGGTGTTGTTTTTGTGTAGAAATAAAATTTCTCATAAGGGAATGAAACTTTTTGAGGAATTTTTATATAATATATAAGAATTTCTGGAGCCAAGACCTACCGGAGAGGGGCCCCTAGGTGGGCACAACCCACCAGGGCGCGCCCCCCTCTCCTGGCGCGCCCAGGTGGCCCCGCAGACCTTAACCTTGACACTATAAATTCCTATTTTCGGAGGAAAAATCAGGGAGAAAGAATTATCACGATCCACGAGACGGAGCCGCCGCCAAGCCCTGTTCTTCCTCGGGAGGGCAGATCTGGAGTCCGTTTGGGGCTTCAGAGAGGGGGATCTTCGTTCTTCGTCATTACCAACCCTTCTCCATCGCCAATTTCATGATGCTCCCCACCGGGAGTGAGTAATTCCTTCGTAGGCTTGCTGGTCGGTGACGAGATGGATGAGATTCATCATGTAATGGAGTTAGTTTTGTTAGGGCCTGATCCCTAGTATCCACTATGTTCTTAGAGATGTTGCTATGACTTTGCTATGCTTAATGCTTGTCACTTTGGGCCCGGGTGCCATGATCTCAGATCTGAACCGTTTATGTTATCATCATTATATCCATGGTCTAGATCCGATCTTGCAAGTTATAGTCACCTACTACATGTTATGATCCGGCAACCCCGGAGTGACAACAATCAGGCCCACTCCCGATGATGACCGTAGTTTGAGGAGTTCATGTATTCACTATGTGTTAATGCTTTGTTCCGGTTCTCTATTAAAAGGAGGCCTTAATATCCCTTAGTTTCCAATATGGACCCCGCTGCCACGGGAGGGTAGGACAAAAGATGTCATGCAAGTTCTTTTAATAAAGCACGTATGACTATTTACGGAATACATGCCTACATTATATTGATGAACTGGAGCTAGTGCCGTATCACCCTAGGATATAACTATCTCATGATGAATATCATCCAACAAGTCACCGATCCAATGCCTACGAACTTTTCATTATTGTTTCTGCTAAGTTACTGCTGCTATCATCACTGTTACACTTGCTACAAAATTACTGCTATCACTGCTATTGTTACTATTGCTGCTGTCACTACTATCAAAACTATCAAACTACTTTGCTACTGATCACTTTGCTGCAGATAATTAATCTCCAGGTGTGGTTGAATTGAAAACTCAGCTGCTAATACCTTCAAATATTCTTTGGCTCCCCTTGTGTCGAATCTATAAATTTGGGTTGAATACTTTACCCTCGAAAAATGTTGTGATCCCCTATACTTGTGGGTTATCAAGACCTTTTTCTGGTGCGTTGCCGGGGAGCATAGCTATATTTGTTGAGTCACTTGGGATTATTATCATATTATCACTATGAAGAATCTGAAGGATCCTAAGACTAAGATATTTCCCTCAAGGATGAGGGGAGGTACAGAACTGCCATCCAGTTCTGCTTTAGATTCACCTTATGTTATGAATAAACTTGCAACACCACCACATGCTATCAATTCTGATATGTCGCAAGTTATTGATGATGCTACTTCTACTATGAATGATGCTAGTACCTTGCTTGATAATGATGATGTGCCACTTGGTGAATTTCTTGATATACAAATTGCTAGAGTAATACAACATGATGTTGTTGAATCTGATGATGAGCTTGAAACTGAATCTCCTGAAACACCTACTAGAACTAGCCTTCCTAGATATGAATTGCCTAAGGTGCCAGAAGGTTATGTTATGAGTGAAGAAACAACTAGAGGTATTCTTGCTTGCAATGATAGAGATGATCTAGAGAAATTAGTATACAAGTATAAAGAAAAATCTTGGAATGCTAGAATGAAGTGTGATCCTAAGTTTGCTACTTCACCTATCTTTATTGATGACAAGGATTATGAATTCTCTGTCGACCCAGAGTTAATTACTCTGGTTGAATCTGATCCTTTCCATGGTTATGAAACTGGAACTGTTGTGGCACATCTTACTAAGTTGAATGACATAGCCACCCTCTTTACTCATGATGAAAAAACTCACTATTACTTTATTCTCAATTTATTTCCTTTCTCATTAAAGAGTGATGCTAAAGCTTGGTACAATACTCTTGCTCCCGGTTGTGTGCGTAGTCCCCAGGATATGATTTATTACTTCTCTGAAAAATATTTTCCTGCTCATATGAAACAAGTTGCCTCATACGTCTCCAACGTATCTATAATTTATGAAGTATTCATGCTATTATATTATCAACCTTGGATGTTTTATATGCATTTATATGCTATTTTATATGATTTTTGGGACTAACCTATTAACCTAGTGCCCAGTGCCAATTTCTGTTTTTCCTTGTTTTTGAGTTTTACAGAAAAGGAATATCAAATGGAGTCCAATTGACGTGCCAATTTTTGACGATTTTTTATGGACCAAAAGAAGACCCCGGAGTAAAAGAGTTGGGCCAGGAGAGTCCCGGGGCGTCCACGAGGGTTCCCCCCCCCCCCAGGCGTGTGGTCCTGCCTCGTGGACGCCTCGGGCACCTCCTTGACGTGAGACCGACGCCAAAAATTCCTATAAATACAGAAACCTTAGAAAATTAACCTAGATTGGGAGTTCCTCCGCCAGAAGCCTCCGTAGCCACCGAAAACCAATCTAGGCCCTCTCTGGCACCCTGCCGGAGGGGGCCATCATCATCGGAGGGCATGGAGGAGGATCCCAGAGGGGCCATCATCACCATGAAGGCCAAGGACCAGAGGGGGAACCTCTCCCCATCCAGGGGGGGCATGGAGGAGGAAGCACAAGGGGGAGAACCTCTCCTCCTCTCTCTTGGTGGCACCGGAGTGCCATCGAGAGGGGAATCATCGCCGCGGTGATCGTCTTCATCAACATCACCATCATCATCATCACCCTCATCTCTTTTACGCGGTCCACTCTCCCGCACCCCGCTGAAATCCCTACTTGAACGTGGTGCTTTATGCCACATATTATGATCCAATGATGTGTTGCCATCCTATGATGTTTTGAGTAGATATCCTTTGTCTTTGGGTTGATTGATGATCTAGATTGGTATGAGTTGTGTGTTTTACTTTGGTGATGTCCTATGGTGCCCTCCGTGTCGCGCAGGCGTGAGGTATTCCCGTTGTAGGGTGTTGTAATACGTTTATGATTCGCTTATAGTGGGTTGCGTGAGTGACTGAAACACAAACCCGAGTAAGGGGGTTGTTGCGTATGGGATAAAGAGGACTTGATGCTTTAATGCTATGGTTGGGTTTTACCTTAATGATATTTAGTAGTTGCGGATGCTTGCTAGAGTTCCAATCATAAGTGCATATGATCCAAGTAGAGAAAGTATGTTAGCTTATGCCTCTCCCTCATATGAAACTGCAATAGTGATTACCGGCCTTGTTAACGATTGCCTAGGACAATTCCGCACACCGATCCACCATTATTCCACACTCGCTATTTATAATATTTAGTAATTTATTCTAACTTCATGATAACATCACCTACTTTTATATTTTAGCTCTCTGATATCATACAAAGTTATCCTCTTCATACCCACAACATAGTTTTATTTCTCGTTGCTAGTTGGAAGCAAATGTTCGGTGTACGTAGAGTCGTATCAGTGGCAGATAGGGCTTGAGAGAATATTGATCTTACCTTTAGCTCCTTGTGGGTTCGACACTCCATACTTATCGCTTCCACCTTTGGAAATTGCTACGATGATTCCTTGCACTTGGGGATTATCACTGCCTTACAGGAAATGTTTAACTTTGTGCAAACTAAAGAAGAGAGTCCCCCACAATCTTGGGGAGGCTTTGCCAGTTAATTAATGCTTTGCCTGATCATCCTCTTAATAAAAATGAAATACTTGATATCTTCTATAATGGACTAACCGATGCTTCTAGGGACTTCCTAGATAGTTGTGCTGGTTGTGTTTTCAGGAAACAGACTGTTAGACAAGCTGAAGAATTATTGAATAACATATTGAAAAATTATGATGATTGGACTATTCCTGAACCACCGCCTAAACCCACTCCGAAGAAGAGGGGTATATTATATCTCAGTCCTGAAGATATGCAAGAGGCAAAGAAGTCTATGATGTAAAAAAAGGTATTAAAGCCGAGGATGTTAAAAATTTAACTCCTATTGAAGAAATACATGGGCTTAATAATCCACCACTACCTAAGGTGGTAGAGGTAAATTCTCTTATGAAGTTTAATGATAGTGATAATCCTCACAATATGCATCCTAGTCAATGCATTTATGAGTTTGAAAACTACATTAGAAAACAAGATCACTTCAATGCAAATGTTATGAAACAATTGAAATACAATTCTGATATGATTGCTCACTTGAGTGACTTGTTATTTAGAATATCAAATGATGTTAAAGGTGTTGGAAAACATGCTTCTATGGTTCAAACTCAATTAGAACAAGTTGCTAAATCACAAAGAGAATTGCTTGATGAAATGAATAATAATATGCATGACTTTACTGTTAGAGTTGCAACTAGAGGAGGTAAAATGACTCAGGAACCACTTTATCCTGAGGGACACCCAAAAAGAATTGAAAAAGATTCACAAAGAGCTAACACTAGTGCACCTAGTCCTTCTAGGAAGAAAAGGAAAAAGAAAAATGATAGGACTTTGCACACTCCTAGTGAACCTGAAATAGAGAAACCTCCTGACAATGAGAATGAAGTTTCTATCTCAGATGCTGAAACTCAATCTGGTAATGAACACTCACCTAATGATAATGAAAAAGATAATGATGAGGTTCATGAAGACCCTCAACCAACCAATAATAAAGAACCAGATAATGATGTTGAGATAGAACCACCTGTTGATCTTGATAACCCACATCCTAAAAATAAAAGGTATGATAAAAGAGAGTTTGTGGCTAGGAAACACGGTAAAGAAAGAGAACCGTGGGTTCAAAAACCTATGCCTTTTCCACCTAAGTCAACTAAAAAGAATGATGATGAAGAATTCGAATGCTTTGCTGAAATGCTGAGGCCAGTCTTTTTGCGTACTCGCTTGACTGATATCTTGAAAATGCCTCCTTATGAAAAATATATGAAAGACATCATCACAAATAAGAGAAAAATACCATAAGCTGAAATCTCCACTATGCTTGCTAATTACACTTTTTAAGATGGAGTACCTAAAAACTTGGAGATCCGGGAATACCAACTATACCTTGCTCTATCAATATGTGAAAACTGCTTTGTGTGATTTAGGAACTGGTGTTAGTGTTATGCCTTTCTCTTTATATAAAAGACTTGACTTGAATAAACTCACACCTACTAAAATATCTTTGCAAATGGCTGATAAATCAACTGCCATACCTATCGGTATCTATGAGGATGTGCCCGTTGTTGTTGCTAATGTTACTATTTTGACTGACTTTGTTATACTTGAGATGCCCGAGGACGACAACATGTCTATTATCCTTGGTAGACCCTTCTTGAATACTGCAGGGGCTATTATTGATTGCAATAAAAGCAAGATCACTTTTCATATTAATGGCAATGAGCATATGATGCACTTTCCAAAGAAACAATTCCAAGTGAATGATATTAATGTTATTGAAAAATCTCCGACAATCACTATTGCAAGTTTTCAAATACCTCTACCTACTGTCAAAAAGAAATATGAAATACTTATTGTTGGGGAAATGCATATCCCCATTGAGGTAACTTAGTGATTTATGAAAGTTCTTCAGTTTCATGCTAATCGAAAGTGGTTGTTAATAAGACTTGATCAACCTTATTAATGGATCATTTTTGAACAGTATGAAGTTGATGAATTTAGTAAGCACTACCTTCTATCCTTATCTTTTGTTTTATGTTTTTATTAGTTAGATAAAATAAAATGCCATGTTTTGTCTGTTTTCTAAATTTTCCATGCAATAAAAAAATGACCCAAAAATAGAAGTTCTCATAATGCCCTGAAAATTTAATATGATTTTTTCTGAATATTTGAGAATTTTTGGTGCAATAAACATGAGAGGGAGGTGCACCAGGTGGGCACAACCCACCTGGGCGCGCCCTGGTGGGTTGTGGTCCCCATGTGGGCCCCCTCACTTATCTCTTTAGCCCACATCATCACTTACCTCCAGAAAAAAACCCATTGCTCTCTCTCCCGTGTTCTTGAGCTCAAACCCGCGGATTTCGATCTCTTTGCTCGAAGCATCGCTTCCCAAACTGTTTCGGGGGATTGTTGCTTGGTATGTGACTCCACCTTTTGTCCAATTAGTTTTTGTTTTACTGCCTTATACTTTGAATAATTAGCTACTCTTGGTGCTGCTGTAGATGTGCTTGCATGTTGAATTCTTAGTGTTCTAAGTAGTTTGAATGCTTGCCATGGCTTCTATGTATCCCTATGAGTAGTTGCTATCAATATTACAAAGTTTTGTTGACAAATTTTTGTCACTCCAAATTTTTATTTGCGGAAAATTGTACGTGGACATGAATATCTTCAGGAAGTTTGGCTCTAAGAAGAACTCCAAGGGTGTTATTGGGGAGTCTTCTGACACTGATCTCCACCCTCGGAGGTTGGCGGAGGTACGGCCATGTGAATGGCTGCACACCCCATTCCTGCAAGAGGCTGGAATTCTTGAGGAGTTCACGCAATATATTGCCAACACCGGCCTCACCGACTTCATCGCAAATGAGTGTGACCAGCACCACATCCTCACAAACATTTTTGTTCAGAGCTTTACTTTCTTGCCTAGAAATAACCCTCCTGAAGTGAGCTTTGATATATTTGCTGAAAACCATCAGATACCCCTTACTGAGTTTTGTGACATATGCATGATCCCGTCTGATGGGAGCTTGGCTGAGCCTAGGCCAGCCGAGTTTGAGGCCTTTTATCGCACTCTGACAGTGGGTGATGAGAGAGGAGTGTCAGCCATCACTGCCGCTGGCTTACATTTTCCCGTTGTTCGTTACTTTGCACTTTTTATTGCCAAATGCTTGCTTGCTAGGGAGAAGGTGGGTGCACTTAGTTCACCAGACCTTGTTGTTTTACGTCGGGCATTAGAGGGCAACAACACTTATAGCTTGGGAGCTATTGTGGCTCGTCGCCTCCATCTTAATAAATCTTAGGGCAAAATACATGGTGGGATTTATGCTACTCGATTTGCGTCTCACTTCGAGGTTGGGATACGCCCTCATGATTTCCCTCTTACCATAGTTTACCTAGACCGTGTAGCCATGGATCACCACCATTTTACTGATATCGAATCCCCTCACATCCCTATTCTGTATAACCTGGTTTTTAGTGTGAGGACTCGTGATGTTATTCCATTGCCTGCTCCTGCTTTGTTTGATTCTGTTGCCAAGGCGGATATAGGATTATGCCTGCAGACATCATCGCCTACCGGAACGCTCAGGCTGCTGCAGAGGTAGCACACCAGGCACCTCCGCAGTGGGACCAGTGGATGCCCACTCCTCAGGATCCTTACTACCCTCCAAGCTACTGATTCACTACCAAGTTAGGCCAAAAGCCTAAGCTTGGGGGAGTACGTGTTTCTCACCGACATTACACTCATGTCCACTTATTCCATTTGTCGGTGTTCACACTTTACCATTGTATCATCCATGCTTAGATTTATTTTCTTGCTTTCTTCTTGTGTGTTTGAAAAACTTTAGAAAAACCAAAAAATAGTTGTAGTTATTTTACTTTCTATGCATACTTAGTAGTAGTACTAAAAAGAAAATCCAAAAAGATTTCCTTGTTCTTCTTTTGCTTGTTGGGAGCTCTCCCGTGTAAATAGTTTTTCTTGTTTTTTGCTTTTCCCTGATTTGCTTGTTAAAGAAAACCAAAAACTCCAAAAATATTTTAGTGTGTTTCTCTGAATTTCTTTCCTTTTTATTTGAGTCGTACCAAGGAGAAGACCATGATGAAAATGTTGAGTGTCTCTCATCTATACCTATACTAATTACAGACTCCCAACAAATTCCCACGTTAATTAGAAATTAGGAGCCATTAATCTGGTGGGCCCAAATTATTACGGTGTAGATCAATCCGAGAAATTCCCATGCTAAAAAGAATCTATATAAATTATGAGCCATCAGATGAAGTAACAGATCGGAAGATCTCAACATGCGCTACCTCTCTCCCAATCTCTCGGGACTCCTTCCTTCCTCACGATCAGCTAAACAAAACAGATCTCCTGTTGTAAATCATCACGCTTCCGCCTCTCTGCCTCCCTCTTCGGCCGCCACACCATAACCTAGAAATCTTCACGCCTCCTCTTCTCCATGTCCCCATCAAACCCTCCCTCCCGCCGCCACACCACAGCCTACTCCCGTGACCTCTATGGCTATGGTCTGAAATTCTTGGTCGTCAATCATCTAGCCTCCCCTAGGAACCCTCGGGCTCCCTCACCTCCGTGCAGCTCCATTCTCCTCTAATATCTGAACAACCTTTGTGGCTAGCTATTGCTATACATGGTTCAGTTGTGCCATTGTGTTCATCAAGCAGTACGTGGCTGTTTGAGTTCATGTGCAGCAGTGCCAGTGTAGGCGTGGAGAGGTACATACTGCAAAAAAAATTCTTAGATTGTGGGGTAAGAACCCTTGGTGTGCAGACATGGTGATAAGCGAGTCGGAAAAGTTGTGGGTACAGAAGATGGAGGCAAGTCATTGCCTTACGAGGTGTACTGCTAAGGATCAGAGGCAAATCATGCATATGTCTGGACGTTTGATCTTCTGGCCGGAGAGTCCTCACCCGTGGAAGTTCTCTGAGTACTTGTTGGACTATATGTGTATGTGCCTGCAAGCCCGCAACCCGTTCCACCTACAGAAAAAAGGTAACTGAATCAAGTGTGCTTGATCTGCTATATCTGCAAGACAAGGGAATTTGTTGCCTCAATTAATTTCTCCATTAAGCATGCATGGCAGTTCAAATTGGGTCTGGAAGCATAGTACATAATTGCATACCGATGGCAATTGTCAATCAAACATACACAGATGAGTTCAACCCACTTCATAGTGCCCTAACACAGACCGTTGTGACTTAGATGAATGCCTATGTAAGTGCGGATGTTGACACTATATTTGCTATGTCGCTGCATGGCAGAATAAGACCATGAGAGAATCTCTGTCATTGTTGGGAAGCAAAGCATGTTATGGTGTTCAATTTTCAGGTTAGCAGACCAACATGCATGCTTTGGTTCTACGTTCTGCTCATAAGAAACCAACAGTATCAGCCTATGATGAAGTCCGAGGAAAAATACAAAAAAACAACTTCACGTGCAGCCTTTGCTACTGTCTCATTTGAGGAGAAAAACTGCTTTGAAAACTGAGACTGCTCAAGATGGTACGAGATGTTTTGCTTCTTAGGTTTGTTATTCTGTTTTTCCTGAGCTCTAATTAATGTGTTTCTGTTTATTCCCTTTTTTACAGAATAGTATATACATCATAAAATACAATTTAATTATAGCCTGAGAACCCAATAGCATCGGATTCCTAGCGGTCTCAACACCAGGGGCATGGAGACAAACTGGGATTGTTCAAGGGAGTGCTGCCGGACGTGTTGTTTCGCAAGACATGCATGCGTCCGTCATGTTCGGACCCGTCAAGTTCAGTAGACCAGTAAATTCAGGAGCTTCATACATGCATGTTCAGGTATGCAATCATTTGTTATACACAAATCATATTCATAATGTGCATAGCAATTTCGACTGCACAATATAAGCACAACTACATGCATGCATATATATGCATGAACCGAAGTATGTCTCAGTTAACCTATGGAGGGTACACTAATATTTGAAAAATACAATACAATTTACAGGTTACATTATCACAGTCTTTCCTCTAAATTAAAAAGCTTTGTTCTCTGTAGTAGTAATGAATCCCCTATCTATTGTCTCATCTCAAGCCTTAAGGCATTATGTGGGTGAGTTACTGGACCTATTTTTGTTGTGTTGTGGCGGTTGCTATGTGCTCGGGCAGGAGTCATTCCATCGCTTGCAGGACATGATGTGTGGCAGCCAAAAAGCAGCTTCAATCACAGACAATGGGATGCATGCATGTGTACAATTGTGAAACGCAATCAGAAAGCTAGGACGTCCCACACCCACAGGTTCGTATTAAATGGTGCAATCATATATTTTTACTGATTTATATATTTCCATTATGACATTTATCTATTCCACCACAACTGCAATCCATGTAAAATCCGTGTTGCGATGGTGATACTGAATAAGGTCATGCTGGAGATAGATTTCTGACAGCGTATATGCATGATATAAAATAAAAATAGATGAAAAATCCAAATATGAAAAGTAGTATTTGCATATGATATGTTCTCCATCAAAACGCCCGATTATCTGGTGTTTGATCTATCTCAAGTTATATTCTTCTTCTCATGTCGAAAGTTTAAACCTACCAAAATTCTTATGAAGTATATATATGAATGAACCGAAGTATGTGTTGATCTATGGAGGGGTCCATTATACTTTAGCTATAATTGAAAAAAATATAGTACAATTTACATCTTACATTATCACAATATTTCCATTAAATTAAAGAGCTTTCTTCTATGTAGTAATAATGAATCCCCCATCTATTGTCTCATCTCAATATCTCATGCCTTCAAAATTTATCAGGGTGACTCTCCGGATCTCCGCTTCTCTTGCGTTGTGGCGGTTGCTACGTGTTCGGGCAGGAGTGGTTTGAGGTAAGCATCATGGTTCTCCAACTACTACAATTATGGTCAAATGTGGAAGCATACCAAATCGTTTCGTCGGACCAAAGTTTTAGGTGACCATCATTGTTCTTCGACTGGTGAAAATCTGGACAAACTTTGGCAAGTTATTAACAAAGCTTCAATTATAAGACAACGTCTTATGAGCTACTTATGTGTGATACGTCAACAGAACACATTCAAGTCATGGAATAAATAAGATTCTAAACATTAAGTTCTGAACCAGGTGTCCAGAGAAGATTAGACAAAAAATTTGGTGAAGTTTTTATCACATGGTTTGGTATATTAATTGCAAATGATAGAAAAATCTACTACGTAGATTTATCTACTAATATGTCATTTTAATTTTTATGTTAATGAGCGATATCGATATCCCTGGAATAGTGGTAATTGAAAATAGATGTTATGACTTCCTTAAAATTATAGTCACGTTTCTTATTCTTTTGCATATATAAATATTTGTGTACATAAAAACCAGAGAGAAGTGATGTGAACAACAACGTGCATAGTGCTAGAGAAGAAAAACAGTTTTCTGTAATTGAAAAAATTCAAGAAAGCTAAATTGCATACTGTTGCATATTTAACAAGTATGTCATATTTATATTCAATTTTTGAATTCCCATTTATTTGCATAATTTTTAATATTACCGGCAAATTGTAAAATAATGATTATTATAAAGCATTTCTTTGAAATAACAAGCTATTACATGAAGATCTTAAGATGAAACATTACTTAACAAATTGTTAAGCGTGTCAGCTATTATACTATACAGATCCTAATTCATTTCTTTCAAATTTCTAAAAATTAATCACTCATTTGAGTTTATTTTGCATGTTAATATTGTCTTCACTCGAACTTTCTAATCTTTGACTGTGTTCATCCAAATAACTTATTAACATCTACAATACCACATCAATATGTTGATTCCTCACATAATATATTTTCACATCATCTATACATATATATTTTTAGACGGAGGAAAATATAACATGCAAAGTATAGTGAAAAAGAGCAACTATAAGAACTAACAGTCCAAGCAGGCCACATGATGAACTTAAATTGATAAGGACATAAAATTCAAATTAACACTCACTTTTGTAGGCTAGCCCATGCGAATGCACGGGTTGACGACTAGTATGAATAATTGTTGAACTAATAAAGAGCCCATTTTACCTTGTCTTCTCTTGTTGAATAAAATGTTTTGCAGATTCCATCTTAGTCCATGGCACTCTTGCACTATTATTATTTTCATATCATTCGGCCATGCAAGTGAAAGGCAATAATGACGACATTCGATGAACTGGTCGTGGCAAAGACAAACTGGTATGAACTCGACTTGTCCTGTCTGTGTAAATATGTTTAATCTAGCATCCAGGCTTCAGCCCATTATGATTAAACATGTTTGCAATGACAATTAGAGATTATAGTTTCTCATGCCATGCATAAGTAGCTGGGAGTTAATAATGATTTATCTTGGATATCAACATAGCGTTAAAATGATTATGATGTAGTATGATGATATGGTATCCTCCTCTGAATGTTCAAGTGGCTTGACATGGTACATGTTCATGCATGTAGTTGAATCAAAACCAACATAGCCTATATAATGTTTATGTTCATGGTATTCATATCCTACTCATGCTAGTGTCCAATGTTACTTACGCATAATGCATGGTTATGATCGTTGTTTCTCTCTAGCTGGCCGCTTCTCAATCTAAATTGCTAGCCTTCGCCTGTACTAAGTGGGGATTCTGCTTGTACATCAAAAACCTTGAACCCAAAGTTATTCCAGATGAGTCCACCATACCTACCTATATGCGGTATTACCCTGCCGTCCTAAGTAAATTTGCATGTGCCACCTCTAAAAACTTCTAAAATTTATCCGTTTTGTGTGCCTGGATCATTCATGGAATGACAGGAGGTGGTCGGTATCTTCCATGCTAAGCGGGTTATTTTCAGGTCGAGTGTTTATTCATTCGCCATCGCACGAGAAAATGGGCGGTGATAGGGATTCCCAGTCCCGAACTCAAAAATGCAAATAATTAAACAAAACTCCCCCGAGACTAATGTTGGTATGGACGGCACCCATTGTTTCGGACAAGCCGTGGAGTGTGATTGTTGGTGGAGGGGGAGTAAACCTTTACTTTTATCGCTTAGGAACCACCACTAGCATGCTTAGCATGGAAGATGTTGATAACTGATGGTTATGAAGTAAATGAGAAGGGTGCATGTCTCAAAATATCATTTATCTCTATTTTAAAAATTGAGCTCCGGCACCTCTGCAAATCAGTGCTTCCCTCTGCGAAGGGACTACCTATTTACTTTTATGTTGTGTCATCACCCTCTAAAACAAGCACCAGAAACTGAGTAGAGCACAACGTTCATGATTTATGCATTGTATGTAGCTAATGTTGGGTGCATCATGACTGGATCTTTTCTACCATGAATTACAATGTTTAGTCGCTGCTTGAACTTTGGAGGTGCTCTGCATTTATGTTTTGCGGTCTCAGAAAGGGCTAGCGAGATACTGAAAGTGCAACTATCCCTAGGTGGTTTTGGTAATTCCTAACAACATATAGCTCACTGAGCTAATGCTATTTCAAGATTAATATCTTAGGAAAGCTCAATGATTGGCATGGCATGGATGAGAAAAGTGGACCCCTCAAAATGCTAAGGACAAAAGGATTGGCTCAAGCTCAAAGCACAAGACTCTACATTTTATATTTTAGTGATCCAAGATCACATTGAGTCTATAGGAAAAGCCAATACTATCAAGGAGGGATGAGGTGTTTCTTAATGAGGTTCTTGCTCAAAATGCTTAGTGATATGATCCAAAGCCCTCAACTACCTTCTCACATCCACATATGACCTAAACCAAAAATCAAACTCGGCCCCACCGATTCTTTCTATCCGGCGCCACTGAGTTCAAATGCCATAGCCACTGCCACAAACCCTAGGCAAATCGGTCTCACTGATAGGGATCTCAGTCTCACCGAGATGGGATTGTAATCTCTCTGTTTCCCTTCGTAACATTTCGGTCTTACCGAGATGAGCGATCGGTCCCATCGAGATTGCAATGTAAACTCTCTGTTTCCCCTTTGTAACGTTTCGGTCTCACCGGAATGAGCGATCGGTCCCATCGAGTTTACCCGACCAACTCTCTGGTTAGCTTATTACCAAAATTGGTCTCACCGAGTTTGTGTAATCGGTCTCACTGAGATTACGTTATGCCCTAACCCTAACCATATCGGTCCTACCGAGTTACATGTCGGTCCCACCAAAACTCTTAACGGTCACTAGCTTTGCTGAATCGGTCCGACCGAGTTTATCAATTCGGTCCCACCGAGATTGGCAAGTTGTGTGTAACGGTTAGATTTTGTGTCGAGGCTATATATACCCCTTGACCACCTCTTCATTCGTGGAGAGAGCCATCAGAACAAACCTACACTTCCAACTTACTTTTTCTGAGAGAGAACCACCTACACTTGTGTTGAGACCAAGATATTCCATTCTTACCATATGAATCTTGATCTCTAGCCTTCCCCAAGTTGCTTTCCACTCAAATCTTCTTTCCACCAAAGCCATATCCTGTGAGAGAGAGTTGAGTGTTGGGGAGACTATCATTTGAAGCACAAGAGCAAGGAGTTCATCATCAACACACCATTTGTTACTTCTTGGAGAGTGGTGTCTCCTAGATTGGCTAGGTGTCACTTGGGAGCCTCCGACAAGATTGTGGAGTTGAACCAAGGAGTTTGTAAGGGCAAGGAGATCGCCTACTTCGTGAAGATCTACCGCTAGTGAGGCAAGTCCTTCATGGGCAACGGCCATGGTGGGATAGACAAGGTTGCTTCTTCGTGGACACTTCGTGGGTGGAGCCCTCCATGGACTCGCGCAGCCGTTACCCTTCGTGGGTTGAAGTATCCATCAACGTGGATGTACGATAGCACCACCTATCGGAACCACGGCAAAAACATCTGTGTCTCCTATTGTATTTGAATCCTCCAAACCCTTCCCTTTACATTCTTGCAAGTTGCATGCTTTACTTTCCGCTGCTCATATACTCTTTGCATGCTTGCTTGAATTGTGTTAAGATTGCTTGACTTGTCCAAAGTTGCTAAAATCTGCCAAGAACTAAAATTGGGAAAATGATAGTTTTTATTTGGACAAGTAGTCTAATCACCCCCCTCTAGACATACTTTCGATCCTACAAGTGGCATCAGAGCTTTGGTCTCCATTTGCCTTGATTTTCATAGCTTTTGGAAGTCATAGCCTTGGTTTCACAACCTAGGAGAGTATGGCGTCTAGCGAGGGAAACTACCACCGTAGAGGTCCTTACATTGATGGTACTAATTTTGCTAGTTGGAAGCATAAGATGAAAATGCATATTCTTGGACATAACCCTGCCGTATGGGCTATTGTGTGTATTGGCTTGCAAGGTGAATTCTTTGATGGGAGAGAACCGAACCGTGAAGCTACCGTGGAAGAGTTGAAGATGCTACAATACAATGCTCAAGCTTGTGATATCCTCTTTAACGGATTGTGCCCCAAAGAATTCAACAAAACCAGCCGTCTTGAGAATGCAAAGGAAATTTGGGATACTTTGATTGATATGCATGACGGTACCAACTCCGTCAAGGAATCCAAGTTGGATGTGCTTCCAAGTCAGCTTGACAAGTTCAAAATGAAGGATGGTGAAGGTGTCGCTGAAATGTACTCTAGGCTTGCTCTTATCACAAATGAGATCGCCGGCTTAGGAAGTGAAGAGATGACCGACAAATTCATCATCAAGAAGATTCTAAGAGCTTTGGACGGAAAATATGATACCGTATGCACATTGATCCAAATGATGCCCAATTACAAAGATCTCAAGCCAACGGAAGTCATTGGAAGAATTTTTGCTCATGAGATGTCACTCAAGGATAAGGGGGAGCTCCATAACAAGTCAAGTGGTGCTTACAAAGCCTCATGTGAAGCTCCCACATCATCAAGTGAGAAACAAACCTTCAATGAAGAATTGAGACTAATGGTGAAGAACTTCAACAAGTTCTACAAGAGTTGAAGCAAAGAGAGAAGTTCCAAGTCAAGGTCCTACAATGACAAAAGATCTTCTAGTCGAGAGCGAAATTGCTACAATTGTGGAAAACCCGGACACTATTCCAATGAGTGTACGGCACCCTACAAAAGAAGAGAAGATTCTCCAAAAAGAAGAAGTATAAGAGAAGAATCACCATCAAGAGAGAGAAGGAGTAGAGATGATCGTTATGAACGAAGAACATCCCGGAGAAGCAAAGATTCGGAAAGGAAGGAGAAGTCATCAAGGAGCTACACAAAACGAAGACATCAAGCTCATGTTGGTGAATGGGTATCCGGCTCCGACTCCGAGAGAAGCTATCACTCCGACTCTGAATATACTCAAGATGAAGGTGTTGCCGGTCTAGCACTTGTGTCAACAAACTCCTACGACATATTTGATTCACCAAATGAAGGACTTGGAAGATGCTTCATGGCTAAAGGCCCAAAGGTATCACACCCCGAGTATGTTGATTTCAATAGTGATGAAGATGACTTGTTAGGTGATGATTATTTACTTGTTGACAACTCTAGTGATGAATACTATGATGAAACGTCAATTAATCATGCTAATCAAGATAAAACGAATGACAATGATAAGGAGAAGATTGAGTTTCTAACTAAAGAACTAAACACTCTTAAGTTAGCTCATGAAACTATCTTAGGAGATCATCGAGAACTTTTAAGGACTCATGAGAAATTACATTTCGAAAAGCTCAACCTTGAGCAAGAGCATGAGTTCTTAAAGGCAATCAATGATGATCTTCGCAAGAAAAGTTGTTCTTAAATTTCCAAGCGTTTACTCTTATCCACTTACATGCCTCAAGTAAAGTCTAGTAACAAGAACAAGAAAGATTCTTCCTCTAGTAGTAACAATAATCATGCTAAATCTAATGTTGTTGCTTCTAGTAGTTCTCTTGATTCTACTAATGATTGTCTTAGCCAAGTTACACTTGAGCAAGAAAATAGCTTATTGAAGGGAATTATAGAGAAAGGTGTTTACAAGAGTCTTGCCGGGAGTAAGCAATTCGAGGAAATTGTCCGCAAGCAAGGAAGACACCGAAAGAACCAAGGTGTTGGTTTTGAACGAAAGTTTAATGCCAATGGAGTTGAGTGGGAAGAAGATCAATACCCCAAGACGAAGTTTGTTCCTCGATAAGAGAAGTATGATCCTACTTCCTTCAAAGGGACACAAGCTCACGATGATCTTCCACCACAAGACCACAAGCAAAAAGGAAAGGATAAGCTTCAAGAGGAAATTTATGCATTTGAAGAAGCACCCAAGGCCTTGGTCAAGTGGGTTCCCAAGACTACATCAAGTTCTACTTCATCAAGTACGACTACAACTCCAAGGATTCCCATCAAGATGATGTGGATCCCGAAGAAGAAGAACTAGAGAGATCTTGAGGGTGACTCTGCCAACATACTTCACTCTGATCATTTTGGCAAAAACAAGTGCAATCAACTTCCACATCTTGCACTAGTTCAAGGAGTCACAAACCCTCTTGTTGGTAAGACAAGGGACAAGGTAACCTCATGCCTTCATAGACATCATCTTGTGTGTGCATCACTCTATGTCTTTAGATATCCTTGTTTGTTCCTTATGGGACTAACCCGTGTAGGTATTGAAAGTGCAACTCACTCCAAAGGATTGCTCAAAATGATCTACATCAACATTGAGCATCCACATCTTCAACACCTACATGAAGTCATCATCGACAAAACCCAAGGTTAGTTCATCCCTTTTAGGGGGGATCTCACATCTAGGGGGAGCTTTACTCTAAGAATTGAGCTAAAGCAACTCTAATGGTGTGAACACAACAACGCTTTATGTAAAAATGGTAACCCCATTTGTACTTAAACGATGAGTATGACCTATGATCAAATGTTCTCATTTGACTCCTAAGTCAATATACTCATATATAGATGACCTAGTCATCGCCAATTGCTTGATAGATGCTAGAATTGGTTGTGCATGCTTTGCCACATATTTCATTTGCCATTTTATTGCGTGAGCATGTTGGTTGCATAATTTACTCATTCGAGGACATCCACTTGTTGTTTTGATTGCTTGGTTCCTTTTTCTTTTTCCAAGTGGATGGACAAGAATGCCTAAGAACCTTCTCTAGCTATCTATGCTTTTCTTGTCTCAAACTCTATTCATGCTACATCACAAAGTTTGATCAAGTCAGATTCGAACCACTCTGTGTGAGGAGCACTCGGAGTTCCCGATTCGTCATAGACTTAAACTTCCAAAACTTCTTTGTGCGTTTCGGTCTGACCGATTCATCCATTTCGGTCATACCGAGATTACTAAGTCGATCTAGGTTTTAAATCTCGGTGCAACCGATTTGAACTTTTCGGTCACACCGAGTTTCAATAACTGCTTGCAGTTATGAATCTCGGTGCCACCGAGTTGTTCCACTCGGTCACACCGACAGGGTCAGGCTATATATATCCCCGGGCCAAAATTTGGAAAATTTTCCGAACCCCTTCGCCCGTGCTCAGCCTGCCCTGCCTCCCTGGGTCTCCAGATCGTCCTCCTCATCGCCAGCTACCTCCCGCCGCTGGTCTCCGCCGCCGTCAACGGGAATCGTCTCCGCCGTTGCCGCCGTAGCAAGTCCATCGCCGCACTAGGGTATGGACTTGATCCTTGTGCTAATCCCCCTCCGATTCTTAGCACATTGTTTTGCCATGTATCTTGCCACGATTGAGATCACTATATCCAGCGAAATCACTCCGTAGTTTAGTCATGGATTGAAAATTTAGGGTTAGGTTTCCGCTGAAATCATCTCGGACCAACCGAATTGTTGAAATCGGTTCCACTGATTTGGCTAAGGCCATTGCACATGTGATTCTCGGTCTGACCGAGAATTGCAAATCGGTGTGACCGAGTTCAATACTTTGTGAAACCCTAGCAATCTCGGTGCCACCAAACTATGACTCGGTCTGACCGAGTTCACTAGTTTAGGTTCCAAAAGCTGCTTCGGTATCACCGAGTTTTCAAATCGGTAGATCCGAAATGCTTTCTGTGGAAAACTAAAACTAAGTTTTTGACTCATTATTTTGCAAAAACCTATGTACTTTGTGATGCTCATCCAATCTATCTCATCTATATCTATTCACAGGGTCTGCTGTCAGTGTTTGCATCATGTCAGATCAGAGTGACAGTCAGAACAAGTCTGAGGAGCAAGTGAACATGAGTGAGGGCACTAGTCCCTCTAGCAGCTTTGATGAAGGAAGCAGGAGTACACCCAGCAACTTGCCTAAGGCAGCCACCAGGACCAGAAAGAAGAAAACCTCAGATTCTGAGGATGAGGACTATGTGGCTGTTGAGGAAGAGGCCACCTCAAAGAGGAAAGTTCTGAAAAAGGAATATGGCACAACTGCTGCCACTAAGCCAGGAATGAATCAAAAGGTTCCTACCAAGAGAGTTCCCATGTCAAAAGCCAGAACATCCACTCAAGAGACTTTGGGATCTACACCCAAAGAACAGGTTGTGGAAGAAAATAAAAGGAAGGAAAGGGTCAAGAAGACCACCGCCAGAGTGCTTGGCAGATCTTCAATAATGAAAGATTCTAAAGAAGAGGAAGAGGATGCAGCACCAGTACCCAAAGCTCAAAAGCTTATGGGAGATGCTATAAGGGCATGGGTTGCTCCATCTAAGCCTAAGACTACTCCTAAGACTGCTGCTCCAGCTCCAAAGCCAAAACCCAAGAGGAGCACCAGGAACATCCCTGCTGAGGAGAAGAACAAGGCCCCAGTGCCTCAAGCTGCTGAAGAAGAAGATGATTCTATCGTTTTGAGGAAGTTGAAGCCCAAAATTCCAGATCACAATGATGCTCACCCAGTTGCAGAGAACATGAAAATCGAGAAGGATTCAGGATTAAGGCTATGGAGAGAGTCTGATCCATATGCCACCAGGAGAAGGACTGCTGTGGACTACAGGTTCCATACAAAGGAACAGCAGGACTTCTATGAGACTATCTTACTTGACAAGAAGCCCATAGTGTGTGACATGAGATGGATTGATTGGAAATTCATTGAGGAAAATGAGGATCACTTCCCTGGTGCATATGACAGCTTCAAGGCATGTGGAGTCGATGAGTTTGTGGCTCAAAAGCTCGCAAAGTGGAATGATGAGCTTATTATGCAGTTCTACTCCACAACTCATTTCTACCCAGATGGAAGGATTGTCTGGATGTCTGAAGGTACTAGGTACCAGTCAACGGTTGAAGAATGGGAAAAATTGATCAATGCTCCTAAGGAGAGTGAAGATGACTTGGATGTCTATGCCAAGAAGAAGAAAGATCACAACACCATGGCACATATGTACAAAGAGATCCCAGATGCTGCTCTTGAGACACACAAGTTTGGATCAGTACATTACCTTCTGTCAGGCTTGCCAACAATCAACTGGATCCTCAGGCACACTCTCTTGCCAAAGTCAGGTGATCACAAGATGATCAGAGGCCATACAATTAACCTGCTTCACATATTTGATGTGCCTCAAAAGTTTAAAGTCATGAGCCTAATTGTGGAAACCATAAAGAGAACAGTTGCAGATCAGAAGAGAAGTTGTGGGCATGCCCCACAGATCCAGGAGCTAATCAACTCCAAGATGGGCACTGGCACATATCTCTTGGACAAGGAACACATGCCCATCTACCCAGACTTTGAGGACAACACTGTGGTGATGGATGAAAATGAACCATCTTCTGTGCAAGCACAAGCAAAGAGGGAGAAGGAAATGGCTGAAAAGGCTGCAAAGATGCCAACCACTGATGAGGCATCTCAGTATCTTCTGAAGAGCAAGCAAGATCAGCTTGGCTACTTGATTGCCTCCACTCTGAGGATTGAGAAGGGATTGGCTACCCTGACTCAAAACCAGGAGAGCTTGGAGAGGATCATGGAGCAGAAGTTCTATGACTTAGATGTGAAGGTCACTGAGATCCAGTCAGTTGTTGAGCAACTTCAGGATGAAGTGCGGGAGAAGAAGGGCAAGTCTATGATGACCCACAAGTATAGGGGATCTATCGTAGTCCTTTCGATAAGTAAGAGTGTCGAACCCAACGAGGAGCAGAAGGAAATGATAAGCGGTTTCCAGCAAGGTATTCTCTGCAAGTACTGAAATAAGTGGTAACAGATAGTTTTGTGATAAGATAATTTGTAACGAGCAACAAGTAACAAAAGTAAATAAGGTGTGAAAGTGCAACTATCCCTAGGTGGTTTTGGTAATTCATAACAACATATAGCTCATTGAGCTAACGCTATTCCAAGATGATTATTTCAGGAAAGCTCAATGATTGGCATGGCATGGATGTGAAAGTGGAACCCTCAAAATGCTAAGGACAAAGGATTGGCTCAAGCTCAAAAGCTCAAGACTCTTCATTTCATATTTTAGTGATCCAAGATCACATTGAGTCCATAGGAAAAGCCAATACTATTAAGGAGGGATGAGGTGTTGCTTAATGAGCCTCTTGCTTCATGTGCTTAGTGATATGCTCCAAAACCCTCAACTACTTTCCCATATCCACATATGACCTAAACTCTAAGCCAAACTCGGTCCTACCGATTTTTCCTATCCGGCGCCACCGAGTTTCACTTGTCATTAGCCACTGCCAAAACCCTAGCAATTCGGTCCTACCGATAAGGATCTCGGTCCCACCGAGATGGGGTTGCAAACTCTCTGTTTCCCTTTCGTAACTTTTCGGTCCCACCGAAAGAGCGAATCGGTCCCACCGAGATTGCAATGTAAACTCAGTGTTCCCCTTTGTAACTTTTCGGTCTCACCGAGTTCCACTCGGTCCCACCGAAAGAGCAAATCGGTCCCACCGAGTTTGCCTGACCAACTCTCTGGTTAGCTAATTACCAAACTCGGTCTCACCGAGTTTGTGTAATCGGTCTCACCGAGATTACGTTATGCCCAAACCCTAACCGAATCGGTCCTACCGAGTTGCATGTCAGTCCCACCGAAATTCCTAACGGTCACTAGGTTTACTATTTCGGTCAGACCGAGTTTTATGATTCGGTCCCACCGAGATTGGAAAACTGTGTAACGGTTGGATTTTGTGTGGAGGCTATATATACCCCTCCACCTCTTTCTCATTCCGAGAGAGAGCCAACAGAACACACACATCATTCAAACTCATTTGTTCTGAGAGAGAACCACCTACTCATGTGTTGAGATCAAGACATTCCATTCCTACCATATGAATCTTGATCTCTAGCCTTCCCAAGTTGCTTTCCACTCAAATCTTCTTTCCACCAAATCCAAATCCTATGAGAGAGAGTTGAGTGTTGGGGAGACTATCATTTGAAGCACAAGAGCAAGGAGTTCATTACCTACACACCATTTGTTACTTCTTGGAGAGTGGTGTCTCCTAGATTGGCTAGGTGTCACTTGGGAGCCTCCGACAAGATTGTGGAGTTGAACCAAGGAGTTTGTAAGGGCAAGGAGATCGCCTACTTCGTGAAGATCTACCGCTAGTGAGGCAAGTCCTTCGTGGGCGATGGCCATGGTGGGATAGACAAGGTTGCTTCTTCGTGGACCCTTTGTGGGTGGTTTCTTCTTCGTGGACCCTTCGTGGGTGGAGCCCTCCGTGGACTCGCGCAACCGTTGCCCTTGGGTGGAGCCCTGTGTGGACTCGCGCAACCGTTACCCTTCGTGGGTTGAAGTCTCCATCAACGTGGATGTAGGATAGCACCACCTATCCGAACCACGGGAAAAACATCCGTGTCTCCAATAGCGTTTGAAATCTCCAAACCCTTCCCTTTATATTCTTGCAAGTTGCATGCTTTACTTTCCGCTGCCAATATACTCTTTGCATGCTTGCTTGAATTGTGTGATGATTGCTTGACTTGTCCTAAAATAGCTAAAATCTGCCAAGAACTAAAATTGGGAAAAGGCTAAGTTTTTATTTGGTCAAGTAGTCTAATCACCCCCCCCCCTCTAGACATACTTTCGATCCTACAAGGTGCATCAAGATGGCCCAATCCTTTTTGTAGCAAAGGACAAGCCTGGACAAACTCTTATAAGATGTAAAACGCTCCCGAGGACACATGGGAATATCGTCAAGCTAGTTTTCATCACATTCATATGATTCGCGTTCGGTACTTTGATAATTTGGTATCTGGGTGGACCGGTGCTTGGGTACTGCCCTTACTTGGACAAGCATTCCACTTATGATTAACCTCTATTGCAAGCATCCGCAACTACAACAAAAGTATTAAGGTAAACCTAACCGTAGCATGAAACATATGGATCCAAATCAGCCCCTTACGAAGCAACGCGTAAACTAGGGTTTAAGCTTCTGTCACTCTAGCAACCCATCATCTACTTATTACTTCCCAATGCCTTCCTCTAGGCCCAAATAATGGTGAAGTGTCATGTAGTCGACGTTCACATAACACCACTAGAGGAGAGACAACATACATCTCATCAAAATATCGAACGAATACCAAATTCACATGACTACTAATAGCAAGACTTCTCCCATGTCCTCAGGAACAAAAGTAACTACTCACAAAGCATAAACATGTTCATAATCAGAGGGGTATTAATATGCATATAGGATCTGAACATATGATCTTCCACCAATTAAACCAACTAGCATCAACTACAAGGAGTAATTAACACTACTAGCAACCTTCTAGCACCAATCCCGGACTTGGAGATAAGAATTGGATACAAGAGATGAACTAGGGTTTTGAGATGAGATGGTGTTGATGAAGATGTCGATGGAGATTGCCCTCTCCTGATGAGAGGAGCGTTGGTGATGACGATGGCGATGATTTCCCCCCTCCGGGAGGGAAGTTCCCCCAGCAGAACAGCTCCGCCAGAGCCCTAGATTGGTTCCGCCAAGGTTCTGTGTAACGCCCTCGATGCGGCTATAGCTCCCACGTGTCGAGGCACGACTTAGAGACATAACCGCATTGAAAGCAATGTCTCAAGTTAGGCAATCTTCACAACATCCCATGTAATATAAATAATAAAGGGGAGTTACATAGTTGGCTTACACTCGCCACGTCAATCAAGTACATAAATAGCATTACAACATTCAAACACTCATGGCCCGACTATGGCGCCAAATAAAAGATAACCCAACATGCAACACGATCCCGATCACCCCAACTGGGCACCACTACTGATCATCAGGGAAAGACACGTAGTAACGTTGAGAGTCCTCGTCGAACTCCCACTTGAGCTCAAGCGCGTCACCTGGAGCGGAATCATCAGGCCCTGCATCTGGTTTGGAAGTAATCTGTGAGCCACAGGGACTCAGCAATCTCGCACCCTCGCGATCAAGACTATTTAAGCTTATAGGTAAGGCAAGGTAAAATATGTGGAGCTGCAGCAAGCGACTAGCATATATAGTGGCTATCCTGTTCGCAAAAGAGAGCGGGAAGAGGAGGCAAAGCGCGAACGAATAACTAGAAGGAAACCTGCGGCAAGCATTACTCCAACACTGTGTTCACTTCCCGGACTCCGCCGAGAAGAGACCATCATGGTAACTCACACTGTTGATTCATTTTAAATTAAGTTAAGGTTCAAGTTATCTACAACCGGACATTAACAAATTCCCATCTGCCCATAACCGCGGGCACGGCTTTCGAAAGTTCAAATCCCTACAGGGGAGTCCCAACTTAGCCCATGACAAGCTCTCACAGTCAACGAAGGAATAGACCTCCTCCCGAGACATTCCGATCAGACTCGGTATCTTGGTTCTACAAGACACTTCGATAGGTTAAAACAAATCTAGCAACACCGCCCGAATGTGCCGACAAATCCCGATAGGAGCTGCACATATCTCGTTCTCAGGGCACAATCGGATAAGCAATCCGTACAACTAAAACCAGCCCTCGAGTTTCCTCGAGGTGGCGCTGCAAGGGGCTCTAGGTTGGACCAACACTCAGAGGAGCACTGGCCCGGGGGGGTTTAAATAAGATGACCCTCGGGCTCCTGAAACCCAAGGGAAAAAGAGGCTAGGTGGCAAATGGTAAAACCAAGGTTGGGCATTGCTGGAAAAGCTTTAATCAAGGCGAACTATCAAGGGGTTCCCATTATAACCCAACCGCGTAAGGAACGCAAAAATCCGGGAACATAACACCGATATGACGGAAACTAGGGCAGCAAGAGTGGAACAAAACACTAGGCGAGAGGCCGAGCCTTCCACCCTTTACCAAGTATATAGATGCATTAAGATAACATGGTAATATAATGATATCCCAACAAGGAAAATAATGTTCCAACAAGTACCGGTCTCCAATCTTCACCTGCAACTAGCAACGCTATAAGAGGGGCTGAGCAAAGCGGTAAGATAGCCAATCAACGGTTTGCTAGGACATGGTGGGTTAGAGGTTGAACATGGCAATTTGGGAGGCATGATAAGCAAGTGGTAGGCATCGTAGCATAGGCATAGCAAAAGAGCGAGCATCTAGCAAAGCAAAGATAGTAGTGATTTCGAGGGTATGATCATCTTGCCTGCAAAGTTGTCAGAGTTGACTGGATCCTCGAAAGCAAACTCAACGGGCTCCTCGTTAGCGAACTCGTCTCCTGGCTCTACCCAAACAAGACAAACAAGCAAACGGAACACAATCAACCATGTGCAAAGCTCAAACAATATGATGCAAGGATGGTATGCTATGCGGGATGCGATGCGGGATGCATATGCAAGATGTGACAAGGAATGCATGAACTTGGCCTCAACTTGGAAATCCAAGTGTGCCACTGGAAAGATGAGATGGAATCGCTTGAAAATGATATAAAGAACGCTGGAATCGGAGTTACGGTTTGGAAATGGCAAGCAATTCAAATATGATCACGTTCTGCGATTTACAGCAAGTAGCCATCTAAATGCAACAAGATGAACATGCTACAGTACCCAAACATGGCATAAAAATACATGGCAGGAATCCATTCATGAAGCTTAACAAAAGTCTAGCACTGAGCTACGGCCAATTCATCCATTAACAGGTTCAAACAAGCATGGCAAAAATGCATTTGACAAACAGATCTCAGACTTAGTGAAATCAACACTTGTCTGGAATTTTAGATCAGATAGCACTCTTTGGAGCAACAAAACTACACGCTACAGGACCTGAACATGGCAAAGTAAAGCATGGCATGGAGCTACTCAAAGAGCTTAACAAAAGTCCCTTAGTGACCTTGAGCCAAAAGGGATCAGAAAATACATTTGCAAGCATGTGAATATGGCAAAAACATAATCAGATCACAGACTTAGTGAAAACTGGAACATGCTGAAAACAGATATCAAGTAGGCATGTTTACGAGCTCGATGCACTCACTACAGAGCAAGTCATGACAATCTAAGCATACATCCATCAAGAATGCACAAAATGCAAGCTAGACATGGCAAGAACAATAACATAGCATGCACGGATCAACTACAACATCATCGGCAAAATCGCTAACAAGTAGACAATCTGCCCCGATTCACGAAATGACAAAAGTAGAGCTCGATTGATTCAAGCTAGGATGCTCCATAATTACAAACAAAGACATGGATGGATAGAGCACTACAAGATTAAAAAAACATCCTTACTGATCATCCTCAAAAGAGGCACGGATCACTAGGAAACAACATGAACATATGGCCATATGAGATAAACAGGTCAAGGACTTTGCCAAGTGGAAATGCTAAGTCCCTGAAATCAGCATTACCAAGTGCCTCACTTTGCAAGCTTGTGCTAGTCACCACACACATCACAAAAATACATGGGTTGCACCTCTGGAAAGATGGCAAAACCCTTAACAAAACATATGTAGAGCTCAGGGGCATATCATGCACACATTAATCATGGCAAAAATGACAAATATCTAAATGGAGCAGCAGATCTGACAATTATCTCAAATAGCATTCTTCCAACAGTATTTCGGGCATCAAGATGAACTCAAACGAAAATGATGCAATGGAATGAAATGATGTGCTCTCTGAGACGAACATTTTCATATGCTATATGCGCGAAACGGAGCTACGGATGCAAAGTTACGGCACGATGAACAAGGGCATATGAACTAGGGTTTCGGGGATAAAAGTCAACCGATTCCAGATCTGGATCCGGTTTGCACGTGGATCGATGTTCATCGCCGAAGTCGCCGGAGCTCACCGGAGAAGCAGGGGGCGTCGCCGGACTTGCCGAGAAGAGGAGGGGCTCGCCGGGGCGCGGTCGTCGGCGTGCTCGCCGGCTCCGGGTGGTGGCGGCGCGGCCTTGCCGGAGTAGGAGGAGGCGCGGCGGAGCGCCGGCGAGGAAGGTGACGGGCGGCGGCGTGTAGCGGTTGGCGGGGTCGGCGCCGGTGACGAGGCGCGTCACGGCGGAGGTGGAAGCCGGCGCGGGTGGCGCGGCGAGGGAGGCGCGGCCTCGGGCGAGTGGCGGCGGAGGCGGGCCGCGGGGGCCTGCCCCGGGCCGCGCGGGCCGGTGCGGTGGGAGACGGCGCGGGACAGGTGGCGGGCGCGGATTCGCCCGGGCGGCGGCGCGATTCTGTCCGGCCGGGGACGGACGTGTCCGGCGCGGCGAAGGGCAATTTTTAGGGTTTGGACGGGGGAGAGATCCGGATTTGGAATGGGGAAGGTATATATAGGCATAGAGGGAGCTAGGAGAGTCCAAATGAGGTGCGGTTTTCGGCCACGCGATCGTGATCGAACGCTCTAGATGATGGAGAGGGTTTTTGGTGGGTTTTGGGCCAAATTGGAGGGGTGTTGGGCTGCAACACACACGAGGCCTTTTCGGTCCCTCGGTTAACCGTTGGAGCATCAAACGAAGTCCAAATGGTACGAAACTTGACAGACGGTCTACCGATAGTAAACCAAGGCCGCTTGGCAAGTCCCGGTCCAATACGGAAATGTTCAATCCCCACACACGAAAGAAAGGTAGAATTGACCACCGGAGGAGAACGAAGCGCCGGAATGCAAAACGGACAACGGGGAAAAAGCTCGAATGCATGAGATGAACACGTATGCAAAAGCAATGCACATGATGACATGATATGAGATGCATGACAATGAAAACAACACACGGAGACAAAAACCCGAACCCGAGAAAATAAAATAACTTAAGGCCGGAAACGGCAAGAGTTGGAGTACAAATTGGGAAAATCATATCTGGGGTGTTACATTCTGCCTCGTGGTGGCAGAGTTTCGTCCGAGAAGATGGCTTATGATTTTTTTTCTCATCGAGAGACTCCATATAGCAGAAGATGGCCACCGGAGGGCCACCAGGGGGCCCACGAGGTAGGGGGCGCGCCTAGGGGGTAGGGAGTGCCCCCACCCTTGTGGGCAGGGTGTGGCCCCCCTGGTGAAGTTCTTGCTCTCAGTATTTTTTATATATTTGGAAAACATCTTCCGTGAAGTTTCAGGACTTTTGGAGCTGTGCAGAATAGGTCTCTAATATTTGCACATTTTCCAGCCCAGAATCCCAGCTACCAGCATTCTCCCTCTTTATGTAAACCTTGTAAAATAAGAGAGAATAGGTATAAGTATTGTGACATAATGTGTAATAACATCCCATAATGCAATAAATATCAATATAAAAGTATGATGCAAAATGGACGTATCAGTCTACCACTGATGCTTTTGCTAGAGTGCCCAGAGGACAGAGATCTACTGCAGTGCCTGTTACATACACCAGAGCAACTTCATCTCCACCAGCTCCAGCACCCACTCCACCAGCTCCATCTACATCAACTGTCACCTTCATCCTTGGCGTGTTATCTACACCACCACCTGAAGACCAAGCCTGAGAGTCGATCTAGCACTATGCATTTTTATGAACTTTTTGGTAACTTGTTGCCAAAGGGGGAGAAAATGTATAGATCATAGGCTTCGAGAGAGAGTGTTGCTTTTTATTCTCTCTTATTGTTTGGTGGTTAAACTTTGTTTATTTGCTTTTTTGCGATACTTTTTGCCTTTGTGTGATACTTGGATGATCATGTGTTTGATCATATGCTACCTTAATGCTTATTGGATGACATTATCCTTTTATATCCCCATATATGATCATTCACTTTGCTTGGTGATGAGTGCATGTATTTCATTATTATCATTTTGAGCGCTCCACCAAGATGTATGTGACGTGGAAGAGTAACCCATGTTCCTAACTCATTGTGCATTCGCAGTCCAAAGCAAATCTTAAACTATGCACAAATTTAGGGGGAGCTCTTGCTTTTCACATACTTCTCAAAGCGACAATGTTTTTCACTCTTATTATCATTTGTCGAAGCTTTGATCTATATGTTGTCATCAATTACCAAAAAGGGGGAGATTGAAAGTGCAACTATCCCTAGGTGGTTTTGGTAATTACTAACAACATATAGCTCATTGAGCTAATGCTATTTCAAGATTAATATCTCAGGAAAGCTCAATGATTGGCATGGCATGGATGAGAAAAGTGGACCCCTCAAAATGTTAAGGACAAAAGGATTGGCTCAAGCTCAAAGCTCAAGACTCTACATTTTCTATTTTAGTGATCCAAGATCACATTGAGTCTATAGGAAAAGCCAATACTATCAAGGAGGGATGAGGTGTTGCTTAATGAGGCTCTTGCTCAAAATGCTTAGTGATATGCTCCAAAGCCCTCAACTACCTTCTCACATACACATATGACAACCAAAAGCCAAACATTCAATGAACTGGTCGTGGCAAAGACAAACTGGTATGAACTCGACTTGTCCTGTCTGTGTAAATATGTTTAATCTAGCATCCAGGCTTCAGCCCATTATGATTAAACATGTTTGCAATGACAATTAGAGATTATAGTTTCTCATTCCATGCATAAGTAGCTGGGAGTTAATAATGATTTATCTTGGATATCAACATAGCGTTAAAATGATTGTGATGTAGTATGATGATATGGTATCCTCCTCTGAATGTTCAAGTGGCTTGACTTGGTACATGTTCATGCATGTAGTTGAATCAAAACCAATATAGCCTATATAATGTTTATGTTCATGGTATTCATATCCTACTCATGCTAGTGTCCAATGTTACTTACGCATAATGCATGGTTATGATCGTTGTTTCTCTCTAGCTGGCCGCTTCTCAATCTAAATTGCTAGCCTTCGCCTGTACTAAGTGGGGATTCTGCTTGTACATCAAAAACCTTGAACCCAAAGTTATTCCAGATGAGTCCACCATACCTACCTATATGCGGTATTACCCTGCCGTCCTAAGTAAATTTGCATGTGCCACCTCTAAAAACTTCTAAAATTTATCCGTTTTGTGTGCCTGGATCGTTCATGGAATGACAGGAGGCGGTCAGTATCTTCCATGCTAAGCGGGTTATTTTCAGGTCGAGTGTTTATTCATTCGCCATCGCACGAGAAAATGGGCGGTGATAGGGATTCCCAGTCCCGAACTCAAAAATGCAAATAATTAAACAAAACTCCCCCGAGACTGATGTTGGTATGGACGGCACCCGTTGTTTCGGACAAGCCGTGGAGTGTGGTTGTTGGTGGAGGGGGAGTAAACCTTTACTTTTATCGCTTAGGAACCGCCACTAGCATGCTTAGCATGGAAGATGTTGATAACTGATGGTTATGAAGTAAATGAGAAGGGTGCATGTCTCAAAATATCATTTATCTCTGTTTTAAAAATTGAGCTCCGGCACCTCTGCAAATCAGTGCTTCCCTCTGTGAAGGGACTACCTATTTACTTTTATGTTGTGTCATCACCCTCTAAAACAAGCACCAGAAACTAAGTAGAGCACAACGTTCATGATTTATGCATTGTGTGTAGCTAATGTTGGGTGCATCATGACTGGATCTTTTCTACCATGAATTACAATGTTTAGTCGCTGCTTGAACTTTGGAGGTGCTCTGCATTTATGTTTTGCGGTCTCAGAAAGGGCTAGCGAGATACTGAAAGTGCAACTATCCCTAGGTGGTTTTGGTAATTCCTAACAACATATAGCTCACTGAGCTAATGCTATTTCAAGATTAATATCTTAGGAAAGCTCAATGATTGGCATGGCATGGATGAGAAAAGTGGACCCCTCAAAATGCTAAGGACAAAAGGATTGGCTCAAGCTCAAAGCACAAGACTCTACATTTTATATTTTAGTGATCCAAGATCACATTGAGTCTATAGGAAAAGCCAATACTATCAAGGAGGGATGAGGTGTTGCTTAATGAGGCTCTTGCTCAAAATGCTTAGTGATATGATCCAAAGCCCTCAACCACCTTCTCACATCCACATATGACCTAAACCAAAAATCAAACTCGGCCCCACCGATTCTTTCTATCCGGCGCCACTGAGTTCAAATGTCATAGCCACTGCCACAAACCCTAGGCAAATCGGTCTCACCGGTAGGGATCTCGGTCTCACCGAGATGGGATTGTAATCTCTCTATTTCCCTTCGTAACATTTCGGTCTTACCGAGATGAGCGATCGGTCCCACCGAGATTGCAATGTAAACTCTCTGTTTACCCTTCGTAACGTTTCGGTCTCACCGGAATGAGCGATCGGTCCCACCGAGTTTACCCGACCAACTCTCTGGTTAGCTTATTACCAAAATCGGTCTCACCGAGTTTGTGTAATCGGTCTCACCGAGATTACGTTAATGCCCTAACCCTAACCATATCGGTCCTACCGAGTTGCATGTTGGTCCCACCGAAACTCCTAACGGTCGCTAGCTTTGCTGAATCGGTCCGATCGAGTTTATCAATTCAGCCCCACTAAGATTGGCAAGTTGTGTGTAATGATTAGATTTTGTGTGGAGGCTATATATACCCCTCCACCACCTCTTCATTCGTGGAGAGAGCCATCAGATCAAACCTACACTTCCAACTTACTTTTTCTGAGAGAGAACCACCTACACTTGTGTTGAGACCAAGATATTCCATTCTTACCATATGAATCTTGATCTCTAGCCTTCCCCAAGTTGCTTTCCACTCAAATCTTCTTTCCACCAAATCCATATCCTGTGAGAGAGAGTTGAGTGTTGGGGAGACTATCATTTGAAGCACAAGAGCAAGGAGTTCATCATCAACACACCATTTGTTACTTCTTGGAGAGTGGTGTCTCCTAGATTGGCTAGGTGTCACTTAGGAGACTCTGACAAGATTGTGGAGTTGAACCAAGGAGTTTGTAAGGGCAAGGAGATCGCCTACTTCGTGAAGATCTACCGCTAGTGAGGCAAGTCCTTCGTGGGCGACGACCATGGTGGGATAGACAAGGTTGCTTCTTCGTGGACCCTTCGTGGGTGGAGCCCTCCATGGACTCGCGCAGCCGTTACCCTTCGTGGGTTGAAGTCTCCATCAACGTGGATGTACGATAGCACCACCTATCGGAACCACGACAAAAACATCCGTGTCTCCTATTGCGTTTGAATCCTCCAAACCCTTCACTTTACATTCTTGCAAGTTGCATGCTTTACTTTCCGCTGCTCATATACTCTTTGCATGCTTGCTTGAATTGTGTTAAGATTGCTTGACTTGTCCAAAGTTGCTAAAATCTGCCAAGAACTAAAATTGGGAAAAGGATAAGTTTTGATTTGGTCAAGTAGTCTAATCACCCCCCTCTAGACATACTTTCGATCCTACAGATACCATTATTGTCATATTATATCATGGTTCTTTTGACAACGTGTTGCCATTTGAGATATCTTATTATCGCTCGCTAGCTGATTATGTCATTGATATGAGTCATTATAATCTTTAAGAGTTATTGTCGACATGGTTAGTTATAATGTTGGCTAAAAACCTGGGCGATGTTTAAGCTTATTTATGCAAACAAGAGCAAAAGAGTTCGTAAAAGTTTTTCTTTCTCACTTTGAGTTTCTCAACTGAATTGCTTGAGGACAAGCAAAGGTTTAAGCTTGGAGGAGTTGATACGTCTCCGACGTATCTACTTTTTCTCACGCTTTTCCTCTTGTTTTGGACTCTAATTTGCATGATTTGAATGAAACTAACCCCGGACTGACACTGTTTTCAGCAGAACTACCATGGTGTTGTTTTGTGCAGAAATAAAAGTTCTCGAATGGAACGAAACTTTTCAAGGAATTTTTATATAATATATAAGAATTTCTAGAGCCAAGACCTACCGGAGAGGGGCCCTTGGGTGGGCACAACCCACCAGGGCGCGCCCCCCTCTCCTGGCGCGCCCAGGTGGGTTGTGCCCACCTGGTGGACCCGCAGACCTCAACCCTGACACTATAAATTCCTATTTTCGGAGAAAAAATTAGGGAGAAAGAATTATCATGATCCACGAGATGGAGCCGCCGCCAAGCCCCGTTTTTCCTCGGGAGGGCAGATCTGGAGTCCGTTTGGGGCTCCGGAGAGGGGATCTTCGTTCTTTGACATCACCAACCCTTCTCCATCACCAATTCCATGATGCTACCCACCGGGAGTGAGTAATTCCTTCGTAGGCTTGCTGGTCGGTGAGGAGTTGGATGAGATTCATCATGTAATCGAGTTAGTTTTGATAGGGCCTGATCCCTAGTATCCACTATGTTCTTATATTGATGTTGCTATGACTTTGCTATGCTTAATGCTTGTCACTTTGGGCCCCGGGTGCCATGATCTCAGATCTAAACCATTTATGTTATCATCATTATATCCATGTTCTAGATCCGATCTTGCAAGTTATAGTCACCTACTACGTGTTATGATCCGGCAACCCCGGAGTGACAACAATCGGGCCCACTCCCGGTGATGACCGTAGTTTGAGGAGTTCATGTATTCACTATGTGTTAATGCTTTGTTCCGGTTCTCTATTAAAAGGAGGCCTTAATATCCCTTAGTTTCCAATATGGACCCCAGTGCCACAGCAGGGTAGGACAAAAGATGTCATGCAAGTTCTTTTAATAAAGAACGTATGACTATTTACGGAATACATGCCTACATTATATCGATGAACTGGAGCTAGTGTTGTATCGCCCTAGGTTATAACTGTGTCATGATGAATATCATCCAACAAGTCACTGATCCAATGCCTACAAACTTTTCATTATTGTTTCTGCTAAGTTACTGCTGCTATCATCACTGTTACACTTGCTACAAAATTACTGCTATCATTGTTACTGTTACTATTGCTATTGTCACTGCTATCAAAACTATCAAACTACTTTGCTACCGATAACTTTGCTGCAGATAATTAATCTCCAAGTGTGGTTGAATTGACAACTCAGCTGCTAATACCTTCAAATATTCTTTGGCTCCCCTTGTGTCGAATCTATAAATTTGGGTTGAATACTTTACCCTCGAAAACTGTTGCGATCCCCTATACTTGTGGGTTATCAGCAAGTCTCTTTACTTGTCCCGTAATACATCATCCCGCAACTAACTTATTAGTCACATTGCTTGCAAGGCTTATTATGATGTGTATTACCGAGAGGGCCCAGAGATACCTCTCGGACACTCGGAGTGAAAAATCCTAATCTCGATCTATGCCAACCCAACAAACACCTTCGGAGATACCTGTAGAGCATCTTTATAATCACCCAGTTACATTGTGAAATTTGATAGCACACAAGGTATTCCTCCGGTATCCAGGAGTTGCACAATCTCATAGTCAAAGGAATATGTATTTGACATGAAGAAAGCAATAGCAATAAAACTGAACGATCAACATGCTAAGCTAACGGATGGGTCTTGTCCATCACATCATTCTCCTAATGATGTGATCCCGTTCATCAAATGACAACACATGTCTATGGTTAGGAAACTTAACCATCTTTGATTAACGAGCTAGTATAGTAGAGGCTTACTAGGGACACAGTGTTTTGTCTATATATCCACACATGTATCAAGTTTCCGGTTAATACAATTCTAGCATGAATAATAAACATTTATCATGATATAAGGAAATATAAAATAACAATTTTATTATTGCCTCTAGGGCATATTTCCTTGAAATACCACCGAATCAAAATAAGACGTTGTCGGTAAGCAGTATGACTATCACTGCCCACAACTCTTTGTGTTCTACTCGTGCATATCATCTACGCATAGACCTGGCTCATGATGCCATTGTTGGGAAACGTTGCATGGAAAACAAAAATTTCTACGCCACATGCAAGATCTATCCATGGAGATGCATAGCAACGAGAGGGGAGAGTGTGTCTACGTACCCTCGTACACCATAAGCGGAAGCATTTAACAACGCGGTTGATGTAGTCGTACTCTTCGTGATCCGATCACTATCCAACCGATCTAGTGCCGAACGGACGGTACCTCAGAGTTTAGCACATGTGCGGCTCGATGACGTTTCCTACTTCTTGATCCAGCAAGCGAGAGAGGAGAAGTAGATTGGATCACAACCAACACGACGGCGGGGTGGTGGTGGTGGTGGTGGTGGTGGTGGAGTACCGACAGCGCTTCGCTAAGCGTCGCCGGAACGAGGCGGTGGAACTACGGAGTAACGGGAGAGACAGGGGGCGCCAAGGGCTTGGTGTGTCCTCTTGGGGCACCTCCTCCCCTCTATATATAGGTGGAGGGGTGTGGGAAACAGCACCTCCAAGCCCTAGGGTGCAGCTAAGGGGGAGAGGACTTGGAATCCTATTCCTACTAGGACTCCTTCCTCTTTTTGCCTTCCCTAGCCACATGGGCTTTTGAATACTTGGTGCGCCTAGCCCAATAAGGCCAGGGGACCTCGCCACATCCCATGCTAGCCCTGGGGTCATGGTTGACCCACTTGTGGACTTTCAGACCCCTTCGGAGTCCTCCGGAACCTTCTAGAAGCTTCCCGGTACAATACCGAAAAAACTGCACTTTTTCTGGAACCCAAAATAAGACTTCCCATATATAAATCTTTGCCTATCGACCATTCTGAGACTCCTCGTGATGTCCGGGGTCTCATACGGGACTCCGAACAACATTTTACCACTCATCAAATATCCCAATACTACTCTAGCGTCAACGAACATTAAGCGTGCGACCCTGCGAGTTTGGGAATTATGTAGTCATGACCGAGACACCTCTCCGGTCAATAACCAATAGTGGGACCTGGATGGCCATATTGATTCCTACATATTCCACGAAGATATTTTATCGGTTGAACCTTTATGACAACATACATAATTCCCTTTGTCTATCGATATGTTACTTGCCCGAGATTCGATCGTCGGTATCTCTATACCTAGTTCAATCTCGTTACCGGCAAGTCTCTTTACTCATTCCGTAATACATCACCTCGTGACTAACTCCTTAGTCATTTGCTTGCAAGCTTATGATGTGTAATACCGAGAGGGCCCATAGATACCTCTCCGATACTCGGAGTGACAAATCCTAATCTCGATCTATGCCAACTCAACAAACACCTTCGGAGATACATGTAGAGCATCTTTATGATCACCTAGTTACGTTGTGATTTTTGATAGCACACAAGGTATTCCTCTGGTATTCGGGAGTTGCATAACCTTATAGTCAAAGGAATATGTATTTGACATAAAGAAAGCAATAGCAATAAACTGAACGATCATTATGCTAAGACAATGGATGGGTCCTGTCCATCACATCATTCTCCTAATGATGTGATCCCATTATCAAATGACAACACATGTCTATGTTTAGGAAACCTTAACCATCTTTGATCAACGAGCTAGTCTAGTAGAGGCTTACTAGGGACACAGTATTTGTTTATGTATTCACACATGTATTTATGTTTTCGATCAATACAATCATAGCATGAAAAACAAACCTTTCTCATGAATAAGGAAATATAAAATAACTTTATTATTGCCTCTAGGGCATATTTCCTTCAGGCACATGATGGAGCATGACTGCAGCGGGGTAATTTCGACTGGGTCGGACTAGACAGTCTGATGGATCGACGTTGGATGTTGGTCAAAGCAAAAGACGGCGGTGATTTTAGCGACGAGGACATAGGAACGCGATGCTGATGGTGGCTGACTTATGGTGCGTGGAAACACGTGGTACAGGCCTAAGGGCATGTGCGGCTTCAACGGGACTATGACGCAAAGTTGACTCAAGACAATGTACACATGAGAAAGCTTAAACTCGACGGGGTGCGGGGTGGCACGTACAACCACCATGGAGTCATGTTGAAGGTGGAGCCGGAGTCCGATGGATAACTACACTCTATGCTGATGGAGGGGTGATGTCTACTACACAACCTTCTTCTTGTAGACGTTGTTGGGCCTCCAAGTGCAGAGGTTTGTAGGACAGTAGCAAATTTCCCTCAAGTGGATGACCTAAGGTTTATCAATCCGTGGGAGGTGTAGGATGAAGATGGTCTCTCTCAAACAACCTTGCAACCAAATAGAAAAGAGTCTCTTGTGTCCCCAACACACCAATACAATGGTAAATTGTATAGGTGCACTAGTTCGGTGAAGAGATGGTGATACAAGTGCAATATGGATGGTAGATATAGGTTTTTGTAATCTGAAAAATATAAAAACAACAAGGTAATTAATGATAAAAGTGAGCGAAAACGGTATTGCAATGCGTTGAAACAAGGCCTAGGGTTCATACTTTCACCAGTGCAAGTTCTCTCAACAAGGATAACATAATTAGATCATATAACTATCCCTCAACATGCAACAAAGAGTCACTCCAAAGTCACTAATAGCGGAGAACAAACGAAGAGATTATTGTAGGGTACGAAACCACCTCAAAGTTATTCTTTCCTATCAATCTATTGGGTTATTCCTATAAGTGTCACAAACAGCCCTAGAGTTCGTAGTAAAATAACACCTTAAGACACAAATCAACCAAAACCCTAATGTCACCTAGATACTCCAACGTCACCTCAAGTATTCGCGGGTATGATTATACGATATGCACCACACAATCCCAGATTCATCTATTCAACCAACACAAAGAACTTCAAAGAGTGCCCCAAAGTTTCTATCGGAGAGTCAAGACAAAAACATGTGCCAACCCCTATGCATAAGTTCAGAAGGTCACAGAACTCGCAAGTTGATCACCAAAACATACATCAAGTAGATCACGTGAATATCCCATTGTCACCGCAGATAAGCACATGCAAGACATACATCAAGTGTTCTCAAATCCTTAAAGACTCAATCCGATAAGATAACTTCAAAGGAAAAACTCAATTCATCACAAGGAGATAGAGGGGAAGAAACATCATAAGATCCAACTATAATAGCAAAGCTCGTGGTACATCAAGATCGTGCCATATCAAGAACACGAGAGAGAGAGAGATCAAACACATAGCTACTAGTACATACCCTCATCCCCGAGGGTGAACTACTCCCTCCTCGTCATGGAGAGCGTCGAGATGATGAAGATGGCCACCGATGATGGATCCCCCCTCCGGCAGGGTGCCGGAACAGGGTCCCGATTGGTTTTTGGTGGCTACAGAGGCTTGCAGCGGCGGAACTCCCGATCTAGGTTATTTTCTGGAGGTTTGGGGATTTATAAGAGAGGTTGGTGTCGAGAACAAGTCAGGGGGCCCACAGGGAGTCCACGAGGCAGGGGGCGTGCCCCAGGGGGGTGGGCACGCCCTCCACCCTTGTGGGGCCCACAGGACTCCCCTCCAGTAACTCTTCGTTCCAGTATTTTTTATATTTTCCAGAAAAAATCTCTCTTGATTTTCAGCACATTCTGAGAACTTTTATTTCTACACAAAAACAACACCATGGTAGTTTTGCTAAAAACAGCGTCAGTCCGGGTTAGTTCTAACCAAATCATACCAAAATCATGTAAAAAATATTATAAACATGGCATGAACACATAAAAAATTATAGATACGTTGGAGACATATCAAGGGGCTATGGCGTAAATGCATGGAGAGTGAAAGCCTATTTCAGCGGGAAAAGCGAGACACGTGGATCAGACTAGGTACCAGTGGTCTAATGGAGGCGTGATACTCGACATTGGTCGGTGATGATCGATGGTTCTATGCAGTGGGGATTGAGGCAGTGTGGGCTAGCTACGCGGGAGACTCGACCAGGACAACAGAGGCTCGACGCGGTGATAGCAGTGAGGCGTGCGGTAAGCACGGACACGGCGACAGGCCAAGGCGCTGGTGGTCAGACATGTGGTCACAAAGTGTGCAGAGGGTACTGAAATAGTGTTAGCGAGTATCAGGTTCAAGTTGGTGACTAGATCTATCGAGTTTGACATGTCAGATGGATGAGAGTAAACCATAGGGAATTTGAGAAAGTGACGGAAAGTCTGAAATTATCATGTTTATTTATTTGACCGCCGGGCCTGGCTAGGCCTTTTTCCTTTTATTTATTCTTTTCATGTTTCTTTTCTTTTCTGGTTTCTTTGTAATTTCTATTCTATTTTGAATTTAAAATTTATTCCAAAAGGAAACCTTCTCTAAATTCCAAATGAAATATTTGTGATTTGATGAACAATTTATTTGAGAATTTTGATCAAATAATTTTTGCAATTTATTTTCTAGCCTTTGTTTAAATACTCTTTTGAATATATTTTATTTTGCCAAAAAAATATTCTTCTGAGATTTGTTTGGTTTGGTTTTCACTTAACCCATCTCACAATTGCTTATATTTTTTGATCCAATTATTTTTGGAAATTTTATTTTTCTATTTCCCTTTTAGGGTTTAATTAGGCTTTCCACTTTTAGTGGCTTAGGTTTCAACCCCAACCTAGCGAGGTTTCTAGTAGTTGCATAAGGCCTTTGACCCTCCTAGGTGATCAAACAAAACAACCAATTAAATCAACAAGCAAATCCTAGGCAAATTTTAGCTAAAGGCAACAACATAAGCTATTCTAGAAAAAAAATATTCCCTATAATTTTTTAAACATTCCAGTTTTGGGAAAAATCTGGATGTGACAACGGTGCTCCTTCTAGAGGGGCAGAGCCATCCGAGCTCCCTCATGTGCAGCTGATCGTCGTCGCCGAACCATTTCAACATTGCCAAGCCGGGCGGAGAGATCAAAGATACCCTCCTCAGGAGCAGTGCCCCCCCTCCAAAGATAGAAGCCATCAACTTTCTCATTTGAATCTGCGCCAGCATTGCAAGCATGTAACCTGGCAAACACGATCGAGTGGATCGACGACATGCCCCAAGAGGACACATTGAGAAAAATAGTCTCTGAGTGTAAAGTACATTACATCGTTCGGCTGCTGAAGGTATAGCAAAGCCCGTATAACCTCCTCGTCCAAGGTCGGGAACCAGGCTACAATCATATAACTCGGTTAAACAACTACACAAAAAGGAAACAAAATAGAGACCACACACAACATAACACGCACCCGACAGGTGGTGCTCAAGCACGCGAAGCTACCCCTCAGCAACCTCCGTTCGGTCGCGAGCGTTACCGAGCGTCTCCTCTAGTCTTCTAATCGCCAAGTCATCTATCCTCTATTGCTCTGTGTTCCTCTGTTGCTCTTCTAATCGCAAAAACGGTATTGCAATGCGTTGAAACAAGGCCTAAGGTTCATAGTTTCATTAGTGCAAGTTCTCTCAACAAGGATAACATAATTAGATCATATAACTATCCCTCAACATGCAACAAAGAGTCACTCCAAAGTTACCAATAGCGGAGAACAAACGAAGAGATTATTGTAGGGTACGAAACCACCTCAAAGTTATTCTTTCTGATCAATCTATTGGGCTATTCCTATAAGTGTCACAAACATCCCTAGAGTTCGTAGTAAAATAACACCTTAAGACACAAATAAATAAAAACCCTAATGCCACCTAGATACTCCAATGTCACCTCAAGTATCCGCGGGTATGATTATACGATATGCATCACACAATCTCAGATTCATCTATTCAACCAACACAAAGAACTTCAAAGAGTACCCCAAAAGTTTCTACTGGAGAGTCAAGACGAAAACGTGTGCCAACCCCTATGCATAAGTTCACAAGATCACATAACTCGCAAGTTGATCACCAAAACATACATCAAGTAGATCACATGAATACCCCATTGTTTATCTGTTTAGTTTAGTATTTAGGATTTTTATCATTTACGTTACTAGTTGTGTCTCACTGCTTAGTTTTGCCATTAGAAATTCCAACTGCTCAAAAATGTCATCATTCTGTGAGATCTTTTCTCAAAAATGCCATTAGATATCTCAAAAATGCCATCGTTCCATTAGATGTTTGCTCAGAAATGCCATTAGACATCGTTATTTTCAGGTCAAACTCGTTGACCATGTTATATGACAAAAATACCCCTATACCACATTTCAGCTCTCTCTACCTCACATTAATAAGTGTGGACCCCATTTGTTAGGAGTAAGCAAGCAAATAATTTAGAGAAAATAAGTATGTTGTTGGCATCAAGTGGGACCCACACTTTATTGTAGTGAGATAGGGGGAGAGCCGATGGTGTCGAGTGGCATTTTTTAGTATGCGCCTAACGAAGCGATGGCATTTTTGAGCAGTTGAAATTTCTAATGGCAAAATTGAGTAGTGAGACACAACCAGTGGCATGAATGATAAAAACCCTAGTATTTATTTTCTGTTCATCCCAGTACTGAGTTTAATTCCCACATTTAGTCGTTTCCCCTAGCAACCGACTTTAGTGAATTATTTTTAAACTCTATTTTGGGTGTGAGCGTAGCTGCGCAAGTGATGACTCAACTGTAGGGATAGTAGTGCATTCCTTTTCGCTCCCCCGTGGGATTAACAAACTTTACTTATGATGAAATTGCTAGAATGCCTTGTGCACTTGCAAGACATTAGGCAACCAAGCTAATGTCAACATCATCATACATGTAAGTTTTGTATTGACAAGGGTGAGTACAGGGGCACTCAACAAGTTTCATCACAAGGATATTAGCAGTTACAAATACAGTTAGATAAGGAATGGTTAAGTGATGAAGCTGCAAACGCGTAAGCATCACACTACAACTTACCTCTATTGGATTAAGATGAGAAGAACGGGTAACCCGTGAACTAAACATATTATTTATTTACCTACGCAAACATAACACTACCTTGTTCTTCTCGTCGCATACCCCACGAAGAAGAGACAATCAAGACGCTCACACGTTGGCAAGTCTGATTATTATCTTGACGTTGTTCTTTGAACTGTTACAATGCTCCAAGCCATCTATAATCATGGACATGCTTTTTCAAAATATTTACTGTTGATCCATGATGGGTATCCGTGTTTGCTCTTCCCAATTAGATGCTAACCAACACATGCACTCATTTGGTGGACTAGAACGAGAAGTTCCAAAACGACTTGACCACTAACTATACACAAACAGGTCTAGGGAGTGAAGTCTATTTTGAACCATGAATTTATACAGCTGGTCCAAATCAAACCCTGACCTTTTAATCCCCGAAATCGACACCTTGTGCTCTCCGATCCCGCTCAATCTCGACCCTACATCTGTTTGGCAGACCAGGAAAATGGTTATCCCGGCCGGGATCAACGACTACTCTCACTGACTACATTGGCTCACTTGTCAAATCCATCTTCCATTCCCAACCCTCTCATCTCGCTGGAAAATCAGCACACCGTGAGAGGAGATGTTGCAACTGTCTGTGTCGCCTGGTCTGCGAGGGTGCTCGACGAGGCTGGGAGCAAGGATCCCAGGGATTCTAGACAGGTGTGGAGCTGATGACAATGGTGGGCCCCATGAACGTCCATGACTTAGTGTCGCCGATGCCGTGCACATACATGGGTCTGCAGGGGTTCGGCTGGAGGATGCGTCAGCTGAGACGACAAGGCTGGGCAGGGTCTGGAGCGGCTGATGTCCCATCACAAGGCTCTCAGGCGGGGAGCCGTCGATTGCCGGACCTCATAGACCGGCTGATCGCCTGCCGTGGCATGGCCATGCCGGCGCTGGGAAGGATGGCGTCACAGACCTCAACATCAAGGCGCTACTCTCCATACGCACATAATCGATGCGCTCACCCTGTAAATAACGATACAAGCATGCTGCATGCATGCATCACACATGTACCGTCTACGTGCAATGCAAATGCAGTAGTACATGTTCACGGCGCTGGCGAAGATGCTGGCGAACCTAGAAACACCGATACTCCAACGAGACTAAGAAGAGATGAACGGCGTGGTAAACTGTCGCGCCTCACATACCTTTGCGCCATCTGCAAAGAGACCATCCGCAAGCACCTCGACACACTTGGGCACCACGTCGACGTATTCCGCAAGCTCGAGCATTGCCTGTTGGCCGGCTACAGCGTGAGGCACTCCTTGCTCGATGGGCACCGTCTCCTCATCCAGGCCAACGTTTGGGAGCTCACCGCCGCGGTCACCGCGTCGGTCTTGGAATGCCCGCGCCTCCCCTCCCATTCTTCATGCACCACGGGCGCTTCAGGATGCGTGCTCATTCCTGTCTGCATCCTTGTCCATGCTCACCGAACGGGAAGCTGTACTGAGGCGTGCAGGCCATATGATATTGGGAGGCAGGCAGATGTACATGCACTCGTGAGTCACAAATTCAACAAACAAAAGGACATGTACCACCGCTGAGCGTGGAGGAGTAGGCGACCGACGACGCCGTCGATGCAGCCGACCCAACGATCGCCGGCGCCTGTGCTAAACTACCACAAAGAGAAATAGAAAAATGTAAATATGACATGTGGGGCTATATAGTCAGTGACAGTAAGAGATTATCCCGGCCGGGATTATTATTTTCCCAACCTGCCAAACTAGTCTGTACGGGTCTAGGGTTGGGATTCACCGGGATCAAATAGTACAGGGTGCTGATTTCAGGGATTGGGAGGTTAAGGTTTAATTCCGACGAGCCATATGAATTCAAGGTTCAAAACATACTTCACCCAGGTCTAGGAGGTAGACGATGAGTCGACATCCTACTCCAGAGCTAACCATACTAGATGATGCCCCGCACGTTGTTGCGGGAATTTTTGCAATATTTCAATGCGATTTTGATTATATGAAACATGAATTCTTGAAACAATAGTTTTTGAAAGTATATAAGAATTAAATGTAAATAGCATAATAAAATGAAATTTTACATGCATGCATGTTGTAGTGGATTTTTAATATGAATAGTTGCATGTTAAGGTGGGCCTTTCCTTATGCATGTTGAATGATTTTTTTAGAACGAAGGCTCAAGAAGAGCCCGGCTTTGAATTAACAAAGCCATCAACCGGCCAGGAATACAAGAACACCAACTTACAAGGAAAGCAAGAAGAGAAACAAGCGGCTGATACAAGGAGCAAAGCGAAACAGACTCAAAGGCAGCATCGATAGCAAGATCACGCCATGCTGCCGCCAACACCCTACAGGACGACCTACACCAACCGGACAAACTACGGACTTGAGAGGATGCACCACCGCGCAAGCTTCGTGATCGTAGCCAAACTCGAAGACAACACTGACACTCCTCTGGAACTGCCACTGCAAAGGGCCCCTGCCCTCCCATCCTGGCTCGAAGGATGCCGCACCAGCAGGCGGCAACTCGGTTCACCCTAGAACCCAGAGGAAGACGCCCAAGCTGTGCATGAAGAAAGAACTAGGAGCAGACCTGCTAGCTCAGAGCACACCATTCCGAGCACCGTCGTCGTCCGCGGTTAAGCCACACCGAAGGGCTAGAGCTGTCGGCCACAGTCGCAGCAACAAGGGCAACAACGATGAGCCACCGAAGAAAAGGCAGTGAAGCGCCGAGCCAAGCTGCCACCCGCCACCATCACACCCACAACCCGACTCTCTCGCCGCCCCTGCGATCCCCGGACTGCGCCTCCAAGAAGGAACACGACACCGATGTGTCGTCGCCGCCCGAATCAGGGGACCTAGGCTTTCACCTAGCAGGGAACGGAAGGAGGGGGAGAAGGATCCTCACCACAGCCTCTAGGGAGGGGCACGACGCCCAGGGCGTCGCCTGCGATGTGGCTGCGCCGGCCAGGGGTTTCCCCCGGAACCACCCCCCTCGACGAGATCCGCGCTGCCGACGCCCGGGAGGACCCGGATCCGGCGATGGAAGGAGCAGATCGGGGGCGGAGAGGATGAGATGCATCTGGCGACGGCAACCGCGTAGGGGAGGCCGCACACCAGCGACCGTGGACCGACGCCTCCTCGTCCCCCACGAGACCGAGGGAGGCGCCTCACCAGCTCCGGCCGGAGTGGCCCGCCGCCCGGGCCACCCGACGCTCTCCGCCCGGGGCCGCCGCCCCGGATGCCGAGCCCTCCACGCTATGTGGAGCCGCCGGATCCCCCGCCGCCACCTTCATCGGTGTCGTGCGCACGCCGGCGCACAGCTCTGGCGGCGGCGGAGGGGAAGGGGAGGGGGAAGGAGGGGTGCGGCGGCGGCGGTTTAGGGTTTCCCCCGAGTCGCCTCGGTGAAGACGACGCGGGGCGGGGGAGGGGGCATGCTTGCATGTTGAGAGAAATATGTTAGTGGGGGCTAGCTATTTAGATATAGAAGATTTCGGAGTCGAACCCAAAGAAACAGTACACAACTAGGTTGACTAGCCTTTTTTTTTCAAGAGAGCCGCCCAATCTATGCCGCTAAGTTTTTGAGCTACTGCTACCCGAGTCATACAATATTTTAATATATTTTTTAATCAACCTGTGGTTGGATGGTTAGAAGAACAATAATATCCCAGCCCATCAGAGTTCAATTCCTAGACGTGACATTGTGGCAACTTCGTCAATCTTAAAGTATTGGGTCAGCTCAGTCTCTTGAAGATACTTATAAAAATAGTCCGTAAGTGCGTTTATAGGGCGGGTGTATGAGCGTACTGTATATTAATAAAAATACAAACTTTTTAATATATGCAGGGAAATTTTTGCAAAAAAATGCAGGAAAATAATTTGGAGGAGGAAACTTGGAACGAACTCGTCCATCGTCCCATGCCTCCATGGTTCGTAGGTTGCCTCACGCCACCGCACACAAACACAAACCGTGCATTGCATAGAGACCGCGCCGTCACGAATGCGAGACGGTCGCCTCCCCCGACAAGCCAACGCCAAACCAAAGCCCACGCGAACGCAACACCGCTCTCTCTCTCTCTCTCTCTCTCTCTCTCTCTCTCTCTCCTCTCGCGCGCGCGACGACAACGAGAAGCCGCGGCGCTGTCGGGTACCCCGCCGCTTCTGCTCGCCGGAGATGGAGGCCTCTGGGAGCTGGGACGCCATCGACTGGAACCAAATCGAGGTACGGTAGCCCCAGCCCCCGTCCCCACACCTTCCTCAGCCCCGCGGTCCCTCACCTGGTACCACCTCGGCCGCGCGCACGACGCCTCGGCGGGAGTTGGGGCTTCCGATTCGCACGCGGCCCGCGTCGGGGCCACCGCACGCTGCGAGCGCGCATCGCTCCATTCCTGGAACCGATAAGCACGCGCATGTGCCTGCACCCCTCCGGCGCGAGTGCGTAGGGTTAGGTTGCTGTTGTGGCTGTGGTCTGATGTTCTAATGCGGCTCTGTGCTCTTTTTTTTTCTCGCTTCAAGGATCCGAGGTCGCGGAGGTCTTCGCAGGGAATGGAGGAGTTCCTGCTCGAGGACGAGGAGGTTTATGCCCAGGTTCGACTCCATCCCCCAAGTTTAAATTCCTCACCAGTTCGATGGATTTCATTTTCTGTGAGGTTGGTAAATTCCACTTCGCGACCTATTGATATGTTTTGGTAACCATATGCAATCTTATGGTATACGGCGAGCCCGTGGCGTGGATTGTTATTAACTCTGATATGTATTGGTTGTGGCTGTTCTAGATTAGCCCAATTGCATTGCACATACCTCAAATTCTATATAACAAATGGGCTAGTATATCGGTTGCAATATTGCTATACTATATGATTTTTTTGCGGCGGGGTAGTAGATAATGTGTGTTTCCCTTTATTTTCTAGCCTCAACAGGTTCCACTTCTACACAGTTAACATATATATGTAATAATGTGCCTAAGCTGGATGTAAATTTTCACAGGAAAAACTAGTGTTTAACACAAAGGAAATTTATCACAATAAGCAGTATCGTACAACATTATTATGGATGCTTCCTTCAATAATAAAGTATTATGTACACAAACAGTTGATCTGCAATAAAAATCAAGTACAGTTGGGCATGTCATTGTCGTAAATGGAACTAAATTGCTATTTCCATTGTTTATATGTACAACCTAACCAAATAAGTTCGTGTGAGCAAATTCATAAAAAAACAACTTGATATTAATTTTGTTGAATATACCATTCATTAGGTGGAACCTGTTAGTTGACCGAACAATAAAATCTGAGTAAAGGCCAGCGTGGCAGGTCTACAGGCTGTGATACCTCCTGCAGGAGAGATGTGGAAGTCTCATGCCGCCGGCGAGCCGGCTATCAACTATTGGAATTCAGAAGGACAGAATGTGTGCAGTGGGGAGATGAGAGGACTTGACGAGTTGAGGAGTTATGGGGATGTACGGCGGCTCCATTAGGTGTTTTCACGTCGAACGAAGGGTTTTCCGTATCCAAAACGTATCGCAGCAGTATCCCACGCGTATCAAACATTAGTTTCTTTTAAAAAAAATCAATAAATCAAAGGATACATACAAGATATGTATCGGGCCGTATCGGGGCAGTATCCGAGTATCCGGGCAGTATCTGGCCAGATACGTGTGCTTTCTGAAGTATCCACGCAATGTAGGGCTGTGCTTCCAGCATTCATGTGCTAGATACTGGAGTTAGATCGCAATTAGTGCATTCCAAAAGATTTGGAGGTTGTGTAACAGCATATAGCAGATCCAATGTAGTAATGTACATAGTTGGCTATTTAGTGGCTGAACTGGAAATTCATATGGTCGGAGTGCATGCATGGCACGCGTTAATCAATTTGTCAGCTAATAGGATCAGTAAACAGGAAATAATTATGGAATGCCTCTAAAAATTGTGGAATAAATGTGACAGGCAGACAAATGAAGTGTACTGAAATTATAAACTGGTTTTTACTGCCATGCATATTCACTTGCAAGACAGAGAGAACTAGACAATAGCCCCACCGTGGTCAACTCAACAGAGAACAAAGATAACCCAAGGAGAATTTGTGTTGGGTGAGATGATTCAAGGTTCAGTGGACTAGTCTGTGGCTAGTTCCTCCCTTTCTGCTATATTTGCTCCCCATACCATGAAATTTCTGCTAACAAGGGGAATAAATGCCTAACTGCCTATCATTGTCAATTTTCCACATGACATATTCTTAAATTGAAGTACTTATTAATCTGTGTGGGGCCAAATCAATTTAGTACTCAAGGTTATTTAGTGACTTGTTTTTTCCCTAGTGTTCTTAATTTAATAATAAGGAAAACCACGAGTTGTAAATGATAATGCATTTCCAGTCGTAAACCAAAAAACTTCACTGAATGAATCTCATTCCCATGTTTGACTTCACATTTGTCCATCTCGAATTTGATCATCCTTACCTCTCCTTACTTAGGGCCATGGTGTTGTTCTACTAAACACAGATGAGGCTGGCATTGTTTCAGTGACAAATTTCCGTCTTCTCTTTGTGGTAAGCAATCATATTATTATTCTGTTGGAACCATGAAAACTAATATTACACGGCGTGATGCGTCTTGCACTTAAATACAAATTCCTTCTGCCATGTGATTCTTCTTTTAATATTGTTCACTTTCCACATTGTGCTCTCAATTTCATTCCATCGAATTGGAATCTAGAAAATTTATTGGTTTGTTTTTGGAATAAGAACTTTGTATATTCTGTCTTACATTTCTTTATTTTTTCAGAGCCAGGCAACAAAAAGCATAATAGAGTTAGGTACCATACCCCTTAGTACAATTGAGAAGTTAAATGATGTAAGTCTCCAGGTTACTATCAGTGGACACTTTATTGGTTTAAGTTTGGTTTATCTTCTTTGGTGCATGACCACTGTTTGTTTGCTCTAATGCTTGCAAGCAATTCTTATGGATTATTGATCAGACTGGTTTTTCTGCAGGATGTAAAGCTTCAATCCCTACCACGCCAGTATGATAAGAAGCAGCCTCGTGAACTTCTTCAAGTCATTGGTGAGTTTCTACTTCGTAGGGTTGCCCTGAGCACCGACAGCTACTTAATCATGAAATTTGAGTAAGTCTGGATGGAAGAATGATACTATTGATGTGAGGAATCTCTTTTACATATCATCCTGTAACTGCATCCACCATTTCTTCTATTCTTTTACCCCGACGACTCAGATTTGTGATTTTTACTGTGATAGTTGAAATGTCTTTGTTCTGTTGCTGCTTCATTCATTTTTTTTATGGATGTGCAGTCTATTTCTAGTGATTTTTGACCATGTGAAAAGTTCAGAAAATATATTTTAATTACCTCACCTTTTACTTGGTTACTTTTCTGTTCAGGTAAAGACATGAGAGTTATTGTGTTCGCTTTTCGTCCTAGAACCAAGCAGGTAGATATTCTTTTCCATTCTAGCCAAAATCTATTGCATTTGTTTATCGATTACTTTTTTCAGCTTATTCTGGAAATATGCGCGACATTTTCTTTAGGTTGAGCAATATCCAGTTTTAACTTTACATGCACTTGTATTTTGTTGTACCAGATTACTAGATTAGCCATTTATCTTCAGAGATCTACTTCTGATACTTGCCTTTCCAGAAAAATGAAGTGTTTGACGCTTTGAGAAGATATACTAAACCTTCTCAGCTGTGGGAGCTATATGCATTTTCTTGTGACCCATCCACTGTTGATAAGAAATCCGATCCAAAGATGCGTCTCATGAAGGAATACCATCGTCTTCTTAGCGAAGGCAGTGAGTTTGAAGTTGAAAAATATTATTTCCGTAACAATTGGAGACTAACCACAGTTAATTCGAGCTATTCATTGTGTTCAACATACCCCTCTCAGTTGATTGTTCCTAAGAGCATAAGGTATTCTTTTGCCTTTGGCAACATCATGTGATAATTTCTGTTCTTTTAAATACATCCTCAACAAGTCACGCATGCAAATATTTTTCTTTTAGTGATGAAGATTTGTGGCAAGCTTCTACTTTCCGAGCCGGCAGACGCTTGCCTATTATTTCGTGGTGTAACCCTGGTATGTCTGCTCATTTTTCATTCCTTGCAAACATTTTTTTCCTTCCCCTGTAATTTTTGTACTCACTATATTTGGAAATTGTTTTATGCATGAAATAACCTCAGCGTTTCTTTTGTAAAATATTGTTGGTTCATAGATGGTCAGTTATCTCCTTTACTACCGGCTAAAAGCCTGGCACCACCACAACTCTTGTTAGTATTCTTGCAAGTATATCCAAACCAGTCAATTATACTTGTAATGCTACTAGGTTTGGGTATGAACCTTCTATTTGGTCTGGCAACCAGTTCTATTTCTGTTTGTTATAATGTCAAATAAAATCCCAAGAGTAGCTACTGTGAAATGGGAACTTCCTGGTTCTCTGATCTCCTTATTTCTTTCTAGTTTGATCATGTTATGTGAAATCATGTTTTATATGTATTCCTCTGTCCCAAAATTCTTGTCTTAAATTTGTCTAAATACGGATGTATCAAGTCACATTTTAGTATTAGATACATCCGTATCTAGACAAATCTAAGACAAGAATTTTGGGACGGAGGGAGTATTTTCTTAAGTAACTTTGAAATTCGAGTGGTTCATTCATGTTGCTGAACACCAAGTCTCTACACCTGTCGTGCTTGAAAAGAGGGCACATAAATTTTGTTTGAAGTCAAATGGTGCAAAGTTTGACCAAGTTTGTAGGAAAACTATCAACAATTACAATACCAAATCATATGCCTTCTTTTTGGAGTTGGAGGTATTTTATATCCATATTGATCGGGCAAACTACACATGTTTTGGTGATTAAAGGCATGGTTATAGCGGTGATAAAAAGAACCGTGAAGGAGGCATCAGCTAGCATTTTGGTTTTAGTTTTTTTGAATAATATGCAGTAAGAAGTGAACTTGTTTGTATTGCAGTTTCTGGAGCTGTCTTGGCAAGGTCGTCTCAGCCGCTGGTGGGATTAATGATGAACTTTAGAAAGTGAGCTTACATCCATCTAAATAAATAGCCTTGACATGTGTGCTGACCTCTGAGTGCTGCTGGTCTAATCATACTGTAATTTCTGCAGCAATGCTGACGAGAAGCTTGTTTCTGCTCTCTGCACCCAAAATGTTGATGCGAATTTGCCTCCAAGGTAATCAAAGCATGTTTTACATTTCTATGTTGGTTGGGCTCTCTGATATCATTTAAGTATCGTCTCTTATAATGTGTCCTTGACTCTATGAGCCCTCTTTCACGTATGATGTATGCAACTTAATTCTTACATGTGCTTTTCTTTCTCTATTTCTATCTCTACTAAAAATGAACGGAAGGTTCCCGTTTCACTCCTTCCTTTGTCCAACCCTCTTCCTACTCCCCGTTTTGATTTCCCCCCATCCCACCTCTGTTTTTTTGTCCCATTGGATTTCCTGAAAACTGTCTCAACTTCCCCACATCTTGGTGACTTACCAAACAAAAATCTTGTTTTCATTGTTGGTAAGCCAATAAGGCCTCATTTGGTAGAGGTGGTTTTCCAGCCCCAAAGGGGTTGGGATTGGAGGGGATTTGGTGGCTCCTCTTCTTCACCCAATCCTCTCAAATGCTCACCAATCCAACCTTCACATCCCTTAATCCCCTTTCTACTATTTGGTACACACAATTTTGAACAAGCTGGTGCAGAATGGCAACACTACAATTAAAAGTGCAATCTTTACAACTCAACTCATAAAATAACTTTACATGCAACGAACGTACAACCAGATTATGCAAAGCAACAAATAAGCTCTTATAATCAGTTATAAGTATCATGATTCCAGAAATAAGGAAAATGATTATTGTATAAACATGGCACATGCCACGGTCCAGATGAAAAATACAAGATGTTTGATCAGCGAATATCAGCGGTTCATCATCACAACACAAACACATGTTCGATTGGTGGATGCTCTTAATCAATTGCGAGCATGCTGACCGCGTAGATGATGTCAAGCTGTAGTTGATGATTGTGAGCAGCAAGCAGATGAAGAACTGCATCTATTCAAGACAGAAGGGACATAATTAGTGGTTACACTTGAACTACTACCATTTGATTGAACACATCCAGAGGACTACATTATAAACATCTGGTCTACAGTTTAAAAACTGGAATGTGTTCAATATCAGACCAGGGAAATAAAAATGTGCAAGTACATTATAAACATCCAGAGGACTACACTTAAACACTTCTTAGTGTAGAAGATAACAAGCATTAGATAGGCTAAGCCAGTTTTCCATATGGCTTAAATCATCCAATATTGCGTTGACAACAAGATATTACTCCATCAAGACAAATTTTAATGCACCAATTTAACATTAATGGATGCGCAGTTGCGGGCTAAGCTACTAGAATATCTATGCCTCCGTTGCAACGCATGGGCAGTTATGTAGTTGAAAGACAGATGTATGCAGGCAAACGGTGTTGCGCTGTTGCTAATGCTGTCGACTGTCTTATTGTCTATCCTCACATACAGAGCTGAGAACCCATAGCTGATGTCATGTCATATTAAATTTTACCTACTTTTGTGTTTAACATGAGCAAATTCTAGTTAGTACCTTGTGTGTTGTGCGTGCCTTTGTGTCTGTGTTGGGCTTGTTGTGCTGTGCCCACAGCTGAACCCGTGTAGCGTTTGTGTGCCTGTGTGTTGGACCTGGCCTGCGGTGGCGTTGTGTGTGTGTTGTTCGGTTGGTACCTTGTTGACTTTGTGCTCGGTGGTTGCTTTATTTATAAAGCGGGGCGAAAGCCTTTTTCGGTAATTCTAGTTAGTATAAGCCACTGCCTTTTATGCCCTCCATTCCATATTTTTTAGCACATATTGACTCTCTGATACGGTGATACCTAACCTCTATGAACAGTTTCAATGCTTTTAATGTTGCAAATTTCCCGCTTCCAATGTAAACAGGAAATTATACATAGTTGATGCCCGGCCAAGAGCAAATGCTTTAGCAAATGGGGCAAAGGGTGGTGGCTCAGAGTCATCTTCCAATTATCCAAAATCTGAGGTAAGAGTATATGCACAGATCGGCTTGTATGGGTATTCTATAGAACTGCTTTATACTTTGTTTTATTTCTTTAATTCATTGGATTTGGAACCAGGTTCTTTTCTTAGGAATACAAAACATCCACACAATGAGAGATAGTCTTTCTCGCCTTAGGGATTATGTGGATGCCCATGGGTCAATATCATCAAACGGTTCCTCTTCAGCTGTATCCCTCGTCGGAGACCGGGCAAGCATTTGATTTTTTCACACTGTAATGTATGCATGTTCGTTGAGAAGCAAACACAAGAATAATATAATATTTTCTCTTTCAGAGAAATCGTGGATCAACCTGGGGTGGAGGCAGTCTTAATAGCATGACACAGTTTTCTTCGATGTTAGGGGAATGGCTAAATCATATCCAGAACATCCTAGTTGGTGCTTCATGGATTGCTGCACAAATTGCCCAGGAATCAGCTTCAGTTCTTGTCCATTGCAGGTTTTTTTGTACTTACCTCAGTATCGATAAGATGTGCTAATTGAACTAATTTGCTGGTTGTTGTAAATGGAGAACATTGATGGTTCTGTTTTCTGTGATCATGCTTATTGATTTTGCATTTAGTTCGGACATGTCATGCATGCAAGTGTCTGCAGGGAAGATTTGCTATTCTCTGCTCATCATATTTGTGCTTATCAATTCAGATAACAAAAGACCTGTTGCGAATGATTATGAAATATTTGTGTGATCAGTAGGAAAAGAAAACCATTTGAACCCTCAACTATGGCAAGAGTCTGCTTATGTGATGTGCATAAATTCATTTATACATTGCACGGAAGGATGGACACTGTTTGCTGTTAAGGTTTTACTGTTTTAGTAGCTGAACCCGTTTGTTAAAATAATAATAATAATGATATGTATCCCAAGTTTCTACCACTTGTTGTCGAACTTGCATAATCAGAACCTAAAAATTTGCTCTTTTTACTCTTGTGACCCTAGGATGTGAAATAATGGTGAAACCACCTTGAGAGGTTATTGAACTACCATTTGGAGGTAGTGAAGCCAGCCTATTTTCACCCTTTTGCTGCTGGAGCTCCTTTAATCATTTGTTGTAGCTGGGATTACATGCCAATGCCACTGGAGTGGTTGAACTATACCATGTAGGTTACCTTATATAATGATGTGGTGTTAAAGCAGGCCTTAAGAACCAAATGCCGGTTGGTTGGTCTTTGTTCATTTTGAGTTTGGAACATGGCTTGTGACCCAAGATTTAATCATGGACAGGGATGTGTGGAAGTTAGCTATCCATGTGCCAGAACGGTTTCAATATCTTATGGGTTTCAACTCTAGCCTATCCCAACTTGTTTGGGACTGAAAGGCTTTGTTGTTGTTGTTGTTGTTGTTTACTAGTCCTACTAGGAATCAGAGGGACTCCAAATCCTGGCCGTCTTGCTCACCTCTCATGCAGTTAATAATGATCCTTTGGATGTAATCTTAGGCTGCATGATTGCTACAGCTTTGTTGCTCCTATCAAATTTTAATTTCTGATTTTTGTTTCTCTTTTGCAGTGATGGTTGGGACCGCACAACCCAGTTGATTGCACTTGCTTGTTTGTTGCTTGACCCCTATTATAGAACGTTCGATGGGTTCCAGGTACAGACTCGCAGAGACCACAAAGTTTGCAATGTGCTCCTGTGGCAAGATAATTTTGTTTCCACTTCTCTTCCATTCCTGTCATGAAACTCTTCAATGGAATATTTAGAATTATATTTGATGTTTGATTGTTTTTGTTAAAATGGAAATGTAATGTATTGACATGCCATTTCCTCGGACTAGTTGTTGCACATGCCTCTTCACATGATATATGGCCTTCTGAACTTTTAAGACTAAAACTGCAGTTCATATTCACATTAAGTTCCTGTGCCCTGCAATTAATCAACATTACATTGTCTAATGTATAATAGTTCCTGATTGCTGATTTGTTTCAATCGTGTCACTTCAATAGTATGAAAGACTTGGTTTTGGAACTTGGATATATAACACTCTTTTACCAAACTGTTTTTAGGCCCTTGTGGAAAAGGATTGGCTAGCTTTTGGTCACCCGTTTGCAGAGCGATTGGGAATTCCAACAGTGTCCGAGAATGGGGGATCACAGTATGAGCTACTAAGGCAACCATCTGTTGGGAATTTAACCAGTTCGCCGAGCAGAGGTTCTTTAGGAACACCAGGGTCATCCTCTAATACATCAGTTCAATCCCAGACATCAAACAACAGTTCACCCATACTGTTACAGGTAGCCTACAAGTGCTACTTTTCTTTTCCTTTTGTCTGGTAGATTGTATCAATAAATAATAGGAGTTGCCTTGGTCTCAGCAACTACCAACTGGTGGCTTTGATGAGTAAATGATAGGCTGTTTCTTTTATATGTTAATATTCAAATTACTTGTTCTATTTAATAGATTATGGATTTTACCTATTTGGGGGGCTAAAGGCTTCTCACCGTTTAGTTAGGCTGTGCAGCAGACCCTTCACAAATCATGCCTCTCAGAAGCGTTAAATTTCTAATAGAATGACATCAGTTAACAGCATGGTGTGCTTTAATGATTATCAATTTGTTTGAGCATTTGAGAACAAAACTGCATGGCTCCTTTTTAATATAATAGAGGCGACCTATCATACAGTTTGGATGTGTCTGTTGTCTTGTTCACGCATTTGTGTTTGTTTTGGAGGTATTTGATATACATTTCGTTTAATTACTTGAGCTTGTTCTCTTCTAATACCGCATCTTTTGTTTCAGTGGCTTGATTGTATTGCTCAGTTGTTACGTCTATACCCAGCTGCATTTCAGTTTTCATCTGTAAGTCTTCTTTTCCTTCTGCAGCTGTATGGTCATGCTAACACTAGGTCTCTTCATGGATATGCATAACCTGGACTATTCTTGTTGCAGAAATTCCTAGTTGACTTTATGGATTGTGTGCTATCATGTCGCTTTGGGAACTTCCTATGCAATAGGTATTCAATCTAGAGACCGTCTTGGCAATTTTTTGTTTGTGTGTGGTGTGTGTGCGCGCATGCGAACGTGGCGGTGTGTGTTCAACAAAAGTGAAGCATATGAAAAACGCGAAATTTGAAATGCAGATGTTGTGTCGATATATTTATTATAGGACATCATGTAAGAATTGAACTTAAGTTCAGATCAATTTTCAGTTAAAGTTTGTATGCATGTATCGAATAAAAGGAACTCTGTAAGGAGACATGCCCTCATTCTTCTAAGGTTTTCCATATGCTTTTTGATGTTTAAGAAGTATCCCCTCACGGAAAAACAACTAGCATGATTATTTATGATTGCAGTTGAATTAAGTCACTATAGGGTGCACTGAGCAATTCTGAAGTTTATCTTAGGTATCTAGTAGTACACATCTGGTGCTCAAATCAATTCAAAGTGTCTGCAGGTTGCATGTGTATTATCTACTCCCTCTGTCCCATAATATAAGAACGTTTTTCAAGCTAACATAGCTTAAAAAACGTTCTTATATTATGGGACGGAGGGAGTAGTAATTAGTTGACCCAGTAATCATGCCACATCCTGTTTTAGAATCCATCATCCACAAATTTTAAGCTATATAATCCACAAATTGGAGATCCTATTGATTACGTGCCAAAAATGTGCTTGTCCAGACCATGATAGTCTCTGGTTAAAAAGATAATGTTTGATTCTTTCTGCACTGTTTGGTTTATCTTAATTGTAAAGTATTCTGCATGGCTAATTTTTATTCCAAATGCAAGCGAGCGGGAAAGAGAGCAATCTGGGATTACAAGCTCTTGCCATTGCATGTGGACGTACTTGGCTGATCTCCGGGCTTCTGGTGGTAGCTTCCATGAGCACATTAATCCATTTTATGACCGAGAGAGGTATTGGCTCCCCCTTGTACCCCCTGCTGCAGCACTTGCTCCAACTCTATGGCCTCAGTTTTATTTGAGATGGACATGTCCCCCTGAATCACAAGGTGGCGGTCTTGAATCCCATGGGCATTCCATGCGTAAAAAATACGAGGCCTCAGTCAAGGTACTTTTCATTAGCCTTTTATTATTTATTATGCAGGCTCATCTCTATTTTTTTAGTACTTGTAATACATAAGTTAGCAGACAAAAATTCATGGCTGAAGATACGTTTCATGTATTCCTTTGTTTTCTCATGCAATGGGCAGTCAAAGGAGATGGCTGAATCAAGATCAAGGGATATTAAAATGAAGATGGAGTCTATGCTGACAGACTTGCAGAGGGAGAGGCGTGCAAGTAGTTCAGCCTTAGCCATGGCTCAAAGGGCTCGAAGGGAGAACGTCGCCATTAAAAGGGCAATCCAAACTATAGGGTGCACTGTTAATTTCTCGACGAACGAAAATCGAGTGGACAAGTCCGAGGAGATGTCATATTCATTTCGAAGAGAAGCTGACACTGTATCCCAGCAAGATGATAATGCTGACCTGTCTGTATCCATCTCTGCGATTGAGGACAGTTTGGTATCAGAGACACCAAGCAACCAAGTTTGCGAATCGCTCTGCCCCTTCCGCAGCAGAGAGGGGTGCAGATGGCCACATGCTGCTTGTGCGCAGCTAGGAAGCCAGTTTGTTGGTTTAAAGGCAAATTTTGATGCTTTTGACCGGCTATCTGTAAAAGATTGCTATTTTCCTAAAGAATAGGCGAGACCATGAGCTCAAGGCCGTTCTAGGTGCACTTTGACAGCTGCCGGTAGATTTTTTTTCCCCGTGGTGGCGCCTCTCAGTTTGCATTGACAGCAGAAGATATGCGCTGGGAGCAAATGAAGATTTAATTATTTTGAGTTGAAGCTCACGTCTGACTCACAAGTTCCTCAGAAGATATGCGCTGGGCAGTTGTCATTCTAGATTAGGGGTTAGCGATTCGTTAAGACCCACTGGGGACTGAAAGGGCAGTCCTTTGTGTTGTATATAGTTTAAAGCAAAGTAATGCCAGATGTGAGAGGTGGTTTTTCCACCTTTTGTTTTCGTTAAAAAAAATCATCTGATTGCTTGGGAATAAGAGCTAATGTACATCCTGCTCTGGTGAATAAAATGCCATCTGTCAAAAACATGTACATGTGGGTTATCACATTCTTTTCATTGTCACTGTAGCTTTGTTTTGTGAAAATAAATTATGCTTTGTTTCCAGCGCCAAGGTTTAAGCAATGTCTTGAATTTGATCAGCTAGAACTAATATGTGCAACGAATTCTGCTCGCATCCACTTAAAATCAACAACAGTGCTATATCTTTTCTTCATTTTCCGTACTGAATCAAACCATAAAACAAGGCTTTATGAACGGCTGAAACACCAAATTGACACATATACATGCCTATATTATTAGAGCCTGTTGTTTGCATTTGCAGCAAAAACATTCTGAAGAACGATCACACACTTGCATTAACGGAAGAAAAATCTTCACCATTTTCCAATCTTAGTTCATAAACTGATTAATCAATTTGTGAGAAGGTAGAATCCAAAAATCCAAACAATCTCGGGATGAGCTAGCGAAGTAACAGTAACTGAACACAGGCCACGTTAAGTGTCGATGCCAATCGACTAAAAGAAAAGCGCTACTGTGAATTGTATTGAACCATCGTGTTGCTCCTTCTCACGCAGAAAAATGCCATGAAATTACTGTTGTATTGAACCATCGTGTTGCTCTTTCTCACGCAGAATAATGCCATGAAATTGCTACAAGGTATGCAAACATGCACAAACATCATGTTTCATGGTTGAATCAAGCGTTTATTATCGCTTAATATCTCAAACATGCACAAACTTGTTGACCAAGGTTGTTTATCGAACTCATGATTTTAGAACAAGTCATGGAGTGGGAGGGTAGAATGTTTAGGAAATTATTGCCTTGCTCATAGCCGAACATGGAAGCACTTGCAGCAAACAAAAGCATAAGAAAAATTAAAAACGGATGCTAGTGGTGAGCTGCAACAGCAGGAGCTCCTTCGGCTTCCTCCTTGGCCTTGCGAGCAGCAGCTCTTATCTGACGTTGCTCCTCCTTGTAGATCCTGTTCCTGCGCTGGAACTGCGGTAGAAGAAATAACAAACACTAAGTTCACGATTTCGCTATCAGCTTACCATGATTCATAAAATCACCCGGCACAAGGAAGTGGAAGTGCAGAATAACATGAGTTCAGACTGCCATCTTATCCAGCGCCCGAAAATACTTCAATAACAATGAATGGAAAGAAGCTGGTTCTAAAGTATCCTTTTTGCCAGGAAAACGGTTCTAAGGAATCAATGCATTGTCCCTCTGAAACAAAACATAAAATTCATAATATGATATGATCCCATCACGCATGGCAGGATGTAACAGATACTTAAGTATAATTTGTACCTTCTATTTTTTGGTTATAGTAGTCACATCCTAGAATCAGCAATTGTCCTATTTAGTTTATCCCATCACCGGAAGCAGGAAGCTACTAGGAGAATCAGCAATTGTCCTATTTAGTTTATCCCATCACCGGAAGCAGGAAGCTACCAGGAGAATCAGCAATTGTTCTGTTTAGTTTATCCCATCACCGGAAGCAGGAAGCTACCAGGAGAATCAGCAATTGTCCTATTTAGTTTATCCCATCACCGGAAGCAGGAAGCTACCAGGAGAATCAGCAATTGTTCTGTTTAGTTTATCCCATCACCAGAAGCAGGAAGCTACCAGGATCACCTGGAAAAACTAACCCCCCCCCCCCCCCCCCCAGATTGCATGATACAATCCGGAGAGCAAAATCTAGATAACAAATGTAAGTAGTTGGTTATCTGAGCCACAATTTCAGCGACCATCCTAAGAGATGATTGCACAAAAGACTCCGATACACGATCTTTACATTGACTGCAACACGCAATGAAATGGAGCATGTAAGAACTCCGACCTAATTTGTCAAGCCTACAATGGGTTAAAGGATCCCTGCGCAATCCTACTTTGCCCGAACACGGCTACATCGGATCGATTCAGAAGGTCGATGGTTCACAAGTAGGCTACATTGACGACGGAATATAACAAATTAGCACATGACAATATCGACATGAACCCTCCAAGTTCGAGAACACATCGGGAACAATCGATTTCTCTCTGTATATCGATACTGCCACGAAAGACCGGAAATGCCTGAAATTCCGGAGTGGCTCGCCTACGTACGAATTACACGAGGCCCCGGCCACAGATCTAGGTAGCCGCCGGCCAGCGATGCGGCGGCAGATCAGACGAGGAAGGATAGATCTCTATCCATCTAGGCGGGGGGAGGAAGGGGGGAAGAAGGATGGGTACCTCCTTGGAGTGGTGGAGGCACTCGAGGTAGTCCTCGCGGAGGAGGCCGCAATCGGAGGGCTGGCGGCAGCGGCTCATGCACGAGCTGAAGTCCAGCCAGAAGTCGTAGCACCGCCCCTTGTTCCCGTTGATGCCCCACCCGGACGCCATCGCCTCTTCTTCTTCTCCGTCGTCGACCTTGGCAGCCTCTTCTTCTTCTCTCTCTCCGGTGGTCAGTCACGATGTCCCTACACTGCTCTCTCTCTCTCTCTCTCCGCCTTCCTTTCCCTCACCAGACAATGTTGGCCCACGTACCATTCCCCTCGGAGTCACCATGTCTCTGCTGGGCCTTGCGTGCGGCTCTGGGCCTCCAATACCCGGGTATCCCCAATTCCTTCTTTCTCTACGGTCACCCAACATTCCCTCGTAACTCGCATAAAAAGCGAGCGATTACTGAGTAGTTGGCGGCGGAATAGGTACCCGTCGCCTCTGGCGACTAGGGTTTAACTACTCCGACGGCATCCTGCCGTCATCGAGTTTTACCTACTAGTATGGGGTCCGATCCACGTCTTCCTCCCAGCACTTCCCCTCGGGCTGATCAAGGGGACGGCTGGCCCGTCCGCCCGGCCTTGGGGTTTAGCCGCCATGAAGTAGATGTTGGTGTCAGATCACATCTGGTTTTCCGATTCTATTTCGACTTGAAAGCCTTTGCTACGAGTTTGCCGCCAGTCATTATTAATATCGTTAGCTGGAACTGTCGCGGGATTGGCAACGACGCGATGGTTCAAGAGCTTCCCACGTTAGTGCAATGGTTTGCCCCTTCCGTGCTGTATCTGCAAGAAACACAAGTATGAGGGTTACGGGCTAGAAACCTAGCTTTTTCTTTCGGTTTTAGTAGATGTTACACTGTTGGTAGTAATGGTAGAAGTGGAGGTCTGGCTATCTACTGGAACGATGATTTATCGCTTGAATTGATTTATTACTCCCAATACCACATTGATATGATTGTGAAGAAGAATGGAGAGGAACCATGGAGGCTCACCAACATCTATGGTGAAGCGACAGTTAGTGAGAGACAGAAAACATGGGACCTGCTGAGATTTTAAGAAGTGAATCTGAATTACCTTGTGTCTGCATCGGCGATTATAATGAAGTGCTATTTTCAGAGGAACACTGTAGTGACCAGACCTTAAACGGTCTGATCTCTGTGCTCCGGTGTCATCCCTGGATCAGTAATGCTGACACCACACAGTACTCTGAGGATTTATAACAGAGTAGCAATCACACATTTATTACATCGAGTGTCTCAAAAGAGAACTTATTACAATAAGTATGGCTTAAGGCCATCTAATAACGATAACAGCGGAAGGCTTGGAAGATAAGTGAGTCCATCAACTCCAACGGCATCACTGAGTATAGAACCACGACCTAAAAACTCCTTAATCGTCGTCTGAAAAGTCTGCAACATTAACGTTGCAGCCCGAAACGGATCAACACATGGAATATGCTGGCAAGGTAACACATAGAGAGTAATGGAATGAAACAGCTATACTATATGCATATTTGGCTGGTGAAAAGCTCTATGGTTACAGTTTTGCGTAAAGCTAATTTTTCCCTACTTCAAAGGAATAAAATTTAATTACTATCATGGTGGTTGTTAAACATTGAGAATGGTTGACAGCATTCTCAATCCCAATTAAGCATCAACATTAAAACCCAACAATAATAATTAAAGTAACATGATGAGATTCACATGATAATCCAGATACTAGATACTCAAGATGTCCATAACTGAGGACACGGCTAACCATGATTAGTTTATTAAACTCTGCAGAGGTTTGCGCACTTTTCCCCACAAGACTCGATCGCCTCCGTTTGGTTTCTCGCACTACATGGTGTTTGAGAAGACGGATGACCGAGACATAGTCTTTCAGAAGCGCTAGCACCTTACGATCGGGTAGACCGTACCACCTACATCCCCTACATCTGCTAGTCTACCACTGTAAGAGTTCGCACAACTTAGTCAACTATGCTAGAGCCCATAATAGCTTGTGGCTGCACACGGAAGTTTCTAGTATGAATAGTCTCATGATCCCTTTGAGCCTGGGTGGCGGTCCAAAAGAAAACAGGCAAGTCCTGGAATACCCAGGTGCCTCAATCCACCCAGATGTGTGTTTAAGTTGCCACCTTAGATAAACCATTAATTAACAATCTCACATCTGTCATGGATATCACTCACCCAATCCACGTCTACTAGCATAACATGGCATAATAAGCAAACGTAGAAGTAACTCCCAAAGGTTTGAAAATAAACAGGTAATAGGTACTACCTCATCTACTTCCCATACCACAAATTAATTAGATCCTAATCATGCAATGTGTGAGGATTGATCTAATGCAATAAAACTGGATAGTAGAAAAGGTATGATTAAAGTGTTACTTGCCTTGCTGATGATCCGTGAAACCTAACGATTCGAAGTAACAGGCGGCGCACTCCGGGTATTCTATCGCAGACAAACAAATAAGTATACAATAAGTACTCATCTAATGCACAGGTAAAACTCAAATAAGAGATCTAACCAGAAGGTTCAACTTAAGAACTCCGGTTGGCAAAAAGAATCAAATCGAACGAAACAACGAAAGACAAACGGCGAAAGAAAACAACTTTGTTCTAATAATCTGGATCTAGGGCAAATTTTACAGTAGCAAAATCTTGTTTAAGTTGGTTAAACGGATAGAGGGTTTCGAGACGAATCCCTAGGCACTTGAATCGCCTGATTCCGATAAACGAGCGAAAAGTTAAACTAAAACGAAAATTGGATCAGGAATCACGATCAGAAAAATCACGGATTTAATCCGAGAAAAAGAAAAACGACGGACGCCGAATTTTTTTTGGCACGGAAAACGAGGCGCGACGAACCTGGGCGGCGGGATCGTCGGCGGCGGCTCCGGCGGCGCGCGCGGATCGAGGCGGGGCTGATGGGTTGGGGCGGCTCGGGGCGGCGCTATTTAAAGGCTGCCCCCGGGCGGTGTCCCGCTCGGGTACGGCCCGAAGTCGGTTCGTTTTTTAATATTCCGCTCGGAAGAAAAATAAAAAGAAATACTAAACGGACTTCAAAAATTCCGAAATAAATTTTCACGGGCTTGTAAAATCAAGCCGCACAAGGTGAACATTTATTTGGGCCCTAAATGCAATTTTGAAAAACGCACATTTTTCCTAAATTCAAATAAAACACCGAAAAACTCCGAAATAAAATCTTATTTGATTTTATTATTAAATCCTCAATATTTCTTTATTTTGGGTAAGTCATTTTATTCCCTCTCTCATATTTTTGAAATAGAAATAATTGATGATAAAATAAATAAAATCAAATGATCCTATTCTCAAAATTTGAGAGAACTCGAATATGAAAATAACGAAATCCCCAACTCTCTCCGTGGGTCATTGAGTTGCGTAGAATTTCTAGGATAAACCAAAATGCAAAATAAAATATGATATGCATGATGATCTAATGTATAACATTCTAAATTAAAAATTTGGGATGTTACAAACCTACCCCCCTTAAGATGAATCTCGTCCTCGAGATTCGGGTTGGCTAGAAAATAGGTGAGGGTGGTCTTTAAGCAAATCTTCCTCTCGCTCTCAGGTGGCTTCATCCTCCGTATGGTGGCTCCACTGAACTTTGCAAAACTTAATAACTTTGCTGCGAGTAACTCGGCTGGCAAACTCGAGGATCTTAATTGGTTTCTCCTCGTAGGTCAAATCATTATCCAACTGAATAGTTTCCAAAGGCACTGTGTCTCTCAACGGTATGTCAGCCATCTCCGCGTGACATTTCTTTAACTGAGAAACGTGGAACACATCATGTACTCCTGACAATCCTTCGGGCAATTCCAACTTGTAGGCCACTTCTCCCATACGCTCCAAAACTCGATATGGTCCTACAAATCGTGGTGCTAGCTTCCCTTTAACTCCAAAACGCTTTGTTCCCCGAAGTGGAGATACTCGAAGATAAGCTCTGTCTCCGACTTCGTCCCATGACAACGGTGTCCTGCACCTCCTTCCGTACAAGGCTTCGAAAGGGGCCATCTTTAAACTGGTTTGGTAACTGTTGTTGTAAGAGAACTCTGCATATGGTAAATTATCGTCCCAACTAGATCCGTAATCTAGCGCACAAGCTCTCAGCATATCCTCCAAAATCTGATTGACTCTCTCGGTCTGTCCATCTGTCTGTGGATGAAAAGATGTACTGAATTCTAGCCTGGTTTCCAAAGTTTCGTGCAACTGCTTCCAGAACTTTGAGGTAAACTGGGTTCCTCTATATGATACGATACTCTTTGGACCTCCATGCAGACATACGATCCTGGTCATGTATATCTTTGCCAACTTAGCACTGGTGTAAGTGGTCTTTACTGGGATGAAATGAGCTACTTTTGTCAATCGATCAACTACAACCCAAATCGAGTCATAGCCTGAACGAGTCCTGGGCAATCCCGTGATAAAATCCATGCCTAGCTTATCCCACTTCCATTCGGGTATCGGCAATGGTTGTAACAATCCTGCTGGCTTCTGATGCTCTGCCTTTACTCCCTGACATACATCACAAACTACTACATACTCCGCAATATCCTTCTTCATTCTGGTCCACCAGAAGATATCCTTCAAATCCAAATACATCTTGGTATTTCCTGGGTGAATCGAATACGGTGAGTCGTGTGCCTCTTGCAAAATCAACTTCCTGATCTCCGGGTCATTGGGCACGTAGACACGGTCTTCAAACCATAGGGTGTCATGCTCCTCCTCACGAAATCCTTTAGCTTTTCCTTTACTAAGTTTCTCCTTTATAGCGGCAATCTCTTTGTCAGCTTTCTGAGCTTCTCTGATTCTATCCATCAAAGTTGACTGAATCTCCAATGCTGCTACATAGCCTCTCAGAACTATTTCCAAACATAGTTCACGAAGATTTTCTGCTAACTCCTTGGGTATTTCTCCCGTCATTAATGTATTGACATGGCTCTTACGGCTTAATGCGTCAGCTACTACATTAGCCTTTTCAGGATGATAATGCAATTTCATATCATAATCCTTGATAAGCTCCAACCATCTCCTTTGTCTGAGATTCAACTCCTTCTATGTGAAGATGTATTTCAAACTCTTATGATCCGTGTACACCTCACAATGATTTCCAAAGAGAAAATGTCTCCATGTTTTCAAAGCATGCACTACGGCTGCTAACTCCAAATCATGCGTAGCATAATTCAACTCATGAGGCTTCAGTTGTCTTGAGGCATATGAAACAACTCTCCCTTCCTGCATAAGCACTGCTCCAAGTCCTCGACATGAAGCATCGCAATACACCTCATAATCCTTGGTCTGGTCTAGCAAAATCAACACTGGTGAGGTAACCAAGCGTTTCTTCAACTCCTGGAAACTAGCCTCACATTCCTCTGTCCATATGAACTTGGTATCTTTCTTCAACAACTCAGTCATAGGCTTCGCAATCTTTGAGAAATTCTCAATAAATCTCCGGTAGTATCCTGCGAGTCCAAGGAAACTCCGGATCTCTCCAACTATTGTTGGGGCTTCCCACTTGGTCACGGTTTCAACTTTAGCGGGATCTACTGCTATACCTTCTCCAGATATAACATGTCCGAGGAATCCTACTTCCTTCAACCAAACCTCACATTTGCTGAACTTGGCATATAATTGATATTCTCTGAGCTTTCCAAGTACCAAACGCAAATGCTCCTTATATTCCTCTTCATTCTTTGAATAAACCAGGATATCATCAATGAACACTACGACGAACTTATCCAAAAACTCCATAAACACTTTGTTCATCATGTTCATAAAATAGGCAGGTGCGTTAGTCAGACCAAATGTCATAACGGTATACTCATACAACCCATACCTGGTGGTAAAAGCTGTCTTCGGAATATCCTGTTCTCGAATCTTCAACTGGTGGTATCCTGATCGCAGATCGATCTTGGAAAATACCTTAGCTCCTTGCAATCGATCAAACAGATCATTGATCATTGGTAGTGGGTACTTGTTTTTGATCGTTACTTCATTCAATCCTCGATAATCAACAACCATCCTTAACGATCCATCCTTCTTATCCACTAGAAGTACTGGTGATCCCCAAGGCGAAGAACTTGGGTGAATATATCCTTTATCCAGTAACTCCTTAATCTACTTCTTAATTTCCACCAAATCCTTTGCTGGCATCCTATATGGTCTCTTTGATATTGGACCTGTGCCTGGCAATAGCTCAATCAAAAACTCAATATCTCTATCCGGTGGCATGCTTGGCAACTCCTCTGGAAATACATCAGGGAAATCCCTTACCACTGGTACTTCCTCCTGCACAACTCCTGTTAGGCAATTTACTTGAGTCCTCTTTGGCACATGCCAGGATACATACTTGATCCTTCTCCCTTCTGGGGTGGTAAGCAAAATTGACTTGCTAGCACATTCAATATTCCCTTCATACTTTGATAACCAATCCATGCCTAATATCACATCCAATCCTTGAGATTCCAATACTATTAGGTCTGAGGGAAAACATAGTTACCAATCCTTAATGGTAACCGATCACACCATAGACTAGCCACATATTCTGCTCCGGGCGAGGTTACTAACATGGGTGACCTAAGGGCTTGGGTTGGTAGGTTATACTTATCCACAAATCCCTTTGAGATGTATGAATGTGATGCGCCAGTATCAAAAAGAACGAGTGTAGTAAATGACTTAACCAAAAACCTACCTATTACTGCATCGGGATGAGCTTCAACCTCCTCCACGCTAACGTGGTTCACCTGTCCCCTGTTGAAAGGGTTCGACTTCTTCCCACAACTTTCATTGCCATTTTGGCCTTCAAAACATTCATTGGCATAATGTCCGATCTTCGAACACTTAAAGCAAGTGACTTGGCTTAGGTCCTTCTTGGCTGGGTTGATGGGTTGGTGCGGTTCTGGCCGTTGCTTCCTCCATTGCCATTACCATTCTTGGTGCCATTGTGATTGTGCGAGCTACCTCCTCCATGGGTATGCTGAAAATGTCCTCCCGGTCTAGGGGTAAAATGTGGCTTCTGCTGAGCTCCTGAATTGTACTTTCCTTGTCCATACTTCCTCTTGCGATTCTCAATCTGTTGCTGCTTCCCTTCAATCATAAGAGCACGATCTACCAACTCCTGGTAGTTGTTGAAGGTGGCTACCATCAATTGCATGCTCAACTCATCATTCAGTCCTTCTAGAAACTTCTCCTGCTTAGCTGCATCTGTAGCGACGTCATCTGGGGCATAACGTGCTAGCTTACTAAATTCCTCCACATACTGGCCAACTGTCCTTCCTCCTTGGCGCAAGTTGTGAAACTCACGCTTCTTCATGGCCATAGCTCTTGCTGAAACGTGTGCAGTACGAAAAGCCTGCTGAAACTGGTCCCATGTGACAGTGTCGACTGGGAAAGTGGCTGTGAAATTCTCCCACCATGATGCTGCAGGTCCTTCTAACTGATGTGCGGCAAACTTCACCTTCTCCGCATCTGTGCATCCTGCTGTGGTTAACTCCCTAGCGGTCTTGCGGAGCCAATCATCTGCTACTATTGGCTCGGTGCTACTGGAAAACACCGATGGATTCAGCCTAAGAAAACGGGCTAAGTGGTCAACAGGTGGTGGTGGTGGTGGTGGGTTGTTGTTGTTCCCCTGATTCTGATTCTGGACTAGTAACTGCATCAATGTGTTCTGCTGCTGGATCAACTAGGTGAGCTCCGATGGAAAGGCAAATCCGGGGTCACGTCTCGGAGGCATCTGAGGGTTTAGAAAAGATGAGATATAAGAATAGAGGGGGTCTAAAGAGAAAACACTACCCATATGCACATGAGGCAAAACAAATAATTCACTTCAATCAATCAAACAAGGGCATATAATCGATCTATCTATCGCAAAAGTGCTCGGACTACTATATTTACATGGTGGACTACTACTACTGATGAGGTGGTCTACTAGAAATATTCTACGGTCGTTGACTCCATGATATCTGCTCCAGCTTCATCAACATAGTCATCATCGCTACTATCTGCTTCCGAGCCGGTGCCGTCGATGATGATGTAGTCTTCCGGGCTAATTTCCTTGGGTTCTTCGTCTTCATCTACTGGCATAGGGTCTCCCATAAATATTCCAATCTTCTTGATCAGGTCGTCATTCTTCTCCACCAATACTTCAATTTCCTCTTCATAATCTTCACATGTAACCTTGAGTTCTTCCTCCAGTTCCTTGATTCTAGTCTTAGCCTTCTTCAAATCTATCATGTCGGCGCACATCTGGTTCTCCTGTTGTCGAATGTACTGGTTTAGCTCGTGGATAAAAGCTGTAATTGATCTATCCTTCCTGGTGCTGATCATCTCCCAGTGTTCATCTCGGCTCCCACAAATCTGGTAGATAGTATCCTTGAGATCCTTGCGATAGAATTCTCCAATACGTCCCATGGCGATGTGAGCTGCCATGCTCTTTCCTAGACTCCAAGTTGGTGCATCAAAAGAAAATTCTATGGGCTCAGTGACTGGCATGAACGTCCTTCCTGGTACTTGAACTTGAATCATCCAGCGCTCTTCTTCAAGTAAAGTGGCGTTGTAGGTTCCCGTGAAGCTTGGTACTCCTATATTCAGGTATCTAGTGACTTCCTTCAAGTGACGTCCAAAGGGTGTATCTTCATCCGGTTGTGTGAACTTGTTCCTTACATCCGCCATACTAAAGAGTAGAAAAGATGAGAGGTCAGAAGAGAAGAGAGTGAATAGTGATCTAGGTCTTTAACTTAGTGGTCGTGTCCTACAGTCAGCGTGTGCTCTGATAACATCTCTGTAGCGACCAGACCTCAAACGGTCTGATCTCCGTGCTCCGATGTCATCCCTGGATCAGTAATGCTGACACCACACAGTACTCGGAGGATTTATAACAGAGTAGCAATCACACACTTATTACATCGAGTGTCTCAAAAGAGAACTTATTACAATAAGTATGGCTTAAGGCCATCTAATAACGATAACAGCGGAAGGCTTGGAAGATAAGTGAGTCCATCAACTCCAACGGCATCACTGAGTATAGAACCACGACCTAAAAACTCCTTAATCGTCGTCTGAAAAGTCTGCAACATTAACGTTGCAGCCCGAAACGGGTCAGCACATGGAATATGCTGGCAAGGTAACACATAGAGAGTAATGGAATGAAACAGCTATACTATATGCATATTTGGCTGGTGGAAAGCTCTATGGTTACAGTTTTGCGTAAAGCCAATTTTTCCCTACTTCAAAGGAATAAAATTTAATTACTATCATGGTGGTTGTTAAACATTGAGAATGGTTGACAGCATTCTCAATCCCAATTAAGCATCAACATTAAAACCCAACAATAATAATTAAAGTAACATGATGAGATTCACATGATAATCCAGGTACTAGATACTCAAGATGTCCATAACCGGGGACACGGCTAACCATGATTAGTTTATTACACTCTGCAGAGGTTTGCGCACTTTTCCCCCACAAGACTCGATCGCCTCCGTTTGGTTTCTCGCACTACATGGTGTTTGAGAAGACGGATGACCGAGACATAGTCTTTCAGAAGCGCTAGCACCTTACGATCGGGTAGACCGTACCACCTACATCCCCTACATCTGCTAGTCTACCACTGTAAGAGTTCGCACAACTTAGTCAACTATGCTAGAGCCCATAATAGCTTGTGGCTGCACACGGAAGTTTCTAGTATGAATAGTCTCATGATCCCTTTGAGCCTGGGTGGCGGTCCAAAAGAAAACAGGCAAGTCCTGGAATACCCAGGTGCCTCAATCCACCCAGATGTGTGTTTAAGTTGCCACCTTAGATAAACCATTAATTAACAATCTCACATCTGTCATGGATATCACTCACCCAATCCATGTCTACTAGCATAGCATGGCATAATAAGCAAACATAGAAGTAACTCCCAAAGGTTTGAAAATAAACAGGTAATAGGTACTACCTCATCTACTTCCCATCCCACAAATTAATTAGATCCTAATCATACAATGTGTGAGGATTGATCTAATGCAATAAAACTAGGTAGTAGAAAAGGTATGATCAAAGTGTTACTTGCCTTGCTGATGATCCGTGAAACCTAACGATTCGAAGTAACAGGCGGCGCACTCCGGGTATTCTATCGCAGACAAACAAACAAGCATACAATAAGTACTCATCTAATGCACAAGTAAAACTCAAATAAGAGATCTAACCAGAAGGTTCAACTTAAGAACTCCGGTTGGCAAAAAGAATCAAATCGAACGAAGCAACGAAAGACAAACGGCGAAAGAAAACAACTTCGTTCTACTAATCTGGATCTAGGGCAAATTTTACAGTAGCAAAATCTTGTTTAAGTTGGTTAAACGGATAGAGGGTTTTGAGACGAATCCCTAGGCGCTTGAATCGCCTGATTCCGATAAACGAGCGAAAAGTTAAACTAAAACGAAAATCGGATCAGGAATCGCGATCAGAAAAATCGCGGATTTAATCCGAGAAAAAGAAAAACGACGAACACCGATTTTTTTTCTTTTTTTTTCGGCACGGAAAACGAGGCGCGACGAACCTCGGGCGGCGGGATCGTCGTCGGCGGCGGCTCCGGCGGCGTGCGCGGATCGAGGCGGGGCTGATGGGCTGGGGCGGCTTGGGGCGGCGCTATTTAAAGGCTGCCCCCGGGCGGTGTCCCGCTCGGATACGGCCCGAAGTCGGTTCGTTTTTTTAAATATTCCGCTCAGAAGAAAAATAAAAAGAAATACTAAACGGACTCCAAAAATTCCGAAATAAAATTTCACGGACTTCTAAAATCAAGCCGCACAAGGTGAACATTTATTTGGGCCCTAAATGCAATTTTGAAAAATGCACATTTTTCCTAAATTCAAATAAAACACCAAAAAACTCCAAAATAAAATCTTATTTGATTTTATTATTAAATCCTCAATATTTCTTTATTTTGGGAAAGTCATTTTATTCCCTCTCTCATATTTTTGAAATAGAAATAATTGATGATAAAATAAATAAAATCAAATGATCCTATTCTCAAAATTTGAGAGAACTCAAATATGAAAATAACGAAATCCCCAACTCTCTCCGTGGGTCATTGAGTTGCGTAGAATTTCTAGGATCAACCAAAATACAAAATAAAATATGATATGCATGATGATCTAATGACATTCCAAATTGAAAATTTGGGATGTTACAAACACTTTGGAGTGGGAGAGAGGTGTGCGAGGCAGATGACAGGCTTTTAAGAAGCAGTGGATGTAGCTGGCCTATGTGATCTAGGGTTTGTTGGACCGATCTGGACGTTTGAAACTAAGGTACGAGGAGGTACTTTCACTAGAGTCAGGCTGGACAAGGCGCTCGCCTTACCGTCGTGGATGACCCGCTTCCCGACAGCGACGGTGAGACACCTGACGGCCGCGCGATCAGATCACAACCCCATCATGCTACAGCTTGAAGAACGGGTGGCTAGGCAGGGAAGCCCACGAACGTTCCGCTACGAACTGATGTGGGAGACGCATCCCGCTTTTTCATGATTTTATGCAGTAGTCCTGGAGTTCAGTGGCACGTTATGGTTCCATGCGTGCATTGGGAACAAAGCTTAATACAATATCACGCAAGCTACTGGGCTGGGATGGTGATGTGTTCGGCCACGTGAAGAAATAAATCAAGAATCTACAAGGGTGCCCGGAATGTTTACAAGATGCGCCGGATAGAATAGATCCTTCGGTAGAAGAAAAGGAGATAGTTGACAAGTTAACTGAACGGTATAGCAGGGAGGAGATCATGCAGCGATAGCATTCACGTATACAGTGGTTGTCGGCCGGAGATAAGAATACGAATTTTTTTCAGCAACATGCGACACAGAGGCAAAAAAGGAATAAAATTGAGCGTCTAGTTCTGCCTGACGGCTCTACATGTGAGGATTTGGAACAACTGAAGGCACATGCGGTCGATTTCTACAAGACTCTATATACTTCTGAAGGAACAACGGGGATGGATAGAGTTCTTTCTTGTGTGCCTGTCAAAGTGACAACATCGATGAATGAGCGCCTTGATTCACCGCACACAACTGCTGAGGTCAAGACGACACTTTTTCAGATGTATCCGACCAAGGCACCAGGGCCAGATGGGTTCCCGGCTCACTTCTTTCAACGTCATTGGGATGTGTGTGGTGAAGAGGTAACACATGCAGTTCTTAATATCCTGAATGGTGTAGAGGAGATTGGAGAGGTAAACCAAACTCTGCTCGTCTTAATCCCAAAGGGCTTGGGGGCATCCTCTCTATATCAATTTAGACCGATTAGCTTGTGCAATGTTGTTCTCAAAATTGTGTCTAAAGTGCAAGCTAACAGATTGAAGAAAATCTTGCCAGAAATTATTTCAGAGGAACAATCAGCATTTGTACCAGGCAGATTGATTACAGATAATATTTTGACTGCTTATGAGTGCTTGCACTTCATGAAAAAGAAGAGAGGTAGGACTTCCCAGTATTGTGCTTTGAAACTTGATATGATGAAAGCATATGACAGGGTCGAGTGGAGCTATTTGAAATCTACCATGTTGAAGTTGGGTTTCAATGAGCGATGGGTGATGTCTGTAATGAGGATCGTCACATCTGTATCTTTCTCGGTACTTTTTAATGGGGAGTGAACGGAGACGTTTAAGCCCTCGAGGGAAATCCGCCAGGGTGACCCCATATCACTGTATTTGTTTTTGCTAGCAGCTGAAGGTCTGTCTTGCCTGTTAAGGAGCAGGGGGAATTTGGAAAACTTATTGGGCATCGTAGTGGTGCCCACAACACCCCCGGTCAATCATCTCTTATTCGCAGACGACAGCTTGCTTTTTGCAAAGGCCAATATGGCAGGAGCAACAGAGATCAGAGGAGTTCTAGATGTTTATTGTCAGGCATCAGGTCAACGGGTTAATTTGGCAAAGAGCTCAATTCACTTCAGTAAGGGGTGCTCGAATAATATAAGGGAGGCTATGAAAATAACACTTGAGGTACCAACATAGGCTCTCAATGATCGCTACCTGGGCTTACCGTCTGAAGTAGGAAGGAATACAAATGGCACTTTCAAATACTTGAGAGAAAGGGTATGGAACAAGATACAGGGATGGATTGAACAACTCCTGTCAGCAGGGGGAAATATGTACTTATAAAATCCGTGGCCCAGGCGATCCCCACATATTCAATGGCTGTTTTTAAATTACCGAGAAGTTTGTGCGAAAAACTTAACAGTATGATCAGGAGCTTCTGGTGGGGCAGCTGTTGGGGAACGCAGTATTTCAAAAAATTTCCTACGATCACGCAAGATCTATCTAGGAGATGCATAGCAACGAGAGGGGAGAGTGTGTCTACGTACCCTCGTAGACCGAAAGTGGAAGCATTGAGTAATGCGGTTGATGTAGTCGAACGTCTTTGCGATCCAACCGATTAAGTACCGAACGCACAGGACCTCCGCGATCTACACACGTTCAGCTCGGTGACGTCCCTCGAACTCTAGATCCAGCTGAGGCCGAGGGAGAGTTTCGTCAGCACGACGGTGTGTTGATGGTGATGATGAAGTTACCGAAGCAGGGCTTCGCCTAAGCACTACGATAATATGACCAAGGTGGAAATCTGTGGAGGGGGGCACCGCACATGGCTAAGAAATCAACTTGTGTGTTTATGGGGTGCCCCCCTCCCCCGTATATAAAGGAGTGGAGGAGGGGGAGGGCCGGCCTCCTATGGCGCGCCCCAAGGGAGGATTCTTATTCCTAATAGGAGTAGGTTTCCTCCCTTTCCTAGTCCAACTAGGAGGGGAAAGGAAGGGGAAAGAGGGGAGAAGGAAGGAGGGGGCGCCACCCCCTACTAGTCCAATTCGGACCAGCCCATGGGGGGGCACCCCTTAAGGCTCTTCTCTCCTTTCCCGTATGGCCCATTAAGGCTCACTACTTCCCTGGCGAATTCTCGTAACTCTCCGGTACTCTGGAAAATACCCGAATCACTCGAAACCTTTCTGATGTCCGAATACAGCCTTCCAATATATCGATCTTTACGTCTCGACCATTTAGAGACTCCTAGTCATGTCCGTGATCTCATCCGGGACTCCGAACAACATTCGATACATCAAATCACATAACTCATAATACAAATCGTCATCGAACGTTAAGCATGCAGATCCTACGGGTTTGAGAACTATGTAGACATGACATAGACACATCTCCGGTCAATAAACAATAGCGGAACCTGGATGCTCATATTGGCTCCTACATATTCTATGAAGATCTTTATCGGTCAAACCGCATAACAACATACGTCGTTCCCTTTGTCATCGCTATGTTACTTGCCCGAGATTCGATCATCGGTATCACCATACCTAGTTCAATCTCTTTACCGGCAAGTCTCTTTGCTTGTTTCGTAATGCATCATTCTGCAACTAACTCATTAGTCACATTGCTTGCAAGGCTTATAGTGATGTGCATTACCGAGAGGGCCCAGAGATACCTCTCCAACAATCGGAGTGACAAATCCTAATCCCGATCTATGCCAACTCAACAAAAACCATCGGAGACACCTGTAGAGCATCTTTATGATCACCCAGTTACGTTGTGACGTTTGATAGAACACTAAGTGTTCCTCCGGTATTCGGGTGTTGCATAATCTCATAGTCATAGGAACATGTATAAGTCATGAAGAAAGCAATAGCAATAAACTAAACGATCATAGTGCTAAGCTAACGGATGGGTCTAGTCCATGTAAGTGCATCTAGTGCCACCCCTAGTTGGTTTTGGAGTATTGACGACAAACCTGGTTGAGGGACTAATGTGTTTGTGAGAATTGCAGGATAACACAGGTAGAAGTCCCTCATTGATTCGATTTTCCTACCAGAGATGACCCCTAAAAATGTATGAAGACATTGAAGTCAAAAGTGGTATGTGAAGACATTCACATTGAAGACTATGACAAGAGAAGACATCGCATGAAGACTATGGAGCGCGAAGACTTAGTTGTTTCATCGTTCTTTTTCTTCTTTGTTGAGTCATAGGAACCACCGTACTGTTAAGTGGGGTCCAAGTGAACCAGTCAGAATGACTGAAGTGATGCTTAACCAAAATCCTATGTCTTCGAGCGAAGACAATGAGAGCAAATCTTATCTAGAGCTGGATAAGTCATCTTTGCTTGTAGCCCAAGTAAAGTTGCCGTGTGTGTTTGAAATCTGACCGTTGGAACACGTGTCAGTTCCTTAGTGACCCAGGGTCATTTCGGACAAATCAGGTCGGGTTGCCTAGTGGCTATAAATAGCCCACCCCCTACAACCATAAACGGTTGGCTGCTCAGAGTTAGTGTATGACTTTTGTCGTTTGAGAGCAACCCACCTCGAAGCCTTTGAGAGAGAATTCCTTGTGTAAGTGCATCTAGTGCCACCCCTAGTTGGTTTTGGAGTATGACGACAAACCTAGTTGAGGGACTAATGTGTTTGTGAGAATTGCAGGATAACACAGGTAGAAGTCCCTCATTGATTCGGTTTTCCTACCAGAGATGACCCCTAAAAATGTATGAAGACATTGAAGTCAAAGGTGGTATATGAAGATATTCACATTGAAGACTATGACAAGAGAAGACACCATATGAAGCCTATGGAGCTCGAAGACTTAGATCTTTCGTAGTTCTTTTTATTTTGTGTTGAGTCATAGGAACCACCGTACTGTTAAGTGGGGTCCAAGAGAACCAGTCAGACTGACTGAAGTGATGCCTAACCAAAAACCTATGTCTTCGAGTGAAGACTATGAGAGCGAATCTTGTCCAGAGTCGGACAAGTTAGCTTTGCTTGTAGCCCAAGTAAAGTTGCCGTGTGAGTTTGAAATCTGACCGTTGGAACACGTGTCAGTTCCTTAGTGACCCAGGGTCATTTCGGACAAATCAGGTCGGGTTGCCAAGTGGCTATAAATAGCCCACCCCCCACAACCATAAACGGTTGGCTGCTCAGATTGAGAGTACAGCTTTTGTCGTTTGAGAGCAACCCACCTCGAAGCCTTTGAGAGAGAATTCCTTGCGAGGATAAAGCCCTAACCACCCAGAGCCAGAGAGAATTGGGCATCACTTAAGTCTTCTTGTCTGTGTGATCTGAAGACTTATTACACTTGAGGATTGTGCATCCTCCAGCCGGTTAGGCGTCGCGTTCTGAGCATCCAAGGGACATTGTGGATTGCCGGTGAACGAAGTCTGTGAAGGTTTGGGAGTCTACCTTGAAGACTTACCAGAGTGATTGGACGAGGTCTATGTGACCTTAGCTCAAGGGGAATACGGTGAGGACTGAGTGTCCTGAGTTGCGTGTTCAGGACTGGGTGTCCGGGACTGTGTGTCCTAAGGTTTAAATACCTAGCCGCCCCAACCAGACGTACAGTTGTCACAGCAACTGGAACTGGTCCAACAAATCATTGTCTTCAATGAGTCACTGGTTTCATCTTCCCTTCCCTTTACTTACTGTTGCTCCTTGTGAAGTCATTGTATGTTTGCACTATCTTTTGTCTTCACTGAGTGACTGCATGCTCTGTATGGCTTCATAATATCTTCCTACCTGATCCTTACTACATTGCTGCTATTAAGTCATTGTGCTTTCACTTCATTGAACACTTGACTATGGCTTGCCTAGTGTAGTCTACCTTCCGCTGCATGGTAATAGGTTTATTTCTATCGTTTGTCTTCATAACTTCCACGTTTTGAAGACTTTCATAAAAATCGCCTATTCACCCCCCTCTAGTCGATATAACGCACTTTCAATTGGTATCAGAGCAAGGTGCTTCCTTGTTCTGTGTGATTCGGTTTAATCACCTGGAGTTTTAGCTATGCCGACTGCAGGGATTATTAAAGTCTCCGCTGCGTGCCCCGTCTTCGATGGAACTGAATATCCCTACTGGAAGAATAAGATGCGCATGCATCTTGAAGCCATTGATGTCGACCTATGGTATGTCGTCGAAAACGGCGTTCCCAAGGCTAGAGAAGGTGTCACTGCTGCTGACGTCAAGAAATTTGTTCAACTGGACTCTACTGCCAAGAATATCATCTGTGGTCACCTGACCAAATGACAGTATGGCCGTGTGAGTGCTTTGAAGAGATCTAAGCTGGTCTGGGACTGGCTCTCCAAGGTCAATGAAGGCATCTCAACCCAGAGAGATCAGAGAATCAGTGTCCTTCGCAACCTCTTCAACCGCTTCAAGCGAAATGACAATGAGAATGTCCAACACACTTTTGACCGACTCACTGACATAAAAAATGAGCTTCAAGCCCTCGGCGCTACTGAGATCACCAAACATGAAGTCATCAAGACACTACTGAGATCACTTGATAGTTCTTTGACATCCTAGCCCTGATGATTCAAGAACGTCCTGATTTTAAGACACTCGATCCATCTGACATACTTGAGAGGCTCAACACACATGAGTTTCAGCTTTCTGAGAAAAGAGATATCTACGGTCCAAACTATGGGCGAACTCGTGCCTTGAAGGCAAAAGCTGTCTCCTCATCTGAAGAAGAATCTGACAGCAGTTCTGATGATCCTGAAGACATTGGAAGAGAACTTGCTATGCTTGTGAAGAAGTTTCAAAAATTTACCAAGAAGAAAGGCTTCAGAAAGTCTTCCCGATCAAGCTCAAGGAATGATGAAGCTTCTGCTCACGACTACAAGAAGAAAACATGTCACAAGTGCAAGAAACCTGGCCACTTCATCTCTGAGTGTCCACAGTGGGACAATGAGAACAAAAAGAAGAAGAAGAGCAAGGAATATGACTCTGACGACAAGAAGAAGAAGAAATACTCAAAGTCTTCGTCCAAGTCTTCCTCAAAGTCTTCATCACACAAGAAGAGCTCATCTGGCAAGGCACGTGCATTTGTTGACAAGGAAATGGACTCGGAGGAGGAGTCCGCTTCTGAGGAGGCGGAGGTGGAGTCTGAGGAGGAGTCCGATTCAGGCGTCGCAAGTCTGGCTACAGCATACATTGCCAAGTCCATCTTCAATACTAAAGACAATGACCTCGTCACCGACACCGATGCAAATGACAAGGACTACTCCGCTTCTACCTACTTCTTCATGGCTCACGGTGCCAAGGTAAACACACGCACTACTCACTATCAAACATCTAGTGACGATGACTCTGATTGTGATTCAAAACCCAGCTACAAAACACTTGCTAAAATTGCAACTGAACAACAGAAAGCTATGGAACATATTCAAAAACTGTTAGACAGAAGCGATGATCTGTTAGGTGCTGAAATGACTCGATCCGAATCCTTAATTGAAGACATAAAAAATCTTCACGTTAAGTATCAGGAACTTGAAAGTCGTCATGAAACTCTCTCAACAACTCATGAAAAGCTTTCCTATGATTATCTTCAAAGGAAGCAAGATCTTGAGAAATTGAGAGCGGTTCATGAAGATCTTCAAAAGGAAAACGAGTCACTTCACTCCAAACAAATCAGTCCCGCTCAGGAAGGATTTGAACCACCATGTCTTAAATGCATTGAGCGTGATAATGCTACTTCTGTTGCTGAATGTTCTACTGCTACTACTGTTGCAATATCTTCAACTGTTGATGTGGTAACTAACCCCTCTGCTGAGGATACCACTGCTATTGCTGATGAGAATGCTAGGTTGAAGACATTGCTTGAAACAGGGATGTACAAAAGTCTTAAAGGGCATCAGACACCATGTGATGTCCTCAAAAAGCAGATTCTGAACCGAAACCCGAGGAAAGAGGGTGTTGGGTTCGTAAGGAAAATGAATGCTGATGGCTCTTACTGGAAACCTGAGCAGTACCCCAAAACCATGTGGGTTGCTGCAAAGGAACCTTCAGCAGACCCATCCAATCTATCTGGCTTCACCTGTGCTAACCCCATTATCATTGATGAATCCTTTTATGCAAACTATATACTGTCTGAGAATCAGAATGGTGAAGTGTTTGCCAGGTACATTGGTACTAACTGCAGGAATGGACCGCCTATGAAGAAGATCTGGGTTCCGAAAAGGTGTCTGGAGAATCTTCCTGTGAATGTCATCATGACACCTCACGTGAAGAAGACAAACCTCAGACCAAAGGCTTCATACAGACAGAGGACTCACCTGAGTCGCACTAACGCAAATGTTTTGCAGGGAAACCATACTCAGGCATATGAATATGAGAGCGGTTCATCAAACCGCCATGTTCATAAGACCAAGAACTATTCTGCTTATTCTTATGAGTACTATTGTCCGCCTGCAAGACTGTTTGCTAGGGCTCCAAAGCCAAAAGTCTCAGATGCTGCACTTAGACTTATTGCTTCTCAGCCACCCTTGAAGATGTGGGTGGCTAAGAAAGCTTAACTCTCTTTTGCAGGGAAAGGTCTCCAGCAGAAAACCAAAATCGTCTGACGCCATTGCTGGGGACCTTAAACATCTTGTAGGGTGCAAGATCAAATGCCCGAATGGTTTTACTATGTACTTCGTTTCTGAATCGCATGCTACTCTCCCTATTAGTCCTAATCTGGATCTAAGCTTTCATAACCCATTGGTTCGTCAAATGTTTTTGCTTCACAATGCTCTTGGTGAAGCCTATCCCCCTAACTGCATTGTAGGGTACGACACCAGCGTCTTCAGAATGGATTATTGATAGTGGGTGTACAAATCACATGACTGGCAAAAGAAGTCTTCTTATGGACTCAACCTTATGTCCATCCGACAAGAGCCACATCACATTTGCTGACACTGGTAAAAGTAAGGTATTGGGTCTAGGTAGAGTTGCAATCTCAAGGGATCAACACATGGACAAAGTCATGTTTGTTGAATCCCTTGGCTTCAACTTAATGTCTGTCTCATGCTTTGCGATTTGAACATGATCGTAATATTTGGAAAATATCGTTGCCTTGTACTAATGGAATCTGACAAGTCTCTAGTGTTTGAAGGGTATCGAAAAGATGATCTGTACGTAGTAGATTTCTCAGCAGGACCACAGCTTGCCGTATGTCTTCTAGCAAAAGCTTCAGAATGCTGGCTCTGGCATCGGAGGCTTGGGCATGCTGGCATGAGGAACCTCCACACCCTTGCGAAGAAGAAGCATGTCATAGGCATCGAGGGCGTCAAGTTCAAGAAAGACCACTTATGCGGTGCCTGTGAAGCAGGGAAGATGACGAGGGCCAAACATCCTCCGAAGACAATCATGACCACTACTCGACCCTTCGAACTGCTTCACATGGATCTTTTCGGTCCCACTCATTACTCAACTCTTACTACTACTGCATGCCTCTATGGCTTTGTTATTCTTGATGATTACTCTAGATACACTTGGGTGCACATAATCCTTTACAAGACTGAAGTGCAGGATGTCTTCAGACGCTTCGCCAATCGAGCTATGAACAATTATGGCGCCAAGATAAAGCACATCAGAAGTGACAATGGCACTGAATTCAAGAACACTGGCCTTGATACATATCTTGATACCTTGGGCATCACACATGAATTCTCAGCCCCGTACACACCACGGCAGAATGGCGTCGTCGAACGCAAGAACAGAACACTCATTGAGATGGCCAGAACGATGCTAGATGAATACAAGACCCCAAGAAAATTCTGGCCTGAAGCCATTGATACTGCATGCCATACAATCAATCGTGTTGATCTTCACAAGCTTCTGAACAAGACATCTTATGAGCTCCTTACTGGCAAGAAGCCAAATGTCAGTTACTTCAGAGTATTTGGTGCAAGGTGCTGGATCAAGGACCCACATCACACCTCAAAGTTTGCACCCAAAGCACATGAGGGTTTTATGCTTGGATATTGAAAGGACTCGCACTCCTACAGAGTCTTCAATCTCTTTCATTACAAAGTGGTTGAAACAGTGGATGTGCGGTTCGATGAGACCAATGGTTCACAAAGAGAGCAACTGCCAAATGTGCTAGATGAAGTTCCATCTAGTGAATAAATCAAGCTAATGGGAACTGGAGAAATTATACCTTCTGAAGCTCATCCTGAAGAAGAACTTATCATCTCAGCACCTGATCAACATGAAGACAATGCTCAGCCTGAAGACATTCCTTCTAACAACGACAATGATCAGCAAGAGCAAAGTCTTCGCCCTGTACATCCTCGCGTTGCCAATGAAGTGCAGATTGAAAAAATAATTGATAGCATCAATGCACCCGGTCCACTCACTCGTTCAAGGGCAACTCAGCTAGCAAATTTCTGTGGGCAGTTCGCATTCGTCTCAATAACAAAACCCAAGAAAGTTGAAGAAGCCTTCATGGAACCTGAATGGATTCAAGCTATGCAAGAAGAGCTTCAACAGTTTGAGATGAATAATGTATGGGAACTAGTTAAGCGTCCTGATCCACGGAAGCACAATATAATAGGCACCAAATGGATATACCGCAACAAGCAAGATGAGCATGGTCAAGTTGTCAGAAACAAAGCTCGTCTCGTTGCTCAAGGATATACTCAAGTGGAAGGCATTGACTTCGATGAAACATTTGCTCCTGTGGCTAGACTTGAAGCCATATGCATACTGTTGGCCTATGCAAATCATCACAACATACTTCTATATCAAATGGATGTGAAGAGTGCTTTTCTCAATGGCAAGGTTGAAGAAGAAGTGTATGTTGCACAACCGCCTGGCTTTGAAGATCCAAAACATCCTGACATGGTATACAAGCTCAACAAGGCACTGTATGGCCTCAAACAAGCCCCTCGGGTCTGGTATGACACACTCAAATACTTCCTGAAGAGCAAAGGCTTCATACCTGGTTCCCTAGACCCCACTCTCTTCACGAAGACATATGATGGTGAACTGTTTGTGTGCCAAATATATGTGGATGACATTATCTTCGGCTGCACCAATCAGAAGTACAGTGAAGAGTTTGGATATATGATGCAAGAGCAATATCAGATGTCCATGATGGGAGAGCTGAAGTTCTTCCTCGGTCTTCAAATACGACAACAACGCAACGACATCTTCATATCTCAAGAGAAGTATCTCAAAGATTGCCTGAAGAAGTTCGGTATGCAAGACTGCAAAGGCTTCACAACACCAATGCCAGCCAAACATCATCTGGGTCCCGACGACAATGGTAAAGAGTTCGGTCAAAAGGTATACCGCTCCATGATTGGTTCTTTACTTTATCTATGTGCATCTAGGCCAGATATTATGCTTAGTGTTTGCATGTGTGCTCGATTTCAAGCGGCACCAAAGGAGTCGCATCACTTAGCTGTGAAGCGAATTCTTCGATATTTGGCTCACACCCCAACTCTAGGATTATGGTATCCAAAGGGCTCAGAGTTTGATCTGGTTGGATTCTCGGATGCTGATTATGCTGGTGACAAAGTTGATCGCAAGTCTACATCAGGCACATGTCACTTTCTGGGACGATCACTTGTATGTTGGTCTTCAAAGAAGCAGAACTGTGTATCTCTCTCCATTGCTGAATCTGAATACATTGCTGCTGGATCTTGCTGCACTCAGCTTCTGTGGATGAAGCAAACACTCAAGGACTATGACATTCATCTGAAGCAAGTGCCACTTTACTGCGACAACAAAAGCGCCATCAAGATCGCCAACAACCCAGTTCAGCACTTGAAGACAAAGCACATTGAAATTCGTCATCACTTTCTCAGAGATCATGTTGTGAAGGAATATATTGATATCATACACGTCAACACTGAAGAGCAATTGGCAGATATCTTCACCAAGCCCTTGGATGAGAAGAGATTTTGCAAGTTACGGTGTGAGCTAAATATCCTGGAATCTTCAAATGTCCTGTGATTAGGCACACATCCTAACCCTTATGCATATTGATGACTTAGATGTGCAACACACGAAGTAAAGTATATCTTCAATCAATGAAGACATACATTCTAAATGTGAATACATTAATGTGGAATTTGACTTCGGAGTGCCACGATAATTGTGCACCGTGTCTGGGTCTAATACTTCCTATACGGTGGGTAACGCCACCACCAAATGTTCTATTTTGAAGTGTTCCACTCATGACGTTACCTTGCAATGTCTTCACATTTGGTTTGGCTTCGATCTCAACATATCTTCATGATTATCTTCACTATGTTGATTATATATATATATATATTAGTGTTCTGTCCTCTACATCATTCACTTATAGCTATGTCTTCATTGTTGAATCTTTTGAACTAAGTGAATGTGATCGGACCCTAACCTCTCTATGCTTTCTATCTCAAATTCTATCTCTCCAAATCATATGCATTCTATTGAAACTGTCGAATGTCTTCTCTGCGTCATTGTCAGCAGAAGATACAGAGACAACCATTAAGTCCGTTTTCAATGCTCATTCCTCCACATGAAGTAGGAACGACCACCCGACAATCAAGGCGTGCGTGGGACGTGGAACAAACCCCAAAATTCCGCATAATGGCCACGCGTTCCTTAGATGCGAATCGCCAGGGGCACCTGTGTAATAGCGCAGTGCCGCCCATGTACATATAAATACACACTTCACAGCGGTCATTATCTCTTCCTCCACACTCGCACGAACCCTAGCGCCACCGCTAGCCCTCGACGACGCCGGCGACGAAGCGCTTCGCTGCCGCAACCTCTCCGACGCCGTCTTCACGCCGACCGTGGACATCGTCCTCTCCGCCGTCGCCGTAGGTGTCCTCCGTCGCCAAGTTAGGGCACGGAAGATCGAACTGCTCGGCCTCATCTTCCACTTCGTCTAGCAGTTCTTAGTGTGGTAAATAAAACTTCCTTTTTACAGCACCGTTGATCCTATGGATTTGTCACTTTCTACCACAAGCAGTTTCTATTCACACAAGTTAGATCTCTCTCATATTGCATCTCATAACATGCCTAGTATATTCACTTATGCTTCACAAAGTAGTTAGATTCCTCACTTGTACTGATCTGTGGATTCGTACAAATCTAGAACCAACTCCTTATCTATGAGTGAATGTCTTCGCAAAATGAGGTCAATGTCTTCTAAACTGATTTATCTTCAAAATCTTCTGAGAATGCATATGACCTCTTCCCCTTCCCTCGCACCTTAATGCTGTCACAGGTACATGTCCGTGGGAGAATCCTTTGGTTCTCATAGTCTGCATTCATTTGCAGAATTCTTACAGCATCACATTAATTCTCCCAAAGCCAGTTCCTGTTGGTCCAGCAAGCGAAAACCTTTGAAGCCTTTGAACGTGTTGAAGCCTTTCAAGTTAAAGTTTATGGCTTCAGAGAAAGCAGCAAGGAAGGGTGGCAGAAAGCGTCATGGAGAAACATCCAGAGATCTGCCAGATGAACTCTCAGAACTGTACAAGACAGATCCTAAAGAGGATTACAATCAGCGCAAGACCCGAATCCAATGGATTCGAAGATATTGGGCAGAGCAATGGTTCAAATACTGATTTGTAACCCAAGAATATGCTGAGAAAAATGCCATCAAGAGACCGTGGGGAGACATCCAATACAAGAATCTTCTACCCAGGTCCAGAGATGAAGCCATTGCTCAAGGCTTCTATCCCTGCATGGTTCGTGGGCCACAACCAGCTGATGCACACCCATCGTCACTACTATGGTGTCGTGATGACAATCTGTTCAAGCGCAACTTCCAGTTTGCCCAGAACTCAGCGAAGCAGAACAAGAAGACTTTGGGGTTAGACTTCAACCCTGGTCCCTCAGCACCAAGGGCAGATGGCACACGAGATGCAGAACCCAATGTCACCGGTCCTTTCTCCAACCTTGAAGGCCTCATCACCCGCATCTTAGTTCAAGGGACTGCAGTGAATGAGCTTGCAGCTGACGCTGAATCAGAAGAAGCTCCTGCAGCGCCGAAGACAAAGAAGATGAAGAAGCCTAAAGCTTCAAAGCCTGCCCCCTCACCAAAAATCTCAAGGGCGCAGCCACTGGCAACTGCACCTCCTGAAGACAGTGTGCAGTCCGAAGACTTATCTCGCATCTCCAAGCCCCAGAAAGTCAAGATGCCTCTGCCTCACACCGGACAAGAGCTAACTGCTGCTGCCATTCTGCGCAATGACGACATTGATCTGTCAAGTGATGAAGATCTAGCAGATGACGCTCTTGAGCAACTCATCAAGAGTAAAGAAGAAGCAGAAATCTTCAATGATCTGCCTCTCTTTGATGTGACCATCATCCACAACTTCATTGATGAGTGGTTTGACATGCCAAACATCAGCTTTGAAGATCTGCAGCTACCAATTGGCCTCAGTGTCGCGTTCCAAGGCGCCATTGCTTCAGAACTCGCTATTGCCCAGCGCATTGTTGAACTGAAGCAAAAGATTGACTATGAAAAGGGTCAGTTCAAGAAGCATATGGCCAAGCTCAGCGTGCAGGAAGTGAAGAACTTCAAGAGTATGATGCACGAGCTCAAGGAAGCCTTTGTAAAGAAACATGCAGAAGCTCAGGGTTCGCGTGAGTGCATGAAGACTCTGGCTGACAGATGTGTGCAAGCCTATAATGAGGCTGAGAAGCGCAAGGCCCTTGGGCGTCCTGGCATCGACCCCAGGATGGCCGCAAAGAAGAAGAAGAAGCCTGCTACGGCTGAACCTGACGCACCAAGGCAGGAAGCAGTTCCTATTGTCTTCCCAACTAAAATGACTGGCTCGAAGCCAAAAAGCCGGTCAATAGCTTCAGAGCTCAAGAAGACAAGGACTGATGAGGCTGAAGCTAGGAAGAGGAAACATTCTAAAGCCTCTCCAACTGCCCCCTCTAAGAAGAAGAGGAAGACCAAGAAAGATCGGGCAGCTCCCACAGAGCCCTTGATAGTTGAACCCATTTCTATGGTCTATCCTGAAGCTGAACGCCATGAACGCCAACTGACTATCCATGAGCCTGCTTCCACAGAGGCTCATGAAGCTGAAGACTTTCCAGTAGCTGATCCCATCGCTACTGAAGACATTGGTCAACATGACAATGTAGAAGATGGTGCAGTCCTTCCTCAGAACAGCGAACTCATCAGCATTGGTCGTCCACTGACGCCAATCGCACAGGATGCTTCATGGGCAGATCGCCCACAAGAGGAAGAAGACTATGAGGCCCAACCCACTCCAACTCCACAGGCGTCGCCCGCGTTGCGCAGGCTTTGCAAAGGTCCAAGGCCTCAAGTCTCTGCTGAAGACAATCCGGCTGCATCAGCCGCAGAAGATGAAGTCCCACAAGTTGCCACTCCACTGTCCCACCAAGAAGCAGTTCTCAAGGAGAACGTGCTTGAAAATCTTGCGGCTGCCACAACCACCAATGAAGCTAATGTGGAGCCCTCCCCAACGGAAAAAGAAGACAGCGAAGCCACTGATCCCATCACTTTTGTTCCTGAGTCTGCTGCCGGTCCACAGTTCGACTATCATGTTGAGCACAGGCCTCAGGTACAGAAGCCAATCCCAAGATTGCCAAGGTTCCCAGGTCTTACATCAGCACCTGGCTCCTTCAATATCAATGGCTTCAGGGTAGACAACACATTCTTCGATAGCTCCAGGAACCCCTACTCAAGGGAAAGGATATCATCTGATCGGTTCTGGAGCTATCCTCAGCGAAGCTATTACTCATGCATTCTTTAAAACCAAGGTCGCATCTTCCCACACAAGCGCCTTGACATTGAAGCCATAGCTGGTCTGCCCTGTCTGGAAGAAGCTTTGGATTGCTTCAAGGAAGTTGGACTGCTGCCGTTCGTTACTGACCAAGAGCATTGGAATGAAGAGCTGCTGCTCCAATTCTATGCCACACTTCACATCCGCGGGTACAGCAGAGATCCGAAGACTTGGGTCCTGGAGTGGATGACCGGAAATGTTCATCACGAAGCCAATGCATTTGACATCATTGAGCTCACTGGTTTGCCCACTCCTGGCGATCTCTACGAGCATGGCTGTCAGCTGCATAGTGAAGCTATTGAGAGAATCTTTAAGAGGCCGGAACCTGATATGAGTCAGATGCTCAGCATGATGAAGCCATTGCCCCAAGATGCTGCTTATCCAACAGAGTTCTTCGTTGAAGACCTTGAGTATCTGCCACGAACCATCTATCACATCATCAGGCGAACTCTCTGGCCCATCAAAGGGCACTCTCCAAATGCCAAGCTTGAGGGTGCAATGAAGACTTTGGTCTTCTATATTCTTCATGGAAAATGCTTCAATGCACAGGACTTATTCATCCGCCAACTTGCTGCATCGGGCTCTGATCTATTTGGCTTGAAGTTCTACACCCCATGGGTAATGCGGCTAATTAAACTTCACTCCGATATCTCATATCAGCCATCTGCTCGCAATCATAGGATTTTTCTGCCTGATGTGGATATCTCTACTGAAGCCATCTATCCTGAGCCTGCAAAGGAACCTCTAAGTCTTCAGAATGCAGAGCATCAGAGTTTCTCCCAGAACATTGAAGGAGTTGAAGCAGTCACTCGGGTGTATCCTTTGGCTGGCACTACACGTGCACCACACCCTGCATCTACTGAAGCCACTGATAGTACAACTGCTCCAAGACCCAAGAAGCGTACTCGTGTTCTCAACGACCGAGAGCTTCTTGTGGCTCTTCATCAGAAACAGGATAGGCATCATGACTGGCTGAAGCGTCAGATGAAAAGCCTCTTGGTGGAAGTTAATCGCATTCGCAATCTTGCCACCAAGAATGCTTTTGTTGCCCATGAAACCTGTCGCCGTACATGGAAAGGGCTAACGATGATGTGTTCTAAAGATGATCTCCAAGAGGATGGCTTCACTGAGCGATTCAAGTTTGACTCCACACCTCCTCGAGGATGAAGATGATGCTACTTCACCACCACCTCCTTCAGCACGCGTCAACTCTGCTCCAAGCTCTTCAGCACCGTCAAACACCACCAACGACCCTGCTACTTCACCTACTCCGCATGGGAACGAGTAGATGCTCTATGTCTTCAAACCTTTTTGGTCCTTACTGACAAAAGGGGGAGAAGCATATGAGGTTGATAGTCTTCAAGCGGGTCCATATGGGTGGGTGCTTTATATTTTGCTTCGTGCTTACAACTCTCGTTTTGCTACATTTGGTTCTTTGAGTTGTAACACTTAAACTCGATGGTCGTCTGCTACTTATCTGCCACTTTGTTTTGCGATGATAAATTCCGCATGTGCGACGATAAATTCCGCACTTAGATCATTCTGCAGACGTCCATTTTCCATTATGCATGTCATTATCTTCATATACTTTCACATGCATAGTGGATTGTCATTATAAGTTGAAGTGGATCTCCACAAGTACAACCTGCCATGTGCATTTGCATTCCAAAAGCAAATTACCTATATGCACATCTTCAGGGGGAGCCCTTGCAACTTATGAAGACAATTCCTTATCCTTTACAATTTCACAGATTATATTCCCTGTTGAAAACTTCAACTAGTTTGTCATCAATCACCAAAAAGGGGGAGATTGTAAGTGCATCTAGTGCCACCCCTAGTTGGTTTTGGAGTATTGACGACAAACCTAGTTGAGGGACTAATGTGTTTGTGAGAATTGCAGGATAACACAGGTAGAAGTCCCTCATTGATTCAGTTTTCTTACCAGAGATGACCCCTAAAAATGTATGAAGACATTGAAGTCAAAGGTGGTATATGAAGATATTCACATTGAAGACTATGACAAGAGAAGACACCACATGAAGCCTATGGAGCTCGAAGACTTAGATCTTTCATAGTTCTTTTTCTTTTGTGTTGAGTCATAGGAACCACCGTACTATTAAGTGGGGTCCAAGAGAACCAGTCAGACTGACTGAAGTGATGCCTAACCAAAAACCTATGTCTTCGAGTGAAGACTATGAGAGCGAATCTTGTCCAGAGTCGGACAAGTCAGCTTTGCTTGTAGCCCAAGTAAAGTTGCCGTGTGAGTTTGAAATCTGACCGTTGGAACACGTGTCAGTTCCTTAGTGACCCAGGGTCATTTCGGACAAATCAGGTCGGGTTGCCAAGTGGCTATAAATAGCCCACCCCCCACAACCATAAACGGTTGGCTGCTCAGATTGAGAGTATGACTTTTGTCGTTTGAGAGCAACCCACCTCGAAGCCTTTGAGAGAGAATTCCTTGCGAGGATAAAGCCCTAACCACCCAGAGCCAGAGAGAATTGGGCATCACTTAAGTCTTCTTGTCTGTGTGATCTGAAGACTTATTACACTTGAGGACTGTGCATCCTCCAGCCGGTTAGGCGTCGCGTTCTGAGCATCCAAGAGACATTGTGGATTGCCGATGAACGAAGTCTGTGAAGGTTTGGGAGTCTACCTTGAAGACTTACCAGAGTGATTTGGCGAGGTCTGTGTGACCTTAGCTCAAGGGGAATACGGTGAGGACTGAGTGTCCTGAGCTGCGTGTTCAGGACTGGGTGTCCGGGACTGTGTGTCCTAAGGTTTAAATACCTAGCCGCCCCAACCAGACGTACAGTTGTCACAGCAACTGGAATTGGTCCAACAAATCATTGTCTTCAACGAGTCACTGGTTTCATCTTCCCTTCCCTTTACTTACTGTTGCTCCTTGTGAAGTCATTGTATGTTTGCACTATCTTTTCTCTTCACTGAGTGACTGCATGCTCTGTATGGCTTCATAATATCTTCCTACCTGATCCTTACTACATTGCTGTTATTAATTCATTATGCTTTCACTTCATTGAACACTTGACTATGGCTTGCCTAGTGTAGTCTACCTTCCGCTGCATGGTAATAGGTTTATTTCTATCGTTTGTCTTCATAACTTCCACGTTTTGAAGACTTTCATAAAAATCGCCTATTCACCCCCTCTAGTCGATATAACGCACTTTCACCTTGCGAGGACAAAGCCCTAAACACCCAGAGCCAAAGAGTGTTAGGCATCACTGAAGTCTTCCTGTCTGTGTGATCTGAAGACTTATTACACTTGAGGACTGTGAATCCTCCAGCCGGTTAGGCGTCGCGTTCTGAGCATCCAAGAGTCATTGTGGATCGCCGGTGAACAAAGTCTGTGAAGGTTTGGAAGTCTACCTTGAAGACTTACCAGAGTGATTGGGCGAGGACTGGGTGTCCTTAGCTCAAGGGGAATAAGGTGAAGCCGCGGTCTTCTGAGTTTAATCTCAGCCTCCCTAACCAGACGTACAGTTGTCACAGCAACTGGAACTGGTCCAACAAATCATTGTCTTCAACGAGCCACTGGTTCCATTCTTCCCATCTCTTTATTTGCAGATTGGTCCTTGTGAAGTCATTGCCTGTTTGCATTATCTATTTGTCTTCACTGTGTGACTGCTTGTTCTATTTGGCTTCGTTCTATCTTCCATCCCGATCTATACTGCCTAGCTGCTATTAGTCTTTGTGCTTTCATCTCATTGAATACTTGACTATGGCTTGCTTAGTGTAGTCTACCTTCCGCTGCATGGTAATAGGTTTGTTTCTATCGTTTGTCTTCGAAACTTCCATGTTTCGAAGACTTCCATAAAAATCGCCTATTCACCCCCCTCTAGTCGATCACTAGCACTTTCAATTGGTATCAGAGCAAGGTACTCCCTTGTTCTGTGTGATTCGGTTTAACCACCTGGATTTTTAGCTATGTCGACAGCAGGGATAATAAAAGTCTCCGCTGCGTTCCCAGTCTTCGATGGAACTGAATATCCCTACTTTAAGAAGAAGATGCGCATGCATCTTGAAGCCATTGATGTCGACTTCTGGTATGTCGTCAAGAGTGGCGTCCCCAAGGCTGGTGAAGGTGTCACCGCTGCTGATGTCAAGAAGTTCGTTCAACTGGATTCCACTGCCAAGAACATCATCTGTGGTCATCTTACCAAAGGACAGTATGGCCGTGTGAGTGCTCTGGAAACATCCAAGCTAGTCTGGGACTGGCTCTCCAAGGTCAACAAAGGCGTCTCAACCCAGAGAGATCAAAGAATCAGTGTCCTTTGCAACCGCTTCAAGATAAACGACAATGAGAATGTTCAGCTCACGTTTGATCGACTCACTGACATCACAAATGAGCTTCAAGCCCACGACGCTACTGAGATCACCAAGAATGAAGTCGTCAAGACACTCCTGAGATCACTTGACAGCTCGTTTGACACCCTAGCCCTGACGATTCAAGAACGCCCCGACTTCAAGACACTCGATCCGTCTGACATACTTGAAAGGCTCAACACACATGAGTTTCAGCTTTCTGAGAAAAGTGATATCTATGGTCCCAACTATGGGCGAACTCGTGCTTTGAAGGCAAAAGCTGTTTCCTCATCTGAAGAAGACTCTGATTGCAGTTCAGATGATCCTGAAGACATTGGAAAGGAGCTTGCTATGCTTGTGAAGAAGTTCCAGAAATTCACCAAGAAGAAAGGCTTCAGAAAGTCCTCACGATCTAGCTCAAGGAATGATGAAGCTTCTGCTCATGACTACAAGAAGAGAACATGCCACAAGTGCAAGAAACCTAGCCACTACATCTCTGAGTGTCCGCAGTGGGACAATGAGAACAACAAGAAGAAGAAGAGAAAGGAATATGATTCTGACGACAACAAGAAGAAGAAATACTCAAAGTCTTCTTCCAAGTCTTCATCAAAGTCTTCATCACACAAGAAGAGCTCATCTGGCAAGGCTCGTGCGTTTGTTGGAAAGGAAATGGATTCAGAGGAGGAGTCTGCTTCTGAGGAGGCGGAGGTGGAGTCTGAGGAGGAGTCCGATTCTGGCATTGCAAGTCTGGCTACAGCCTACGTTGCCAAGTCCATCTTCAACATGAAGACAATGACTCCATCACCGACGCCGATGCTAATGACCAGGACGACTCCGCTCCCACCTACTGCTTCATGGAACGCGGTGCCAAGGTAAACTCACGCACTAATCACTATCAAACATCCAGTGAAGATGACTCTGATTGTGGTTCCAAACCCAACTACAAAACACTTGCTAAAATTGCAACTGAACAACAAAAAGCTATGGAACATATTCAAAAACTGTTAGACAAAAGCGATGACCTGTTAGACGCTAAAATGACTCGATCTCAGTCCTTAATTGAAGACATAAAAAATCTTCATGTTAAGTATGAGGAACTTGAAAGTCGTCATGAAACGCTCTCAACAACTCATGAAAAGCTTTCCTATGATTATCTTCAAAGGAAGCAAGATCTTGAGAAATTGAGAGCGGCTCATGAAGATCTTCAAAAGGAAAACGAGTAACTTCGCGCCAAACAGATCGGTTCCGCTCAGGAAGGATTTGAACCACCATGTATTAAATGCATTGAGCGTGACAACACTACTTCTGTTGCTGGATGTTCTACTGCTGCTACTGTTGCAATATCTTCAACTGTTGATGTGGTAACTAACCCCTCTGCTGAGGATGCCACTGCTATTGCTGATGAAAATGCTAGGTTGAAGACATTGCTTGAAATAGGGATGTACAAAAGTCTCAAAGGGCATCAGACACTATGTGATGTCCTCAAAAGGCAGATCCTGAATCAAAACCCTAGGAAAGAGGGTGTTGGGTTCGAAAGGAAAATGAATGCTGATGGCTCTTACTGGAAACCTGAGCAGTACCCCAAAACCACATGGGTTGCTGCAAAGGAACCTTTAGTGGATCCATCCACCCTATCTGGCTTCACTTGTGCTAATCCCACTGTTAATGATGAATCCTTTGATGCAAACTATAAACTATTTAAGAATCAGAATGGTGAAGTGTTTGCCAGGTATATTGGTACTAACCGCAGGAATGGGCCACCTATGAAGAAAGTCTGGGTGTTGAAAAGGTGTCTGGAGAATCTTCCTGTGAATGTCATCATGACACCACAAGTGAAGAAGACAAACCCCAAACCACAGGCTTCATATGGTCCAAAGGCTTCATACAGACAGAGGACTCACCTGAGTCGCACTAACACAAATGTTTTGCAGGGAAACCATACTCAGGCCTATGAATATGAGCGCGTTTCATCAAACCGCCATGTTCATAAGACCAAGAACTACTCTGCTTATTCTTATGAGTACTATCGCCCTCTTGCAATACTATTTGCTAGGGCTTCAAAGCCAAAGTTCTCAGATGCTGCACTTAGACTCATTGCTTCGAAGCCACCCTTGAAGATGTTGGTGGCTAAGAAAGCTTAACTCTCTTTTGCAGGGAAGGGTCTCTAGCCGAAAATCAAATTCATCTGAAGCTATTGCTGGGGACCTTAAACATCTTGTAAGGCGCAAGATCAAATGCCCAAATGGTCTTATTATGTATTTTGTTCCTGAGTCGCTTGCTACTTGCCCTATCAGTCCTAACCTCAATCTAAGCTTTCATAATCCACTTGCTCGTCAAATGTTTATGCTTCACAATTCTCTTCGTGAAGCCTATCCCCCTAACTACACTATAGGGTATGACACCAGCTGCTTCAGAATGGATTATTGATAGTGGGTGTACTAATCACATGACTGGCAAGCGAAGTCTTCTCATGGACTCCACTTTACGTCCATCTGACAAGAGTCACATCACATTTGCTGATACTGGTAAAAGCAAGGTATTGGGTCTAGGTAGAGTTGCAATCTCAAGGGATCAACACATGGATAAAGTGATGCTTGTTGAATCCCTTGGTTTCAACTTAATGTCTGTCTCAATGCTTTGTGATTTAAACATGATTGTGATATTTGGAAAATATCGTTGCCTTGTTCTAATGGAATCTGACAAGTCTTTAGTCTTTGAAGGGTATCGGAAAGATGATTTGTACGTGGTAGATTTCTCAGCAGGACCACAGCTTGCCATATGTCTTCTAGCAAAAGCTTCAGAATGCTGGCTCTGGCATCGGAGGCTAGGGCATGCTGGCATGAGGAACTTGTACACTCTTGCAAAGAAGAAGCATGTCATCGGCATCGAGGGCGTCAAGTTCAAGAAGGATCACCTATGCGGTGCCTGTGAAGCTGGAAAGATGACGAGGGCCAAGCATCCCTCGAAGACAATCATGACAACGACTCAACCCTTCGAACTACCGCACATGGACCTCTTCGATCCCACTCACTACTCAACTCTTACTACTACCGCTTGTCTCTATGGCTTCGTCATTGTTGATGATTATTCAAGATATACATGGGTGCATATAATCCTCTACAAGACTGAAGTGCAGGATGTCTTCAGACACTTCGCCAATCGAGCCATGAACAAATATGGCGTCAAGATCAAGCACATCAGAAGTGACAATGTCACTGAATTCAAGAACACTGGCCTCGACACTTATCTTGATACTTCGGGCATCACTCATGAGTTCTTAGCGTTGTACACGCCACAACAGAATGGTGTCGTGGAACGCAAGAACAGAACACTTACTGAGATGGCACGGACGATGCTCGATGAATACAAGACTCCAAGAAAGTTCTGGCCTGAAGCCATTGATACTGCATGCCATATCATCAACCGTGTTTATCTTCACAAGCTTCTAACAAAATATCCTATGAGCTCCTCACTGGTAAGAAGCCAAATGTCAGTTACTTCAGAGTATTTGGTGCCAGGTGCTAGATCAAGGATCCACATCACACTTCAAAATTTGCACTCCTACAAAAAGGTTTTATGCTTGGATACGGAAAGGATTCACACTCTTAGAGAGTCTTCAACCTCTTTCACTATAAAGTGGTTGAAACTGTGGATGTGCGGTTCGATGAGACTAACGGCTCGCAAAGAGAGCACCTGCCAAATGTGCTAGATGAAGTTCCATCCAGTGAATCCATCAAGCTTATGGGAACTGGAGAAATCATACCGTCTGAAGCTCAGCCTGAAGAGGAACTCATCATCTCTACACCTAATCAACTTGAAGACAATGCTCAGCCTGAAGACAATCCTTCTAACGATGACAATGATCAGCAAGAGCAAAATCTTTGTCCCGTTCATCCTCGTGTTGCAAATGAAGTACAGATTGAGAAAATAATTGATAGCATCAATGCACCTGGTCCACTCACTCGTTCAAGGGCAACACAGCTAGCAAATTTCTGTGGACACTTCGCATTTGTCTCAATATCTGAACCCAAGAAAGTTGATGAAGCCTTCATGGAGCCTGAATGGATTCAAGCAATGCAAGAAGAGCTTCAACAATTTGAGCTGAATAATGTATGGGAACTGGTCAAGCGTCCTGATCCTCGTAAGCACAATATCATAGGCACTAAATGGATATATCGCAACAAGCAAGATGAGCATGGTCAAGTTGTCAGAAACAAAGCTCGTCTCGTTGCTCAAGGATACACTCAAGTTGAAAGAATTGACTTCGATGAAACATTTTCTCCTGTGGCTAGGCTTGAAGCTATACGCATACTGCTGGCCTATGCCAATCATCATAACATTCTTCTGTATCAAATGGATGTGAAGAGCGCTTTTCTCAATGTCAAGATTGAAGAAGAAGTGTATGTTGCACAACCTCCTGGCTTTGAAGATCCAAAACATCCTGACATGGTTTATAAGCTCAACAAGGCACTGTATGGCCTCAAACAAGCCCCTCGTTCTTGGTATGACACACTCAAGGACTTCCTGAAAAGCAAAGGCTTCAAACCTAGTTCTTTGGATCCCACACTCTTCACGAAGACATATGATGGTGAACTGTTTGTGTGCCAAATTTATGTGGATGGCATTATCTTCAGCTGCACCAACCAGAAATACAATGATGAGTTTGGATATATGATGCAAGAGCAATATCAGATGTCCATGATGGGTGAGCTGAAGTTCTTCCTTGGTCTTAAAATACGACAACAACGCAACGACATCTTCATATCTCAAGAGAAATACCTCAAAGATTGCCTGAAGAAGTTTGGAATGCAAGACTACAAAGGTTACACGACGCCAATGCCAGCTAAACACCATCTGGGTCCTGACGACAATGGTAAAGAGTTCGATCAAAAGGTATACCGCTCCATGATTGGTTCTTTGCTTTATTTGTGTGCATATAGGCCAGATATCATGCTTAGTGTTTGCATGTGTGCCCGATTCCAAGCGGCACCAAAGGAATCGCATCACTTAGCTGTGAAGCGAATTCTTCGATATTTGGCTCACACCCCAACACTAGGATTATGGTATCCAAAGGGCTCAGAGTTTGATCTAGTTGGATTCTCGGATGCTAATTATGCTGGTGACAAGGTGGATCGCAAGTCTACATCAGGCACATGTCACTTTCTGGGACGATCACTTGTATGTTGGTCTTCAAAGAAGCAGAACTGTGTATCTCTCTCCACTGCTGAATCTGAATACATTGCTGCTGGATCTTGCTGCGCTCAGCTTCTATGGATGAAGCAAACACTCAAAGACTATGGCATTCATCTGAAGCATGTGCCACTCTACTGCGACAATGAAAGCGCCATCAAGATTGCTAACAACCCAGTTCAGCACTCGAAGACAAAGCACATTGAAATTCGTCATCACTTTCTCAGAGATCATGTCATGAAGGAAGATATTGATATCATACACGTCAACACTGAAGAGCAACTGGCAGATATCTTCACAAAGCCCTTGGATAAGAAAAGGTTTTGCAAGTTACAGTGTGAGCTAAATATCTTGGAATCCTCAAATGTCCTGTGATCAGGCACACATCCTAACACTTATGCATGTTGATGACTTAGATGTGCAACACATGAAGTAAGGTATGTCTTCAATCAATGAAGACTTACATTCTGAGTGTGAATACATTAACGTGGAATTTGACTTCAGAGCGCCACGATATTTGTGCGCCTTGTCTGGGTCTAATACTTCCTATACGGTGGGTAACGCCACCACCAAATTCTTCCCTTAGAAGTGTTTTCACATGGCGTTACATTTGCAAAGTCTTCGCATTTTGTTTGTCTTCAATGTTAACATGGCCTCATGTTTATCTTCAACTTAGTTTCTGTCCTCTACAACATTCACTTATAGCTATGTCTTCACGTTGAATCTTTTTGAACTAAGTGAATGTGATCGGACCCTAACCTTTCTATGCTCCTGTCTCAAGTCTATCTATGCAAATCATATGCATTCTATTGAAACTGTCGAATGTCTTCGTTGTGTCCTTGTCAGTAGGAGATACAGAGACAAACATTAAATCCGTTTTTAAATGCTCAATCCTTTTGCCTGAAACCCGGAGAAGTGGGAACGACCACCCGACAATCCAGGCGTGCGTGGGAACATGGAACAACCTCCAATGTGTTGCATGATCACCATGTGTCCTTCAGATGTGAACCGCCAGGGGCACCTGCGTAATAACACTGTGCCCGTCCCTGTCTCTATAAATACACGCCTCACCCCAGTCATTATCTCTTCTTCCACTCTCGCACAAACCCTAGCGCCACCGCTAGCACTCGACGACGCCGGCGACAAAGCGCTTAGCTGCCGCGACCTCACCGACACCGTCCTCACGCCGGCCGCGGACATCGTCTTCTCCGCCGTCGCCGTAGGTGTCCTCCGTCGCCAAGTTAGGGCACAGAAGATCGAACTGCTCGGTCTCCTCTCCCACTCCGTCTAGCAGTTCCTCGTGTGGTAAATAAAACCTCCTTTTTACAGTCTTTTTGATCCGATAGATTCATCGTTTTCAACCACAAGTGGTTTCTATTCCCACAAGTTGGATCTATCTCATTCTGCATCTCATAGCATGCCTAGTATGTTCACTTATGCTTCACAAAGTAGTTAGATTCCTCACTTGTACTTATTCGTGGATTCGTACAAATCTGGAACCAACTCTTTACATATGAGTGAATGTCTTCGCACTATGAGGTCAATGTCTTCTAAACTGATTTATCTTCAAAATCTTCTGAGAATGCATATGACCTCTTCCCCTTCCCTCGCACCTTTAATGCTGTCACAGGTACATGTCCGTAGGAGAATCCCTTGATTCTCATAGTCTGCATTCATTTGCAGAGTTCTTACAGCATCATATAAATTCTCCTGAAGCCAGTTCTTGTCTGACCAGTAGATGGAAGACTTTGACAGTGTTAAAGCCTTTCAGTCTAAACTTCATGGCAACAGAGAAATCTGCAAGGAAGTGTGGCAGACAGCGCCGTGGAAACACCTCCAGAGATTTGCCTCCTGACCTCTATGAGCTGTACAAGACAGATCCAGAGGAGGATTACAATCAGTGGAAAACCCGAATCCAATGGATTCGAAGATATTGGGCAGAACAATGGTACAGGTACAGGTTCGTGACCAGGAATATGCTGAGAAGAATGCCATCAAGCGACCCTGGGGAGACATCTTGTACAAAAACCTTCAACCCAAGTCCAGAGCTGAAGCCATTGAACAAGGCTTCTATCCTTGCATGGTCCGTGGACCACAGCCTGCAGATGCAGACCCTTCTTCATTGCTATGGTGTCGTGACGACAATCTGTTCAAGCGCAACTTCTAGTTTGCCAAGAACTTGGCCAAAGAAAAGAAGAAGTCGCAGGGATTAGACTTCAATCCAGGCCCCTCTGCTCCTCGTGCTGACGGCACACGCGAAGCTGAACCCAATCTGGTTGGGCCCTTCTATAACTTAGAAGGTCTCATCACTCACATAAAGGTTCAAGGGGCAGTCGTGGATCAACCTACAGACGACGCTGATTCTGGCGAAGTGCCTGCACCACCGAAGCCAAAGAAGCTGAAGAAACCTAAAGCTTCGAAGTCTTCGCCTACACCAAAGGTTTCACGGGCGAAGCCTCTGGCCATTGCACCTGCTGAAGACAGTGTGCAGTCTGAATATCTTTCACGCATCTCCAAGCCCGCCAAAGTGAAGAAGCCCATGCAACCCACTGGTCAAGCACTGACCCCTGCTGCTGTTTTGCAAAATGAAAATGACGCCATTGATCTGTCCAGTGACGACGATCTTGGCGATGACGCTCTTGAGCAGTTGATCAAGAGCAAGCAAGAGGCGGAAATCTTCAATGACCTCCCTCTCTTTGATGTGGAAATCTTAAACAAGTTTATTGATGAGTGGTTTGACAGCCCAAATGTCAGCTTTGATGATCTTCAGCTTCCTATTGGCCTCAGCGTCGCCTTCCATGGAGCCATTTCTCCTGAGCTGGCTCTAGCTCAGAAAATTGTTGAGCTGAAGCATAAGATTGATTATGAAAAGTCTCAGTTCAAGAAGCACATGGCCAAGCTCAATGTTGAAGACATTCAAAACTTCAAGGTCATGATGCATGAGCTCAAGGAAGCATTCCACAAGAAACGCGAAGAAGCCAAAGGTTCTCGTGAGCGCATGAAGGATCTTGCTGCCAAATGTGTTCAAGGATACAATGAAGCTGAAAAGCGCAAGGCTTTGGGGCGACCAGGCATCGACCCCAGAATGGCTGCCAAGAAGAAGAAGAAGCTAGCTGTGGCAGAACTAGAAGCATCAAGGCAGGAAGAACCTTGCATTATCTTCCCAGCCAGTATGACAGGCTCGAAGCCTAAGGTCCCCACAGTGGCTTCAGAACTCAAGAAAACAAGGGCAGCTGAAGCCGAAGCCAGAAAACGCAAGACCAAAGCCACCACTGATGATGCTCTGCCAACCAAGAAATGGAAGACCAAGAAGAGAGACCGGGCTGCTCCCACAGAGCCCCTTGATGTCGAGCCAATCTCTGTGGCTCGTCCTGCGTCCGAACATCGAGAGCGCCAGTTGATAGTTCATGAGCCTGCTTCCACAGAGGCTCCTGAAGCTGAAGACAATCCAGTTGTTGACCCCACCGCAGCTGAAGACATTGGTCCTCACGACAATGTTGAAGATGATGAAGTCCTTCCTCAGATCGAGCGCAATTTGGTATCATCGCCTGTGCTCACGCACAGTGAGCTCATCAGCATTGGTCGTCCTCTGACGCCAACTGCTCAGGATGCATCATGGGCTGACCACCCACAACAACAAGACACCCCAAGTGCTCCCCAACCACAAGATGACGATGACTTTGAGGCCCAGCCGACTCCATCTCCACAAGCGTCGCCAGCGTTCCGCAGGCTTCGCAAAGGATCAAGGCCCCAAGTCACTCCAATTGTGAATGTCTCTGAGTTTGAAGCCAAAACGCCTGAAGATATTCCAGCTGCATCAGCCGATGAAGAAGAAGAACCAAGAGTTGAAGTAGAAAGAGTTGCTACACCCCTATCCCACCAAGATGTTGTTCTCGAGGAGAACATGTCCGACCCTCCAGCTCCTGAAGTGGAGGTTAACAATATTGAGGCGGCCACCAACATCAACACTGAAACCAATGACGTTGTCATGGCTGAAGCTAATGTGGCGCCTGAAGCTAATGCGGTGCCAGAAGTGCATGCACCTGAAGCCACCGCAGCGCCCGAAGCCAATACTGAAGCACCTGAAGCCAATGTGGCCCCTGAAGCCCATGTCAACGACAATGCCAATGCTCCTGTACCCCCTCCAAGACCTCATACAATTATGCTGGCATTTGATCGTGGTCAGCCTGTTATGGTCCGATGGCCCATTCTGGTTCCTCCACCTGCTGGGGGTCCATAATTTGACTATCATGTCGAGCACAGACCTCAAGTCCAGAAGCCCAAGCCAAGACTTTCCAAGATTCCCAGGCACTGCAACTTCACCTGGGGTCTTCAATGTGAATGGCTTCGTGGCACATAACACCTTCTTCAACAGCGCGAAGAACCCTTACACCAAACCCCGCATTTCATCGGATTGGTTCTGAAGCTATCAGCAGCGCAGCTACTATTCCTGCGTCTTATACAACCAAGGGCGCATATTTCCCCATATGCATCTTGATACTGACGCTCTAGCTGGCCTGCCCTGTCTAGAAGGAGCGTTGGATTGCTGCAGAGACGCTGGACTCCTGCAATTTGTCACAGACAAGGAACACTGGAATGAAGAGCTTCTATTACAGTTCTATGCAACTGTTCACATTCAAGGCTACAACAGGGATCCAAAGACTTGGGTCCTTGAGTGGATGACAGGCAATGTCACGAAGCCAAAGCTCTTGATATCATTGAGCTCACAGGGCTTCCCACTCCTGGTGAATACTATGAACCAGGTTGTCAACAACACCAGAATGCTTTGGAGAGCATTTTTCAGAAGCCAAAACCCAACATGAGCCAAATGTTGAGCATGATGAAGCCTTTGCCTCACGACGCTGACTACCCATCTGAATTCTTTGTTGAAGACCTAGAGTATCTGCCTCGCACCATTTATCATATCATCAGAAAAACTCTATGGCCTGTCAAAGGACATTCATCTGCAGCAAAGCTTGAACGAGCAATGAAGACTTTGGTTTTCTATATCTTCAATGGCATCAGCTTCAATGCTCAAGACTTTTTCATCAGACAATTGGCTGCATCTGGCTCCGACATTTTTGGGTTGAAGTTCTATGCTCCATGGGTAATGCGTCTTATCAAGCTTCACTCTGCCTTCAACTATCAGCCGTCTGCGCAATCATCTTGTATTCTTGCTAGAGGTTGATCTGTGTGTTGAAGCTATTTACCCAGAGCCTGCCAAGGATCCCATTTATCTTCACAATGCCGATCGTCAAAGCTTCACCCAGCCCATTGAAGGAGTTCAGGCAGTCTCTCGTGTTTATCCCTTGGCTGGTAACACATGTGCCCCTCGCGCTCAAACTGACGCCACTAGAAGCACCATTGCCCAACGGCCTCGGAAGCGATCTCGTGTTCTCAATGACCGAGAGCTTCTCGTCGCGCTACACCAGAAATAGGATAAGCATCACAACTGGCTTAAGCGTCAGATGCAAAGCCTCTTGGTGGATGTCAATCGCATTCACAATCTTGCCACCAAGAATGCCTTTGTTACTCATGAAACCTGTCGGAGGTCTTGGAAGAGTTTGACATTGCTTAGTGCTGAAGCTGATATGCAGGATGATGGCTTCACCGAAAGATTCAAGTTTGACTCAACTCCTCCAAGGAATGCTCACTTGCGTCGGACTCCCTCACTTGAAGACTCTGACTATTCGTCCTCAGCTGCAACAGTGAATGCCAGAGTCATCGATGACCAAGATGATGCAACTTCACCTCCTCCAACTTCAGCGCATGTCGACACTGCACCAAGTTCTTCTGCACCACCGGACCTCAACGATGACCCTGCTGCCTCGCCTGCACCTTATGGGAACGAGTAGGCGCTCTATGTCCTCAAACCTTTTTGGTCCTTACTGACAAAAGGGGGAGAAGCATATGAGTTGATAGTCTTCAAGTGGGTCCATATGGGTGGTTGCTTTACTTTTTGCTACTTTTGCCAAGTGCTTACAACTCTCGCTTTTCGATACATTTGGTTCTTTGAGTTGTAACACTTAAACTCGATGGTCGTCTGCTACTTATTAGCTATTCTGTGATGCGATGATAAATTCCGCATGTGCGATGATAACTTCCGCACTTAGGTCATTTTGCAGACGTCCATTTTACATTATGCATGTCATTATCTTTGTCATATCAAATCATGCATGATGAATCGTCGTCATAAGTTGAAGAGGACCTCCACAAGTACAACCTGCCATGTGCATTTGCATTCCAAAAGCAAATTACTTATATGCACATCTTCAGGGGGAGCCTTTGCCACTTATGAAGACAATACCCTATCCTTTACAATTTCACATACTTTATTCCCCGTTGAAAACTTCAACCAGTTTGTCATCAATCACCAAAAAGGGGGAGATTGTAAGTGCATCTAGTGCCACCCCTAGTTGGTTTTGGAGTATTGGCGACAAACCTGGTTGAGGGACTAATGTGCTTGTGAGAATTGCAGGATAACACAGGTAGAAGTCCCTCATTGATTCGGTTTTCCTACTAGAGATGACCCCTAAAAATGTATGAAGACATGGAAGTCAAAAGTGGTATGTGAAGACATTCACATTGAAGACTATGACAAGAGAAGACATCGCGTGAAGACTATGGAGCGCGAAGACATAGTTGTTTCGTCGTTCTTTTTCTTCTTTGTTGAGTCATAGGAACCACCATACTGTTAAGTGGGGTCCAAGTGAACCAGTCAGAATGACTGAAGTGATGCTTAACCAAAATCCTATGCCTTTGAGGGAAGACAATGAGAGCAAATCTTATCCAGAGCTGGATAAGTCAGCTTTGCTTGTAGCCCAAGTAAAGTTGCCGTGTGTGTTTGAAATCTGACCGTTGGAACATGTGTCAGTTCCTTAGCGACCCAGGGTCATTTCGGACAAATCAGGTCGGGTTGCCTAGTGGCTATAAATAGCCCACCCCCTACAACCATAAATGGTTGGCTGCTCAGAGTTAGTGTATGACTTTTGTCGTTTGAGAGCAACCCACCTCAAAGCCTCTGAGAGAGAATTCCTTGCAAGGACAAAGACCTAAACACCCAGAGCCAAAGAGTGTTAGGCATCACTGAAGTCTTCCTGTCTGTGTGATCTGAAGACTTATTACACTTGAGGACTGTGAATCCTCCAGCCGGTTAGGCGTCGCGTTCTGAGTATCCAAGAGTCATTGTGGATTGCCGATGAACGAAGTCTGTGAAGGTTTGGAAGTCTACTTGAAGACTTACCAAAGTGATTGGGCGAGGACTGGGTGTCCTTAGCTCAAGGGGAATAAGGTGAAGACACGGTCTTCTGAGTTGAATCTCAGCCTTCCTAACCAGACGTACAGTTGTCACAGCAACTAGAACTGGTCCAACAAATCATTGTGTTCAACGAGCCACTAGTTCCATTCTTCCCATCTCTTTATTTGTAGATTGGTCCTTGTGAAGTCATTGCTTGTTTGCATTATCTATTTGTCTTCATTGTGTGACTGCTTGTTCTGTTTGGCTTCGTTCTATCTTCCATCCTGATCTATACTGCCTAGCTGCTATTAGTCTTTGTGGTTTCATCTCATTGAATACTTGACTATGGCTTGCTTAGTGTAGTCTACCTTCCGCTGCATGGTAATAGGTTTGTTTCTATCGTTTGTCTTTGAAACTTCCATGTTTTGAAGACTTTCATAAAAATCGCCTATTCACCCCCTCTAGTCGATCACTAGCCCTTTCAGTCCATCACATCATTCTCTAATGATGTGATCCCGTTCATCAAATGACAACACATGTCCATGGCTAGGAAACTTAACCATCTTTGATTAACGAGCTAGTCAAGTAGAGGCATACTAGGGACACTCTGTTTGTCTATGTATTCACACATGTACTAAGTTTTCGGTTAATACAATTCTAGCAGGAATAATAAACATTTATCATGATATAAGGAAATAAATAATAACTTATTATTGCCTCTAGGGCCTATTTCCTTCGGTCTCCCACTTGCACTAGAGTCAATAATCTAGTTCACATCATCATGTGATTTAACACCAATAGTTTCACATCTTTATGTGATTAGTTCAATCTCCATGTGACTAATACCCAAAGGGTTTACTAGAGTCAATAATCTAGTTCACATCGCTATGTTATTAACACCCAAAGAGTGATCATGTTTTGCTTGTGAGAGAAGTTTAGTCTACGGGTCTGCAACATTCAGATCCGTATGTATTTTGCAAATTTCTATGTCTACAATACTCTGCACGGAGCTACTCTAGCTAATTGCTCCCACTTTCAATATGTATCTAAATCAAGACTTAGAGTCATCTAGATCAGCGTCAAAAGCTTGCATCAACGTAACTCTTTATGACGAAGTCTTTTATCACCTCCATAACCGAGAAATATTTCCTTAGTCCTCTAAGGATAATTTTGACCGCTGTCCAGTGATCTACTCCTAGATCACTATTGTACTCCCTTACCAAAATCATGCTAAGGTATACAATAGGTCTGGTACACAGCATAGCATACTTTGTAGAACCTATGACCGAGGCATAGGGAATGACCTTTTCATTCTCTTTCTATTTTCTGCCGTGGTCGGGTTTTGAGTCTTTATTCAACTTCACACCTTGCAACACAGTCAAGAACTCCTTCTTTGACTGTTGCGTCTTGAACTACTTCAAAAACTTGTTAAGGTATGCACTCATTGAAATTTTATCAAGCATCTTGATCTATCTTTATAGATCTTGATGCCCAATATGTGAGCAGCTTTACCGAGGTCTTTCATTGAAAAAATTCTTATTCAAGTATCCTTTTATGCTATCCAGAAATTCAGTATCATTTCCGATCAACAATATGTCATCCACATATAATATCAGAAATGCTACAGAGCTCCCACTCACTTTCTTGTAAATACAGGCTTCTCCAAAAGTCTGTGTAAAACCAAATGCTTTGATCAACTCATCAAAGCGCATATTTCAACTTTGATATGCTTGCACCAGTCCATAGATGGATCGCTAGAGCTTGCACACTTTGTTAACATCTTTAGGATTGACAAAACCTTATGGTTGCATCATATACAACTTTTTTAATAAATCCATTAAGGAATGTAGTTTTGATATCCATTTGCCAGATTTCATAAAATATGGCAACTGCTAACATGATTCTGACAGACTTTTAAGCATCGATACGAGTGAGAACATATCATCGTAGTCAACACCTTGAACTTGTCTAAAACCTTTTGCGACAATTCAAGCTTTGTAGATAGTAACACTACTATCAGCGTCCGTCTTCCTCTTGAAGATCCATTTATTCTCAATGGCTCGCCGATCATCGGGCAAGTCAATCAAAGTCCATACTTTGTTCTTTATACATGGATCCTGTCGGTGTCAAAACCGGCGGATCTCAGGTAGGGGGTCCCGAACTGTGCGTCTAAGGCGGATGGTAACAGGAGGCAGGGAACACGATGTTTTACCCAGGTTTGGGCCCTCTTGATGGAGGTAAAACCCTACGTCCTGCTTGATTTATTCTTGATGATATGAGTATTACAAGAGTTGATCTACCACGAGATCAGAGAGGCTAAACCCTAAAAGCTAGCCTATGGTATGATTGTATGTTGTCCTATGGACTAAAACCCTCCGGTTTATATAGACACCGGAAAGGGCTAGGGTTACACAAGGTCGGTTGCAAAGGAGGAGATATACATATCCGTATTGCCTAGCTTGCCTTCCACGCCAAGTAGAGTCCCATCCAGACACGAGACGAAGTCTTCAATATTGTATCTTCATAGTCCAATAGTCCGGCCAAAGGATATAATCCGGCTGTCCGGATACCCCCTAATCCAGGACTCCCTCAGTAGCCCCCGAACCAGGCTTCAATGACGATGAGTCCGGCACGCAGTATTGTCTTCGGCATTGCAAGGCGGGTTCTTCTCAATCTTTTGAACGTTTGTAAAGCAGTGTCCGGTCCCATAAATGTTTGGACCTCTTGGCTTCTGTGCCCAGTAAGGGATTTCTCCCACACATCGAATGAATACAAGGCGCCAGGGCGTTTTTACATTCCCCCCCTAGCCAGATAAATGAATTGTATATTAAAGGGATGGGGATCCTTAGATCCGACCCATACCATCCTCCCCCAGCGAGAGTCCATCAGAGCGTGTTCCGGAAAGATCCATTCTAGCATGGCCGACCTCCGCAGCTCCTCCTCCCGCCCCGAAGCCCTAAGCCCGGTGATTGGGAGAGGTGTTCAGTCCCACACCGTCGTTTAGTCGAACTGCAGACTAAGGGATTTCTCCCTCCGGCGTACATGGTGCCCGTTCGAGCCGGGCTCGCCACCTATAATGGCGGGGAGCAAGCGGAGAGCTTTCCCTGTCCCTCTATGGGGGAACCGGTCTGCCTTGTCCCCTATCTATTAAGGGGACTCGGATTTCCAATTCATCCGTTCCTCCGCGGGCTCCTGGAGTTCTACGGCCTCCAATTACACAGCTTCACCCCCGCCTCCATCCTACATATCGCCGGCTATGTGGCTCTCTGCGAGTTGTTCCTGGGCTGCGAGGCTCACTTCGAGCTGTGGAAAAGGCTATTTTTCCTCGTCCCTCGCACACAGAGGGGGTCACTTTATCAAGTGGGCGGAGCCGAAATATGGCGCATCGCCGATACCAGATACCTGTCCGGTACTCCGAAGAAGTCGCCCGAAGACTGGCCTTCAGAATGGTTTTATATGGAGGACGTTCCCCTTCCGGACCCTGTTCGGTGGGGTCTTCCTGAGTTCAACAATGCTCCTCTGAAGAAACGCCGAAGTTGGCGCCCACAGAACCCCCAGGTGGAAGACAATGGAGAAGTCCTCTATCTGATGAACCGAATTAAAGCACTGGATCGATCAGGATTGACAATAATCGAAGTTATGTCGATTTGCATAATGCGGGGCATGCAACCACTTCAATATCATGGGCACCCCTTGTGGTGTTATAACGGGGCAGATGACGCCACCCGCTGCGGGCGTAAGGGTCCGGACAATGCTGCTGCTTTAGCAAAAATTATGTCCGAGTTGTTCAAGGGTGAGGAAGAGGAGTTCACCCGCATCAAGCCACGGGATGGATTCTCCATGTACAATCCTCCAAGCTGGGTAAGTTATATCTCCCTGCTCCCATTTTCTCGCATTCTTTGTCGTAAGTATTCACCTTGCCGCTTTGCGGCAGGAACTGCGAAAAGCCATAAAGGAGGTCAACATCCCTTGTCCACAACCAGAGGACCCTGACCGGGCCCTCGACTCCGGACTTGAAGAAGATTCGATTATATTCGTGGAGCTGATAGACCGGCAGTTCTATCAGTTAAGCTACGACGATGCCATGGTGGCCATTACGGCCGACTATCCCGGACTGCTTCCTGCATCGCACGTAAGAAAAACCAAAAATCCAACTCCAAAACTAGTATCCCCTTTTAGACACTTCACCCACCATATACACATGGCATTTTTACAGGGAAGGCATTCGGGACGCCCTGCCGAACCCGCAGCCACGCGCCAACAGGAGGCACCGAGGCCGGGTAGGCCAAAAAGGAAGGCAGTTAGGACGGAGATGCCGGCGCAAAGGTATAACAAACCCCGCTCCGTGGTTGTCTTCTTTCTCGAAATATAATGACGCCCGTGTTTCTTTAACAGAAAAAACGCTCGCCGGAATATGTCCGGCGATGTTACTAATCATGCTTCCACCAGCCGGGCGCCAGGATCGGACATAGAGGCGGAAGACGATATGGGGCGGGCACCAGATAATCCCCCTACAGAGGATGCAGATAGATTATCCGCTACAAACTCAGAGGTGGAAAGCGCCCTGAATCATAGGCGCCGCCGGGCCGTACTCCGTGACGCCTGTTTCTCACCAAAGGCATTTGATGCCTTCAATTCTGGAGAGGCGTACCTCTGAGCTGCTCAAGATGGTCTAGCCAGAGCCACGGATCAATATGTAAAGGATGTACGGGTAAGTAAATTTGACGATTTATATGTATCAGTAGCCCCTGAGACTTGAAACAGTTAGCGGAACTGATTTAAGGATCATCTTTATTGTGCAGGTTCTTACAGAGAAGAATACTAGGCTGTCACAGGAGCTAGAGGAATGCAAGACCCAACTGCGGGCTGCTGTGGCTGCATTGCAGGAACCGAAAAAGTCACCTGCTGGTAACATTTACTTTAAAGAATGATGGTTACCATATAATGTGTGGCATGGCTGCAGATCTAACAACAGATGTTGCAGATGATTCCGGAGAAAATCCGGAGGACCAGCATGTTATGCGACAGCTAGAGGCTGGCAAACGCGTGCTGACCGAGGTTAGGCGGGAGAAAAACAATCTCCAAGACGCCAATATTAAGCTGAGCGTGGAACTAAAAGACGTTCGGGGTCAGCTTGCAGACTCCGAGAAGGAGAATAAGCGGCTTTGGCGCGGCATTTGCAGTAAGTTCTTGAATGAATCCTTTTAAAGGAGTTCGGCGAAGAAGCCGACTAACAACGTTATGTCTGTAGGTATGCTGACGGGTCATCCCGTGGAGGAAATGCCCAGGTCTGCGGGTGATCTTCTATCTGAGCTATCACGTCTGCATGAACAAGTTCGACAGGTGATGCAGGGTGTTGCCCAGCCTTGTGGCCGTCCGTCTCCCTGCCAGAGGGCGTTGCAGAGCTTGCGGAGAAGCTCAAGGGAGCACGGCGGCGCTTCCGATTATGGAAGATATCAGCCCGTCGACAGGGTGACAGAGAAGCCTGGGCCATGGTGAAGACGCGATATACCAAGGCAGACCCAAATCACATGGCCGAGGTCGGATCTGTGGGGTCCGACGGAAAAGAGATCCCCGTTAGCTTAGTTTATGGGCAAGTAGAATTAGCCGCAAAGTATTCCCAACAGGATTGTAAGCTAGACCGCCTGTTGGATGGTATAGAAGAGGAATTTAGTCAGTCTGCATGACTATGTAATGAAAGTGACATGTATAATGCCTTCTAGCCGGATTGTAGATCATTTGTCTTGGCGGACCTTTTCGCTTCAACCTCGGGACCCGATAGTCCGGAGTGTATCCGAATACCCGCGCAGTTATATAAGAACCGGGGTATGCGTGGAGACCAGGCGTAGGGGTCATTAGTGCTTGAACAGACAAGTGCCCAACTAGTTATGTTATATTACATGGGTAGTAAGAAACATCTTCCAGGGAGAATAGTTCCGTTAAGGGTTCCTTTACCTGGGTAAGCATGCCCTAAAGTGCATGTCCGGACTGCGATAGGAAATGCAGGAAAAACATCTGGGGGCAGATATGGACAATAAATAAAAATCATCTTTTGTTCACCGACCGAATATTCCCTTAAGAACGCTAGCTTTCGGCTTCACCCAGTCTGAGGTACACATCCGGCTGACCCGGCAGTAACAATCGCAGAGGTGCTCCCCTTATGCCCTAGACGAATTAACGGGAATGTAGGGCATAAATACAAGAGCCAGGCAACCCAGCTTGGCCAAAACTTAAGTGATATCGATGCATATAATGGCGAAAAAAGGTACATGCGAAAGCATGACGCATGTGCGGGGCCTAAGGCCCAGATAAATAATTAAGCTTCTGTGAAAGAAGCCCCCAGGTATGATGAGCGCGGCTGGCGCATCTATAATGTGCAAGCGAGGCACAAGTTGGCCCTTGAAGGCCTAGAGAAAGAATAAAAGAGATGAAGAAAGAAAAACAAGACAGATAATGTATATGCAAAAAATGGACAAAGGGAGGGGACGAACATAGAGTCTGGTGCTAGGCGTAGAATCTTCGGAGCCTGGCCGTGTTCCATGGGTTCGGCTCGAGTCGACTAGTCGATGCATGCCGTAGTCGGTACGCTCCACCGGTCAGAACTTGGTCAATAATGAAGGGACCTTCCCATTTGGGCTCGAGCTTGTTCTTTTTCTTATCCGGCAGGCGTAGAACTAGTTCGCCAACGTTATAAGTTTTGGCCCGCACTTCTCTGCTTTGGTATCTGCGAGCCTGTTGCTGATAAAATGCGGAACGGGCTTTGGCTACGTCGCGCTCCTCCTCCAGGGTGTCCAGACTGTCCTGCCGATCGAGCTCGGCTTCTCTTTCTTCATACATGCGCACTCGAGGTGAGTCATGAATTATGTCACAGGGCAAGACTGCCTCTGCGCCGTACACCATAAAGAAGGGTGTATATCCGGTACTACGATTCGGCGTGGTCCACAGCCCCCAGAGTACGGAGTCGAGCTCCTCTACCCAGTGCGTGTTAGACTCCGTTAAGGAACGCACTAATCTGGGTTTAATGCCGCTCATTATAAGACAGTTTGCTCGCTCGACTTGACCGTTGGTTTGTGGGTGATAGACTGAAGCATAATCGAGCTTAATGCCCATTTTGCTGCACCAGAGTTTTACCTCATCGGCTATGAAGTTTGTGTCATTGTCAGTGATGATGTTGTGGGGGACGCCATAACGGTGTACGACCCCAGATATGAAGTCTATCACTGGTCCGGATTCGGCTGTTTTAATAGGTTTGGCCTCTATCCATTTGGTGAATTTATCCACCATGACCAGTAAGTATTTTTTCTTGTGGGTTCCCCCTTTAAGGGGTCCAACCATGTCAAGCCCCCAGACCGTGAAGGGACACGTAATGGGGATTGTTTGGAGGGCGGTGGGTGGCATGTGGCTTTGATTTGCAAAGAGCTGGCAACCGGCGCAACGCTGGACCAAGTCCTGTGCATCTGCCCGGGCCGTTGGCCAATAGAATCCTGTACGGAAGGCCTTGCTTACAAGATCCCGGGCTGCGGCATGGTGACCGCCGAGTCCGGCATGGATTTCTTCCAAAAGGTTCCGCCCTTCCTCTTCGGAGATGCACCTTTGAAGGACTCCGGTAGTGCCTTTTTTATACAATTCTCCCTTGTGGACCCTGTAGGCCTTAGATCGCTGCACTATGCAGCGTGCCTCATTTTGGTCCTCCGGAAGTTCCTGCCTAGTTAGGTAGGCCAGGAATGGTTCTGTCCACGGGGCGATAATGGCCATTATTACATGGGCTGAAGGTGTTATTTCGGTGGCGGAGCCTCCAATTGTGTCAGAGTATTCGGTATCGGGCATTTTGGCCGGGTCCGGACTATTGTTATCGGTGTCCCCTTCCCATACTACGGATGGCTTGAACAGCCTTTCCAGAAATATGTTGGGGGGACCGCGTCGCATTTTGCGCCGATGCAGGCGAGGATATCCGCCGCTTGATTGTTTTCCCGAGCCACATGGTGAAATTCGAGTCCCTCGAACCGAGCTGACATTTTTAGGACGGCGTTTCGGTAGGCCGCCATTTTCGGATCCTTGGCGTCAAAGTCTCCATTTATTTGGAATATTGCAAGGTTTTAATCCCCACGGACCTCCAGGCTTGAATGCCCATGGAGACTGCCATCCGAAGACCATGCAACAGAGCTTCGTATTCGGCTGCGTCGTTGGAGTCTGTATGTCATAGCCCTAGAATTTGTTTGTAATTAGTTGCATTTGAGAGCATCATGCATCATGTCTAAATTCTGAAAGTTAAATTGAGGTTAGTTGAAACCCTCAGAAGTCACTTCAGAAATAATCAACATTAAAATCTTTTCGAATGGGTCCAAGAAAATGTTCATGTTTCTCTTTTAAAATATTGGCCAAAACTAAAATTCAAACCAATATTTTCAGGAGCTCATAAATATTTATTTTGGGCATTTGGAATTAATTCAATAATTATTTGCATTGGATTTATATTTGATATATTTCAAATATGATCCAATAATTCTGGAAATTGTTGTGGGGCTTTATATTAATGTCACTAGTCCATACTACAATTTACAGAAGCTCAAAAAAATGATTTGGGTTAAAAATCAGATCAAAACAGAGTTACAGAAAAATAGAAAACAGAAAGAATTAGAAAAAGAGAGAGAGAGAGAGAGAAAACCACTTGGGCTTCTACCTTAGCTTACCTTAGCGGCCTGCTACTGTAGCTAGCCGGCCCAGCCCACCTATTGCTGCCAGTCGTCATCCACCTCGCGCCAGGAGGACGCGAGCGCGTGCCCGACGCGCGCACGCCACCTCCTGCTTCCACCGCGACGCCTCAGCCTTTCTAGCATCGCCACGCAACCCTTCTCGGTCCCCTGTCACTTTCCCCTCTCTCCCTAGAGCTCCTCCCCTCCTCTATCTCTCGGCCCCAAGCGAGACCGAGAACCGCCGTCGCCGCCGTTTGCCATAGTCACAGCCACCGCCACCCCCTCGCCCCTCTGATGTGCCCATGGGCTCCGCCTCTGTCATCTATGCCTCCTCGACGAGCCAAGCAACCGGAGACGCGCCGTATCGCCGCCATTGGCATCATCTTCAAGCTCCAGCGCCGGCGATCGCCATCTCCACTCCGTCATCTCCAGAGCCACCCCTGAGCTGACGAGTACTTCAGGCGACATGCTGTGAGCTACTGGTCGTTTCCCCCATCCTCCCCTGCTCAATTTCTTCCTCTAGCCTCATCGCCCGTGAAACCAAGGCCGCCGTCCGCCATGGTCAGCGAGCCCGTGCTCCAGAGCCTCTCCTGCTCGCTCCAGGGGCACTGACACGCTCCTGGCGCCTCCAGGAGGCCGCCTAGCCACTCCGTTTTCTCGCTCAAGCGCTGCAGCCGCAACCCCGCACTCACCCGAACTCCGGCGCCGCTGCGAGCTCACTTCCGGCGAGCTCCGTCCACCCCACGGCCTCCCACCTGCTTCGTTAGATGCGCGCGAGTGCCAGCCACCCTCAGCACCCATCCGTGCGTCGAATGGACGCCGGAGCAGTGATTCCGGCGTGCCTCCGCCCTTGGCTGTGGTTGTCGCCGACCATGCTTCGGCGAGTGTCGACGTGGCCGTCGTTAGACGCTAACCCTGCCACCTAAGCAACCCTAATAGCCACTGACAGTGGGCCCTACTGCCGGGTCAAACCCAGTCAGCATTGGGTTTGACCGGGTTTAGCCCCTGTGTCACTGACGTGTGGGCCGTCTCTGTTAATCTTTAGTTAGATTTAGATTAGTGCTAATTAACCCTGACAGTTAGTTTAGACACTGACCAGTGGGCCCAGGCCCTAATTAACCTAGATTAGTACTAACGTAACACTAACTACTTTGTTAGTTGTTACACTGACATGTGGGTCCCAGCCGTCAGGTTTGACCTGGGCTGGCGCCTTTGACCTGCTGACGTCACCCCAACGTCATGCTGACACAATAACTCTTTTCTGGATTTTTTCTTTCACATGAAATTCCAGAAAATGTTTTAAACTTCTAAAAATCATATAAAATCAACCGTAGCTCAGAATGAAATAAATTATACATGAAAATGATCAGAAAAATCCAATCTTTCCATCTGTACTAGTTTCATCCATGTTAGAAAACTTTAACCTTGCTGTTTAGGTGAATCAAGTTAATGCACTAATATGACTTCGTAAAATGGGTTTGCATTTGAATCTTTGGTTCAAAGGACTCATTTCAATATATTCTAGCTTGCATTAGCCCAAAACACATTCATATTGCCATGTCATAGCATGCATCATATTGTTGCATATCGTCATGTCTTGATTGTGTTCTTTCTCAGTTGCCGGTGTTTGTACCCCCTCAGTAGACGTTGATCCAGCGATGAATTCGATGACACCGATGAAGAGCTATACTATCTTTAGAAGTGCCAGGCAAGAAAAACCCCCTTGTTCATTCTGATACAATCCCACTCTCTCTCGCTCCTGCTCTCTTATACTTCATTAGGACAACAACGATTCAACTGTTACATGCTGCGGTAGTTGAACCCCTTTCCCCTGCATGACCTGTCATTGCCACAGTAAATAGATGAAACCCACTAGCATAAGTAGGAATTGTTTGAGCCCTGATGTGCCTACTCATTCATGCTTGTTGTCATGCCTGCTACTGCTTAGAGTTGAGTCAGGTCTGATTCATCGGGGATGAATTGGAATGTGGTGAACATGTCCTACTGTTGAGAGCTAAGTGTGTGAACACGATTTGGTAAAGGTAGTGGTGAGACGCCATGTAGGAGTACATGGTGGGTTGTCTCATTGCAGCCGTCCTCAGGAACTGAGTTCTGTGTTTGTGATCCATGAACAGTTACTACCACACATTGGGCTCCAGGCGCTCCAAGCTCTCTCGACTTATTAATCAACCTGATCTCTGTCCAGGAGTTGCAACTAGTTTCTAGTGTTTGTAGGTAGTGTTAGTAGTCTACCAAGTGGCACCCGGTACAGGTGGGCTTGGGACAGACTAGGCCCAGTGGCACGGTGTACCAAGTGGCACCCAGATGGTGGGCTTGGGAACCCTACACACATCGTTTGGGGCCGTGAGCGACACCCCGGCCGGATCTCCTTGCGGATGGAACCCGAATAGGCGATAAACCTGGACTAGAGACTTGTTGGTTAGTCAGGTCGTGGCTGACTCCCTCGCCAGGCTTCCGCTTGAAGGTTGCCGAGATACACGATGTGTACATGGTGGTAAGTGGCGAGAGCGCGTGTGAAGTACACCCCTGCAGGGTTGTCATTATCTATTCGAATAGCCGGATTCCTCAGATATGGAAACTTGGACCCCTTGTATAGTTCATAGACAAGTGAAAGTGGATACTCTAAAATGCGCAAGATAAGCGTGAGTGCTATGGATGGCGTTCTCGTAGGGAGACGGGAGCGGATCCATAGTGGTGTATTGATATGGTGAATATGTGGACTCGTGTGCGCCACCTCAAAAGAGTTACTTGTAGTCGTAGTTCAGGATAGCCACCGAGTCAAAGCTGGCTTGCTGCAGTTAAACTCCACTACCCCTTTGTTGATACAGATGCATATGTAGTTAGTTCTGATGTAAGTCTTGCTGGGTACATTTGTACTCACGTTTGCTTAATTTATGTTTTGCAGAGAGACTTTAGTCTCGCTAGTAGTTCCACGTGGACTTCGACGTTTAGCTTGTTACCTCAGCTACGATCTTGTACCCTTGGGAGGGTCTTGTAGTTAGTCAGCCTTCTGAGCCTTCTTCATTTGTAGTTGTCTGTACTCAGACAAGTTAAGCTTCCGCATGTGCTTGTTGCTTGTATGCTCTGTATGTTGGGTCATGAGACCCATGTTTGTAATACTTGGCTCCTCGGAGTCTAATGAATAAATACTTGAGTCGTAGAGTTATGTTGTGATGCCATGTTGTATTTACACATATCGAGCATATTGTGTGTATGATTGAAATGCTTGGTATGTGTGGGATCCGACAACCTAGTTGTTCATCCTTGGTAGCCTCTCTTATGGGGAAATGTAGTCTTGTGCTTCCATGGGCCATAGTAGTCTGCTACAGCCCGGTTCACCGGAGTCCTGCTAGCCCAGCACTACTGCTCCGGAACACTTGACTGGCCGGCATGTGATTCACTTCGTTCCTGTGTCTGTCCCCTCGGGGAAATGTCACGCGGTGACATCCGGAGTCCTTCCTAGCCTGCTACAGCCCGGTTCACTGGAGTCCTGTTAGCCCAGTGCTACAACACAGATTCGCACACTGCTGACCGACATGCTCGATGTTGATTCATGTATGCCTGTCCCCGTAAGTTAGTGCCACTTTGGGTTCATGACTAGTCATGTCGGCCCGGGTTCTCTGTCATATGGATGCTAGCGACACTATCATATACGTGAGCCAAAAGGCGCAAACGGTCCCTGGCCATGGTAAGGCGACACCCGTGGGAATACCATGCGCGAGGCCGCAAAGTGATATGAGGTGTTACCAGCTAGATCGATGTGACTTAGAATCGGGGTCCTGACATGTATACAATATTTGCAGTACGTACTGGACGGTATCTCCGGTTGGGGACGTCAGGACGACGCCAGCCCCTAGACTAGCCAACATTTTAGAACCGTCGAAGTGCATGATCCAATTGGAGTATGCGCCGTACTCTTTAGGGAGTTCGGTCTCCGTCCATTCGGCGACAAAGTCGGCCAATACTTGCGACTTAATGGCCCGTCGAGGTTTGTATGTTATGTCGAACGGGAGGAGCTCAATGGCCCATTTAGCAATCCGGCCCGTAGCGTCGCGGTTGTTTATAATATCATTAAGTGGCACTTCCGAGGCTACTGTAATCGAGCACTCTTGAAAGTAGTGTCGCAGCTTCCGGGATGCCATGAATACCGCATAGGCTATCTTTTGATAATGTGGGTACTGTGATTTGCATGGAGTGAGGACAGTGGATAGATAGTATACTGGCTTTTGAAGAGGGAATTTATGTCCGGCAGCTTCTCGTTCGACGACGAGCACTGCGCTTACAACTTGATGAGTTGCCGCAATGTACAACAACATTGGTTCGCTGATGTTTGGCGCGGCCAGGATTGGGTTGGTTGCCAAAATGGCCTTTATTTCTTCCAATCCGGTTGTGGCAGCGTCCGTCCACTCAAAGTGTTCAGTGCGCCGAAGGAGGCGATAAAGGGGTAAAGCCTTTTCTCCTAAGAGGGAGATAAAGCAGCTTAGAGCCGCCACGCATCCAGTTCACTTCTGGATTTGTTTGAGGTCTGTTGGGGTAGCCAACTGTGACAAAGCTTGGATTTTTGCCGGATTAGCTTCAATACCTCTACTGGAGACAATGAAACCCAGGAGCTTTCCGGCTGGTATGCCGAAAACGCATTTTTCCGGATTGAGCTTGATGTCGTATGTTCGGAGGTTGTCAAATGTGAGCCTCAAGTCGTCTATCAAAGAGTCGACGTGCTTGGTTTTGACGACCACATCGTCTATGTATGCCTCTACTGTTTTGCCGATTTGTTTCTCCAAACATGTCTGAATCATGCGCTGATATGTTGCGCCGGCGTTTTTGAGCCCAAAAGGCATTGTGTTGAAACAGAAGGGAGCATCTGGTGTGATGAATGCCGTTGCGGCTTGGTCGGACTCCACCATCTTGATTTGGTGGTAACCGGAGTATGCGTCGAGGAAACACAATGACTCGTGTCCTGCGGTGGCATCGATAATTTGATCGATGCGGGGGAGGGGAAAGGGATCCTTTGGGCAAGCTTTATTGAGGTCCTTGAAATCGACACAAAGGCGCCAGGATTTATCCTTCTTTGGTACCATCACCAGGTTTGCTAGCCAGTCTGGGTGTTTTATTTCTCTAATGAAGCCGGCCTCCAATAACTTGGCTAGTTCCTCTCCCATGGATTGTCTCTTAGGTTCAGAGAAACGCCGAAGAGCCTGCTTGACCGGCTTGAATCCCTTTAGAATATTGAGGCTGTGCTCGGCCAGCCTACGTGGGATTCCTGGCATGTCTGAAGGGTGCCAGGCAAAAATGTCCCAGTTCTCACGTAGGAACTCTCGTAGTGCGGCATCTACGTCAGGGTTTAATTGTGCCCCGATGGAAGCTGTTTTTGTAGGGTCCGTTGGATGGACTTGGAATTTGACTATTTCATTCGCCGGTTTAAAGGAGGTGGACTTTTATCTCTTATCGAGTATCACATCGTCCCTGTTCACCGCGGAGCGCAGCACAGTTAGTTCCTCAGCCACTAGGGCTTCGAATAAGGCCTCGAGGGCCAGTGCGGCTGTCTTGTTTTCGGCGCAGAGTGCTGTGTCCGGATCACTAGCAAGAGTGATAATTCCGTTGGGCCCGGGCATTTTGAGCTTCATGTACCCGTAATGGGGTATGGCTTGGAAGATTGTGAATGCCTCCCGCCCTAACATGGCGTGGTAACCGCTACTGAACGGGGCCACTTGGAACGTAATCTCTTCGGACCTATAATTCTCCGGCGTTCCGAACACCACATCTAGTGTGATTTTGCCTGTACAGCGTGCTTTCCGACTGGGGATTATTCCTCTAAAGGTTGTGCTGCTTCGCTCGATGCGGTTCCAGTCTATTTCCATTTTTTGAAGGGTTTCCTCATAGATGAGGTTTAATCCGCTGCCGCCGTCCATGAGTACCTTTGTGAGTTGAAAGCCATCCACAATTGGACTGAGGACCAGTGCGGCTGGTGCTCGGGCTGTTCGGAATTTAGGTTCATCACTGGCATTGAAGGTAATAGCCGTGTCACTCCATGGATTTATTGCTGCTACGTGGCAGATTTCGGCCATGCTGCGGAGTGTTCGCTTGCGCCTATTATTTGACGCAAATGTCTCAAAGACTGTTAACACCATATTGTTATCCACGGGATGGTGCTCTGTGGCATTTGGGATAAGAAGATCCTCACCACTTTTGGCCACCTGCCGGAGTATCCAACATGCTCTAAGGCTGTGCGTTGGTATTGTATCCACTGTACTATGAATTTTGCAGGGTCCATTGAGCCATCCCTCCAGTACGGTTCCATGCCCTATAGAGGGTTTTTGCTTTTTGGTAGTTGACCCGGGTGTCTTTTGATAGTGCACCCTTTTATTTCGGACTGGGTTCATATTTAGGGCCGGATTATCCCAAAAGTTCGTTTCAGTTTTCCAGGCACTTTCCATCGCACAATACTTTCGTACTATGGACGCAAAGTCAGCGAAGCGTGATATCTCACGGCGATTTATGGCATTAAGGATTCCCTTGTCCGTGCAATTATTGCAGAAAAATAAGATTGCGTCTTCCTCGCGACAGTCCTTAACCTTGTGCATCGCAAGGAGGAATCTGGCCCAATAGTGATGTACTGTTTCCTGGGGCTCTTGCCTGATGTGGGAAAGATCGCTTATGCTTGGGTGGGTGGGTGGAATTGAATCCGAACCCTTACCCGATCTGGGATCCATGGGCCAAGGAATTTCCAATTTTGGAAATTCTGGTTCCGGGGTGTTGCCCGATAATCCTAGCCCGCTGCCTGACTCTAAGTTCAGGGATTGGATGCTGTCCTCCCACGAACGGGTATCCGGCTCGGGGAGCTCAGGAATCCGGACATAGTTGGTCCTCAATATGGAGGAGAGGTCGCCACATTGTTCCTCCACCACTGCAATATGATGGGTGACCGGCGGAGAGTTAATCTCCCTTTGATCGGGTTTAAGCCCAATCCGATCATAGTCCGTAGCGACTCCCAAGGCGCGATGCGATCCAAGAGCTCGTTTAAGGAAGCGAGCTCCATTGGATCCATCTGTTCGGCGAGTGCCAATTTGACGTGGAGGCTGTTTTCGATGACCCGAGAAGTCATCATCGGCGCGGCGGCCGAACAGGCGGTCATGATGAAACCGCCTAGCCGGAGAGTTTGGCCGACAACCAAAGCTCCCCCAACAGTAGTACCGTCTTTAAAGACGAGACGAGACATCCTCCCTTCTGGCGACGGCACAGTGGAACTCTCAATGAAAGCACCAATGTCGGTGTCAAAACCGGCGGATCTCGGGTAGAGGGCCCGAACCTGGGTAAAACATCATGTTCCCTGCCTCCTGTTACCATCCGCCTTAGACGCATAGTTCGGAACCCCCTACCCGAGATCCGCCGGTTTTGACACCGACAGATCCCATCTCAGATTTCATGGCCTCAAGCCATTTTGTGGAATCTGGGCTCATCATCGCTTCGTCATAGTTCGTAGGTTCGTCATGGTCAAGTAACATGACCTCCAGAACAGGATTACCGTACCACTCTAGTGCGGAACGTACTCTGGTTGACCTACGAGGTTCGGTAGTAACTTGATCCGAAGTTTCATGATCATCATGATTAACTTCCTCACTAATTGGTGTAGGCATCACTGGAACTAATTTTTGTGATGAACTACTTTCCAATTCGGGAGAAGGTACAATTACCTCATCAAGTTCTACTTTCCTCCCACTCACTTCTTTTGAGAGAAACTCCTTCTCTAGAAAGGATCCACTCTTAGCAACAAAGATCTTGCCTTCGGATCTGTGATAGAAGGTGTACCCAACAGTTTCTTTTGGGTATCCTATGAAGATGCACTTCTCTGATTTTGGTTTAAGCTTATCAGGACGAAACTTTTTCACATAAGCATCGCAACCCCAAACTTTAAGAAACGACAACTTTGGTTTCTTGCCAAACCATAGTTCATACGGTGTCATCTCAACAGATTTAGATGGTGCCCTATTTAATGTGAATACAGCTATCTCTAATGCATAACCCCCAAAACGATAGTGGTAAATCGGTAAGAGACATCATAGATCGTACCATATCAAATAAAGTATGCTTACGACGTTCAGACACACCATTACGCTGTGGTGTTCTAGGTGGTGTGAGTTGGGAAAGTATTCCACATTGTTTCAAATGAAGGCCAAATTCATAACTCAAATATTCGCCTCCACAATCAGATCGTAGAAACTTTATTTTCTTGTTATGATGATTCTCAACTTCACTCTGAAATTCTTTTAACTTTTCAAATGTTTCAGACTTATGTTTCATCAAGTAGATATACCCATATCTGCTCAAATCATCTGTGAAGGTCAGAAAATAACGATACCCGCCGCGAGCCTCAACACTCATTGGGCCGCACACATCAGTATGTATTATTTCCAACAAGTCTGTTGCTTGCTTCATTGTTCCGAAGAACGGAGTCTTAGTCATCTTGCCCATGAGGCATGGTTCGCAAGCATCAAGTGATTCATAATCAAGTGATTCCAAAAACCCATCAGTATGGAGTTTCTTCATGCGCTTTACACCAATATGACCTAAACGGCAGTGCCACAAATAAGTTGCACTATCATTATTAACTTTGCATCTTTTGGCATCAATATTATGTGTATCACTGTGATCGAAATTCAGTAAACCATTTACATTGGATGTAAGACCATAGAAGTTTTTATTCATGTAAACAGAACAACAATTATTCTCTGATTTAAATGAATAACCATATCGCAATAAACATGATCCAATCATATTTATGCTCAACGCAAACACCAAATAACATTTATTTAGTTATGATACTAATCCTGAAGGAAAAGGGAGTGTGTGATGGTGATCTTATCAACCTTGGAATCACTTCCAACACACACCATCACCTCGCCCTTAATTAGTCTCTGTTTATTTTACAGCTCCTGTTTCGAGTTACTACTCTTAGCAACTGAACCAACATCAAATACCGAGGGGTTGCTATAAACACTTAGTAAAGTACACATCAATAACATGTATATCAAATATACCTTTGTTCACTTTGCCATCCTTCTTATTCGCCAAGTATCTAGGGTAGTTCCACTTCCAGTGACCATTTCCTTTGCAGTAGAAGCACTCAGTTTCAGGCTTGGGTCTAGCTTTGGGCTTCTTCATGGGAGTGGCAACTTGCTTGCCATTCTTCTTGAAGTTCCCTTTCTTTCCCTTGCCCTTTTACTTGAAACTAGTGGTCTTGTCAACCATTAACACTTGATGCTTTTCTTGATTTCTACCTTCGCCAATTTTAGCATCGCGAAGAGCTCAGGAATTGTAATCCCTTGCATATTATAGTTCATCACAAAGTTCTAGTAACTTGGTGATAATGACTAGAGAACATTGTGAATGACACTATCGTCAGGAAGATTAACTCCCAGCTGAGTCAAGTGGTTGTGGTACCCAGACATTCTGAGTATATGTTCACTGACAGAACTATTCTCCTCCATTTTGCAGTTATAGAACTTATTGGAGGTCTCATACCTCTTGACTCGGGCATGAGTCCGAAATACCAATTTCAGCTCTTGGAACATCTTACATGCTCTGTGGCATTCAAAACATTATTGAAGTCCCGGTTCTAAGCCGTAAAGCATGGCGCACTAAACTATCAAGTAGTCATCATACCGAGCTTGCCAAACATTCATAACGTCTGCATCTGCTCCTGCAATAGGTCCGTCACCTAGCAGTGCATCAAGGACATAATTCTTCTGTGCAGCAATGAGGATAATCCTGAGATCACGGAGCTAGTCCGCATCATTGCTACTAACATCTTTCAACATAGTTTTCTATAGGAACATATCATAAATAAAATGGGGAATCTATACACGAGCAATTGATCTACAACATAGATATGCAAATACTATCAGGACTAAGTTCATGATAAATTTAAGTTCAATTAATCATATTACTTAAGAACTCCCACTTAGATAGACATCCCTCTAATCATCTAAGTGATCACGCGATCCATATCAACTAAACCATGTCCGATCATCATGTGAGATGGAGTAGTTTTCAATGATGAACATCACTATGTTGATCATATCTACTATATGATTCACGCTCGACCTTTCAGTATTAGTGTTCCGAGGCCTTATCTGCATATGCTAGGCTCATCAAGTTTAACCCGAGTAGCGTGTGCAAAACTGGCTTGCACCTGTTGTATGTGAACGTAGAGCTTATCACACCCGATCATCACGTGGTGTCTCAGCACAATGAACTATAGCAACAGTGCATACTCAGGGAGAACACTTGTACCTTGAAATTTAGTGAGAGATCATCTTATAATGCTACCGCCGTACTAAGCAAAATAAGATGCATAAAAGATAAACATCACATGCAATCAAAATATGTGACATGATATGGCCATCATCATCTTGTGCCTTTGATCTCCATCTCCAAAGTACCGTCATGATCTTCATCATCACCGGCATGACACCATTATCTCCATCATATTGATCTCTATCAACGTGTCGTCACATGGTCGTATCGCCAACTATTGCTTTTGCAACTATTGCTATCGCATAGTGATAAAGTAAAGCATTTGTATGGCACTTGCATCTTATGTAATAAAGAGACAACCATAAGGCTCCTGCCAGTTGCCGATAACTTTAACAAAACATGATCATCTCATACAACAATTTATATCTCAACACGTATTGACCATATCACATCACAACATGCCCTGCGAAAACAAGTTAGACGTCCTCTACTTTGTTGTTGCAAGTTTTACGTGGCTGCTACGGGCTTAGCAAGAACCGTTCTTACCTACGCATCAAAACCACAACGGTTTTTCGTCAAGTGTGCTGTTTTAACCTTCAACAAGGAACGAGCGTAGTCACACTCGATTAAACTAAAGTTGGAGAAACAGACACCCACTAGCCACCTATGTGCGAAGCACGGCGGTAGAACCAGTCTCATGAACGCGGTCATGTAATGTCGGTCTGGGCCGCTTCATCCAACAATACCGACGAATCAAAGTATGACATGCTGGTAAGCAGTATGACTATTATCGCCCACAACTCTTTTGTGTTCTACTCGTGCATATAACATCTACGCATAGACCTGGCTCGGATGCCACTATTGGGGAACGCAATATTTCAAAAAAAAATCCTACGATCACACATGATCTATCTAGGAGATGCATATCAACGAGAGGGGAGAGTGTGTCTACGTACCCTCGTAGACAGAAAGCGGAAGAGTTGAGTAACGCGGTTGATGTAGTCGAACGTCTTCACGATCCAACCGATCAAGTACCGAATGCACAACACCTCCGCGATCTGCACACGTTCAGCTCGGTGACGTCCCTCGAACTCTAGATCCAGCTGAGGCCGAGGGAGAGTTTCGTCAGCACGACAGCGTGTTGACGGCGATGATGAAGTTACCGACACAGGGCTTCGCCTAAGCACTACGACAATATGACCGAGGTGGGAACCTGTGGAGGGGGGCACCGCACACGACTAACAAATCAACTTGTGTGTCTATGGGGTGCCCCCTCCCCCGTATATAAAGGAGTGGAGGAGGGGGAGGGCCGGCCTCCTATGACGCGCCCCAAGGGGGGATTCCTACTCCTACTAGGAGTAGGTTTCCTCCCTTTCGTAGTCCAACTAGGAGGGGAAATGAAGGGGAAAGAGGGGAGAAGGAAGGAGGGGAGCGCTGCCCCCTCCTAGTCCAATTCGGACTAGCCCATGGGGGGGGTGTGGCCACCCCTTGAGGCCCTTCTCTCCTTTCCCGTATGGCCCATTAAGGCCCAGTACTTCCCAGGCGAATTCCCGTAACTCCGTGGTACTCCGGAAAATACCCGAATCACTAGGAACCTTTCCGATGTCCGAATATAGCCTTCCAATATATCCATCTTTACATCTCGACCATTTCGAGACTCCTCGTCATATCTGTGATCTCATCCGGGACTCCTAACAAACTTTGGTACATCAAATCACATAACTCATAATACAAATCGTCATCGAACGTTAAGCGTGTGGATCCCACGGGTTCGAGAACTATGTAGACATGACCTAGACACATCTCTGGTCAATAACCAATAACGGAACCTGGATGCTCATATTGGCTCCTACATATTCTACGAACATCTTTATCGGTTAAACCGCATAACAACATACGTCGTTCCCTTTGTCATTGGTATGTTACTTGACCGAGATTCGATCGTCGGTATCACCATACCTAGTTCAATATCGTTACCGGCAAGTCTCTTTACTCGTTCCGTAATGTGTCATTTCGCAACTAACTCATTAGTCACATTGCTTGCAAGGCTTATAGTGATGTGCATTACCGAGAGGGCCCAGAGATACCTCTCCGACAGCCGGAGTGACAAATCCTAATCTCGATCTATGCCAACTCAACAAACACCATCGGAGACACCTGTGGAGCATCTTTATAATCACCCAGTTACATGTGACATTTGATGGCACACTAAGTGTTCCTCTGGTATTCGGGAGTTGCATAATCTCATAGTCATAGGAACATGTATAAGTCATGAAGAAAGCAGTAGCAATAAACTAACCGATCATAGTGCTAAGCTAACGGATGGGTCTAGTCCATCACATCATTCTCTAATTATGTGATCTCGTTCATCCAATGACAACACATGTCCATGGCTAGGAAACTTAATCATCTTTGATTAACGAGCTAGTCAAGTAGAGGCATACTAGAGACACTCTGCTTGTCTATGTATTCACACATGTACTAAGTTTCCGGTTAATACAATTCTAGCATGAATAATAAACATTTATCATGATATAAGGAAATAAATAATAACTTTGTTATTGCCTCTAGGGTAAATTTCCTTCAGCAGCAAACATGGCAAATGGAAACCTCAGTGGGTGTCATGGGATACTCTCACGATGCCGAAATACATGGGAGGCTTAGGGTTTCGAGATTTTGAGTTGTTCAATTTGGCTTTGTTGGCTCGAAAAGTCTGGAGAATCTTGATTACACCGGAATCATTAAGTGCGGGAATTCTTAAGTCTGTGTACTTCCCAGAAACCGACATTTTGCAAGCCAACCTTGGATTTTCACCCTCCCAAATCTGGCGGGCACTAGTGGAGGGCCGAGACATTCTCAAGTTGGGCCTCATCAGGAGGACTGGAAACGGGAACTCCACATATTTATGGCGACAGAATTGGATCCCGCGTACAGAACACTTGACTCCAGTTGCGGCAATTTCGGCTTCCCCACCCGAGCTCGTGTCTGAGTTAATTGATGCAACATCAGGATGGTGGGATAGGACGGAGCTCGCGAGGCACTTCCTTCCCATGGACATTAAAGCAATACTACGCATTCCCATCAGTTTGGTTCAGCAGGAGGATTTTTGGACATGGCATCATGAGAAAACAGAAGTATTTTCGGTAAGATCATGTTACTGTATGTTGGTTACAACGAAAAAAGTGCGAGAGGATTGGCTAGAAGGTAGGCCAAGTTCAAGCTCAAGACGCTCAAAGAAGGCATGGACAACCTTATGGAAGATCAAAGTTCCATAAAAAATACGTGTGTTTGTGTGGCGGCTAGCTCACCAATCCATGCCGTCAGGAGCAGTGTTGCACCACCGGAAGATGGCTACTTCAGCAAGGTGTGAACTATGTGGTGCAGAGAACGACACATGGCGACACTCATTACTTGACTGCACCATGGCGAGATGCGCGTGGGCACTTATCGACGACTCACTTACAGAGCATATGAGCATGACAATGTGCACGGAAGTGAAGGAATGGCTATTTCACATGCTTGAAACGCTACCACATGCATAATTTACAAAGCTCATCATTGCTTTGTGGGCAATTTGGAGCGCAAGACGGAAAGCAATCCACAAATCGATCTTCCAGAGCCCGGAGGCAATTCATGGTTTCATCATGAGATATCTAGCATACGTGGACATCATCGCAGATGCTTCACAGAAGCAAGGTACAACTATGCCATGGTCAATGCAGGTACCAAAGTGGATCCCTCCAATGGAAGGTATGGTCAAAATTAATGTAGATGGAGGAATCACGAAGAACAGTTGCAAGGGTGTGGCGGCCGCCGTGTACCAAGACGCCCAAGGAGTTTACCTTGGCTCGTCTGCACGCATCATTGACAGTTGTGATGACCCCGGAACGCTTGAAGCAATGGCATGTTTGGAGTCTCTTTCCCTCGCAGCCGATTTGAACCTTTGAAGGCTTACTATTGCATGCGACACGAAAGGGGTAGTTAAACAGATTAATGTAGGAAGTAAAGCTATCTACAGCCAGATTCTACATGAGATCAACATTCGTCATCAGGAGTTTGAAGAAGTTTGGATTATTCATGAATGCAGAATGTCCAATATGGGGGCTCACAATTTTGTAAAAAGCGTTGTATCTTTAGCTCATGGTCGATATAACTGGCTGCTGCAGCCGAATGACACTACAATTGTACCATATATTATCATGCAATAAAGAGACCATGATTTCCCTAAAAAACCAGCATTCCCTCATCAACTTACCTCTAGCTAGGGTTTTTCTTCCTCTCGTTGCCATCGGCGACATTGAGATCTCAAGTCCTCCTCCACCTCTGTCTTCGGTATCCTCCGCTCGGACTGATTACGGGGCAGTCCTGGATTGCCGCCCGATCTTGGAAGGGGTTCTGGGCAAAGGAGGGGTTAGGGTTTCTGTGCCTATCAACTGGGCCGAAGGGCAAGGGAGACCGATCTGCTTTGGCTGTGCTGCATCATGGCCATGTCGCACCACAAGGATCCATCTACATATGGAGGGAAGGGAAAAGGAAAGGTCAAGGACCTCATGAAGGAGCTCGCCCTGACAGAGGATGATCTAGACGATGTGACCTTTGAGGAAAAGGATGCCCCGGCGGATGAGGATCTCCAGTGGGTGATTTTGATCCTGTGCATATGGACAAGGGATTCATCACCTATTGGTTCTTCTGCAATATGCGATCTGCTTGGGATCTAGAAAGAAAGGTCAAGATCAAAACCCTGGATGCAATTTGATTGTCTGGGTGATTGGGAGAGGGTCACATCGGGTGGACCTTGGCACTTTCGGGGGAACCCGATGATTATCTAGCTATACCAAGCCGTCTACCATATAGATTTTCACTTTTGAGATCTGGGCGCGCATAATCGACCTCCTGATTGCATACCATGGGATGATTAAAGCAATGGCCTCCAAGATTGGCGAGTTCATTGAGTCAGAGCCTTCTTAATTTGATTTTGAAGGAAATTTCTACAGAGTCGGAATCAGATTGGACGTCCGAAAACCTCTGAAGAAAGCAATGTCCGTGATCCGCGATGGAGAGAGGGATATATTTGCAATCAAATACGAACGCTTGCCGGATTGGTGCCAAGTCTATGGAATGATGGGCACGAATTCAAGGAGCATGGTGACGGGGTTCATCCGCTGAGTGCGTTAATCTACAAAAATCTGCGCGCACTGGCGAGCACTGCGTGGGGGACCCGATGTCGCAACAATAGCCAGAAGGCCAAAAAACATAACACACATGAAGGGGAGGCTGATGTTGGGAAAGTCTCTGATGATCAAGAAGCTGTCCCAAGCGAGTTGGTTGATACTGACATGGAGGTGATTGATGCCAATCGCAAACGTGCTTCTGATGATGTGGTAGGGACGCAAACTCCGGCAGTCTTAAAAGGCATGGAGCTCGCCTTAGTTCCAAAGGTGGGACACAGTGAGGTCCCTCCTAGTCCACCACCTAGACAAGACCTCAAGAGATCTAAGACCATGCTTCTTATTGAGAAAAGCAGCAACGCTGGACTGAGGAAGACCCTTTCAGGGGGCAAAAACAATGACGCAAGATCGGCAGCCTCCCCGGTGGAGGACCGCCGGGCGCAATGAGTCTGTTATGCTGAAAATGTCGCGAGATTGGCAATATCTCGACAATTCAAGAGCTTCGCGAACTCGCACAAAAGTTTGCCTATAGAGTACTTTGTATTGTAGAAACCCAAATTTGTGGTGCTAGAGCTGAAAATCTAAAGAGTACTCTAGGTTTTGATAATTCTTTTGCTGTTGACTCCTCTGGTAGGAGCGGAGGCCTGGCTTTGTTTTGGAATAATGAAATAAAGATAGAAAATTTGGGTTACTCACATTATCATATTGATGTGAAATTTAGTGATTTAGGTGGTGATCTGTGGAGACTCACCTGCTTCTATGGGGAGGCACAGACCCACCTTCATCACAACACATGGAATACTATGAAAAATCTCTCGACTCTCCACAACATGCCTTGGGTATGTATGGGGCATTTCAATGAAGTTTTAAGGCATGATGAGCATGATGGCATCGGCAATAGAAGTGTAGACGGAGAGTTTGTGATACAATAGTCGTTGTATTGATGGGGTGCTGGTGCACGTATATATAGTTACAGGGTAGGCCTCTACCTCAACTACATAGGACTAGGAGGTGGGCCACAACTCCAATATACATGCAACACAAAATACATACTCAACCGCCCCCTCCCCCGCAGTCAAAGCGTCGCCGGAGACACAGCAAACTGTTGCGACGTCGGAACATGGAGAACCCAAACACGGCCAAGGGCAACCTACTCACGCACGAAGTGAATATCGAGCTCAATATGCTTCATACGTCGATGGTGCACCAGGTTGGCGGAAAGGTAGACCGCTGCTACCTCTTGAGCTTGCGTTGGTTTTTCCCTTGAAGAGGAAAGGGTGATGCAACAAAGTAGAGTAAGTATTTCCCTCAGCTCCTGAGAACCAAGGTATCAATCCAGTAGGAGACAACATAATAAGACACCAAATACCTACACAAACAAACACCAACTTGCACCCAACGCGACAAAGGGGTTGTCAATCCCTTCACGGTTATTTGCAAAGTGAGATCTGATATAGATGGATAAACGGTAAAGTAATATTTTCGGTATTTTTGGTTTATGGAACGGAAAGTAAAAGATTGCAAAGAAAGTAAATAGGAAACTAAAATTATAGATTAAAAACTTATATGATGGAAAATAGACCCAGGGGCCATAGTTTCACTATAGGCTTCTCTCAAGATAGAAATATTACGGTGGGTGAATAAATTACTGCCGAGCAATTGATAGAAAAGCGCGAAGTTATGACGATATGTAAGGCAATGATCATGAATATAGGCATCACGTCCGTATCAAGTAGACCAAAAAGATTCTGCATCTACTACTGTTACTCCACACATCGACCGACTCCTGCCTGCATCTAGAGTATTAAGTTCATAAGAACAGAGTGACACATTAAGTAAGACTAGTCGTCAACCCGTGCATTCGCACGGGATAGCCAATAAATTATATGTATTAATAGAAATTCACTTGGTTTTAGTTAATACATAATGCCAACGACCTATCAACCTTGTAGTTGTATAAAGCAAAATGTTGTTAATGTATCCTTGAACTATCATCTACATCATTTTGTATAGGCATGGAGTGCTGCCTCGTTGTATTGGCACTCTTGGACTGCTATCCTTTGACTCATAATTTTTGAACATATCTGGCCACCAAAGGCCACTTCCGTGCTCCACCAAAAAAAATTCTTAGATAGTTTCACATCACATGCTTAATTAGCTTCGGTAGTCGTCAGCCCATGCGCTGCAAGGCTAGTTATATTAGTTGGCACTAGAATAGTGAAGTTTTATAATATTTTGTCAATAACCTAAATTTATAAAATCGGAACAATAGAAATGTATATGAAATATATCTATTAATACATAGTTTATTGTTTCACTTAGGAATAATATCATAGAATTACGATATTGTCCTCCAGCCAACTGGTATTTGTCAGAGCAATCTGATTGAATATGAGTGACTGCCATCTAAAAAGAGTAAATGGCACAACTCTAATGGAAGCTAACTAATATTACAACTAAATTTTTATAGATTACTACTACAAATGTATACCCAGAATTGCTATAAAAAATCAAAGTATATGCAATAGTTTTCATGTTTTTATAAGGAAAATTTGACATCGATAATCTTTCTCTGAAACTTGTAGTCAGCAATTGATAAACTATGAGTGATGTTACATATGTTACCATTTGACAGGAGGTGGTGGTACAACTCCGATGAAACCTCAGTCAGATTACTAACTAAAATATTTAGAAGTTGCTACCAAGAAATCTATAACTGAATTTCCCTACCAACCCCGATTAATATTTTTATAATATTTCAATAGATCTTGTGTAATTTGTTTCAATAATGCATTCAAGTGTATCTAACATATAATAAGTTCACATTGTGAACTAAATGTTATAAAATATTAACTGAATTAAACAATCAGTCTGCTGTACACAGTAGTATTTCGTCACCTGAGATTAAAATATGATGATTTTATAACTTTACAATAACAAAACTTTGTGCTTATGTCAGCTGGTCTATGGCTCTTATAGTAATCAAGAGTACTTAGTATGTATTATAAACTACCATGACCAATGATAAATATTACAACAGAAATCCGAGCAGGTCATTGATAAATCATATGAGGCATATGCCATATGGCGAGGATGCGATTCTTGGATTTGAAAAAAAAATCTAGGAAGATTAGGACCAATCAGTCATGAATAGTTTTTACATTTTCCCTTGATTTCCATCAAAACTAACTCTGTTGTCAAAATCATTAAATGATGCTTCTATTTTTTGGAATAAGTTTACAGAAAAGAGTTGACTTCTCTTTATATTTCATGGATGGTTCTGCATAGCTAATTACTCATAACAACTGATAGTACAAATTAAAACCAAGTGCATGTCATGCCAATGTATTATGTGAAAATGTTTATCCTCAATGCATAGCAACAGAAATCTAAGCAATAATATCATCTTAGCATAAACCATCATTCTGTGTCACTCCTCGAGGCCCAAGAAGATGCTAGTAATCACTGATACAACCACGTGTACCCTGAATCTTCCGTGAACTCTTCAAGATTGTTGTCCACCCCGAGCCATAAAATTGTAGCATGTGTTCATTATAGTGGCCATCACTTCGTCGAGGGCATCACGGAATGCAGGAGTATTGCTCATGGTAGTGGCCCAATGAATTGCTTTAAACTACCATAAAATATGACTGCAATAAACCAATATCCATCAACGGATATATCCCATGCTTGCAGCGTGGTTAGAACTTGAAAGGTAGGTTGCAAAGATAAGATATTATAATAATTCTGGAGCGATGAAATTAATACCAAACAGTGATTGTGCAATTTGGTGGAGAGTGAAAAACATAACAAAAGTTTGACACCGTAAGAAGCTAGCCCTCTGACCTCATTTAAATGTCTGTAAAAAAAGATCAAACTGAATTAGTGTGCCTAACTTGCAAGTATGTGGTTAAAATTAAGCTAACTTCCAAAGTATGATACTCTTTGACTATAACCCCTACCATAATTAGTATCATCTGAATATGTAGCAGAAGTCTAAAACTCCCTAATACCGGAACTCCTACAAATATACTATGGCATTGGATTTAGTAGCAGTAGTAAAGCAGGAAAGAGTGGGACGGGACTTGTGGAGAGAGTAAGAGCGAAGCATGACGGCCAGGAAATTCCAGTCAGCAAAGAATGACACATGTACATGTAATAAGCCATATGACTTCCCAAGTAGGTTGATCGATTCCAGCGAGATGTGCTAATATATACCTACATACACACAGGTAAGATAGATTGCTTTCTTTGAACTGTTTACAAATACACGCCAGAGATATGTCTGCGGCATTGACTTCTGAACTGCGGCGAAGCAGGATGGCTTGATTCAATCTCGATGTGGTCCTGCACGGGGTTTGTCCGGCAAGATGCAAACGTAGAAGGCATCTTTGATCAGCCTGAACATGCACGTACACACCATCCTGATCAACGATGCACATAATCAATCATTGCTTGAGCTGTTAACAAATGCACGCCAGAGATATGTCTGCGGCGTCGACTTCTAAACTGCAGCGAAGCAGGATGGCTTGATTCAATCTTGATGTTGTCCTGCACAGGGATCGTCTGGCAAGATGCAAACATAGAAGGCATCCTTGATAGGCCTGAACATGCACGTACACACCATCCATGTCCACGTCCACGATGCACATAATCAATCATTGCGGCTTGAAACGCAGTGCACAAGAACACGATGTGTTTACCTATAAGAAACTGATCTCATTAGTGGGTGCTAGAGGATCAAATCAGAGTTTCTAATCTGGATATTGTACCTTTTATTGAATTGATAGCTTGGCGACAAACCTACCATGCCGGGCGCGAACTCAGACCATCCAAGAGATGTTATTTTTGTATAAGCCTGTTCCAATCTGGAAAGAGATCACATGATGTTCACAGCTTGCTTCTCCACCATATTGCTGGAGCGATGGATCCGTGAGGAGGATTTGTTGCCGGATCAAACTCATCTCCAACAGATTGATTGAAGATAGCGATCTTTTCCTTTGGAAATCGATTGAAAATAGGGCCTAATAGTAGGCGCAGGAGGAAGGCGACTTTTTTTCGTCGAGGGGAGGAAGGCGACTTATGCGAGGGAGAGAGAGGATCTTGGTCTCGTTATTTTTTGGATGGTAGTCTCGTTCATTATAGTACTTCTGTTTTCATGATCGAGAGAGGATTGCGGGCCTTTTGATCTTTTTTGTTTCACATACGATTTTATCTATACATTGGTGCCTAATAATTTAGTCCCACTTGGATTATTAGCCTTTTGGGAGTTTTTTTCGACGATGGATTGATAGATTGATCTACATCGTAATAATTTGGTCCCACGAGATTAACGGTTCCTAATTACTGATTAACATGGGAATTTTTAGGGAGTCATGAATTAGTATAGGTATAGATAGATGACATGATGTAGTGGAATTAACTCCAACAATATGATGAAAACCCCATCTTGTTATCCTCGATGGCAATAATACAATACGTGTCGGTTCCCCTTCTGTCACTAGGATCGAGCACCGCAAGATTGAACCCAAAGCTAAGCACTTCTCCCATTGCAAGAAAAACCAATCTAGTTAGCCAAACCAAATCGATAGTTCGAAGAGACTTGCAAAGATACCAAATCATGCATATAAGAATTCAGAGGAGATTCAAATAATATTCATAGATAAGCTGATCATAAATCCACAATTCAGCGGATCTCGGCAAACACACCGCAAAAAAGTATTACATCGAATAGATCTCCAAGACCATCGAGGAGAACTTTGTATTGAGAATCAAAGATAGAGAAGAAGCCATCTAGCTACTAGCTATGGACCCATAGGTCTGTGGTAAACTACTCACGCTTCATCGGAGAGGCAATGGTGTTGATGTAGAAGCCCTCCATGATCGAATCCCCCTCCGACAGGATGCCGGAAAAGGCCCCTAGATGGGATCTCACAGTTACAGAAGGTTGTGGCGGTGGAAAAGTGGTTTCGTGGCCCCCTGGTAGGTTTTGGGATATTTGAGAATACATAGGCAGAAGAAATAGGTCGGTGGAGTCACGAGGGGTCCACAAGGGTGGGGGCACGCCCTACCCCCCTGGGCGCACCCTCCGGCCTTGTGGCCGCCTTGTGGCTTTCCCTACGTGCACTCCATGCCCTCTGGATGTCCTCTGGTCCAAGAAAAATCATCACGGAAGTTTCATTCCGTTTGGACTATGTTTGGTATTCCTTTTCTGCGAAACTCTAAAACAAGGAAAAATAGGAACTAGCACTGGGCTCTAGGTTAATAGGTTAGTCCCAAAAATCATATAAAATAGCATATTAATGTATATAAAACATCCAAAACAGATAATATAATAGCATGGAACAATAAAAAATTATAGATATGTTGGAGACGTATCAACCGCGCTGACATTATCACAGTAGACAAGAGTGGCCTGGTGAACATCACAAAGCAACTCCTGGAGCAGCTGATGGATCCAAGAGCACTCGGCCACGACATTAGCCACGGCGCGATACTCTGCCTTGGCACTGGAGCGGGAGACAGTGGGCTGCCACTTCAATGACCAAGAGATCAACGAGGGCCCAAGGTAGATGCAGTAGCCGGACGTGGAGCGTCAAGTGTCGGGGCAGCCAGCCCAGCCGGCATCCGAGTAGGCCACAAGGTCGGTGGAGGCGGAGGCCGTCAGGGTGAGTCCCAAAGACATGGTGCCGCGTATGTAATGGAGAATACGCTTCACCAAGGTCCAATGGGGGTCACGTGGAGCGTGCATGTGAAGGCACACCTGGTGGAGAATGTACTTCAGGTTGGGTTGAGTCAGCGTCATGTACTGGGCACAAGAGACCCCTCCAGAGCAGAGACCTTCGCCTTCGTGTCGGAGGGAGTGGGCGCCGGCTTGCAGTTAAGCATACCAGCATGCTCCAGAAGCTTGTGGGCGTACTTCTGCTCTGCAGAAAGAAGCCATAAGTCCGTCGGACCACCTCGATGCCGAGGAAGTAGTGCAGAGGCCCCAAGTCCTTGAGGGCGAACTCATCACAAATACGAGCAGTCAGCCACTGAAGGAGATCGGGGGTGCACGCCGTGAGGATGATGTCGTCGATGTAGAGCAGCAGATATGCACTGGCAGCTCCCTGACGATGATACACAAAGAGTTAGGCATTAGAGCGAGTGGACCGAAATCCCACAGACTGCAGGAAAGCTGCGATACGCTGGTACCAAGCCCGAGGTGCCTGCTAAAACCAGTAAAGAGGACGAGAGAGCAAGCACACAAAGTCTGGGTGCTCGGTGTCGACGGAGCCAGTGGGCTGCTCAGAGAACACCTGCTCGGCAAGAAGGCCGTGCAAGAAGGCATTGGAGACATCCAACTGGTGCACAGGCCAGGCGTATGAGACCGCCAACTGGAGCACGACGCGGATCGTGCCCGGTTTAACAACCAGGGCGAAGGTGTCGGTGAAGTCCATGCCCGCATGTTGCCGAAATTCACGAACCACCCAACGAGTATAGTAGCGCTCGAGAGAACCATCCAGACAAGTCTTATGGCAAAACACCACTACAAAAAATACACTTCCGTGATGATACGTGTTTGTCACAGTAGGTCACCTTTTCTGTCATGTATGTACATCCATGACGATTTTATGACATAATCAAGATAGTCATACCTGTGCTATCGTAGAAGTGTTCCATGACAATACCAAAATTATCATCACGGAAGTGTTCACTTCCATGACGATAAATGATGCGTCATGGAAGTGCTTTCGTCAAGGATAACCGACACGTGGCATCCACCGTAACGGGTTGCCATTAAGCTATCGGGTCCGGTTTTGGATCCAATAACCCATTAAGAGCGCAGACCAATGGGGAGTTTCCACGTGTAAAATTCTCATTGGCTGAAGGAAACATGTGTCAGCTCGTCATTGGGTCAGATAGGCGCCTATGATATGTCGACACGTGCGATGGCCCACCACTGGCCCATTTAGCTTACAAAGGCCGGCCCGTTTGACTTGGTTAGAAGTTAGCGGGCCGGCCCATGAAAAGCCTGTTAATGGTCTATTTGCAAATAGCCCATTTTACGGCCCGGTAACTCACGACCCGTTAGGACCTTCCCAAAATCGGCCCAACAACGTCATGTGGGCCGTCGAATATAACACCATCCCATTTCACTTTTGGCCCATGTATGGCCCATGACGTCTTTCGGCCCATATGAGGCATTTCGTATCTTTAGTCCCTTTAGTGGCCCACGGTGACTCTAGCCCATAATGAATAGTAAATTTCTTTGTACCCATTTACGGCCCATGATTCACATGGGCCATTTCTAGCCCGTGTTAGCTTTCGGCCTACTGATGGCCCATATGTTCTTCGGCTCCTTTCTGGTCCTCGATTACTTTCGGCCCGTTATTGGTCTGTTCCCCTAATGGGCCAAATTCGGCCCATGGTTAGAATCGGCCCGTTTGTGGCCTGTTAACCCGTTGCGCCGTTTCTAGCCTGCCCTATATTCTGGCCCATTAACGACCCGTTATGCCTGTAACAGAATTAAGCCTTTGCTGTCCTCCGGCCTGTTAACGGCCCATTACCATGCTGGACCGATACCAATTACACCCGTTTACGGCCCATGTGGACCCATTTATCCGACGGCCCGAGGCCCACCGGTTCTATGGCCCGTTGGAGGCCCATTTATCCGACGACCCGTAGGAGGCCCATGGATCCTACGGCCTGTAGCAGGGTCAAGGTTACCACGGTCCGTATATGGCCCATGGTTGTTGCGGCCACTAGCAAACCAGGAAAAAAGAAGACTAGGAAATAAATAAGCCCGAAACTAATGCTAGGCTATTAGGGCGATTGCACAAATTACATCCACCAGGCATCAAAGTTCGCCACCAATGCAAATATAGGGAACACCCTACACTATACAAAAATGGCTTGCTGTTTTCTTCAGCTGGTGGCTGCACATTAAGAACAAATTTTGTATCACAACAAAACAAATTACAACCATAGAATAAAAGGAAGGTTGGCATAAAAGTTAATAGTCTGGCAGATAAATGCACCACCAGAAGTTCAGAAGCTCGGTTCATTTGACCCGACTGTTACATTTTCATGTTGTATTGTCCGATGGAGCACCATAACCTTCGCCTTCATTTCTCCTAGGCTCCTGAACAACATAGCAAATGTCTGATAGTCTGGTTTCAAAATCATGCATATCTAGACGACATCAAACAATGGCTGTCCTTATTTCACAAAGGGTCTCTGTTAGGGAATGGACTTGTGTCTGGAGTGCAGATATAACATTGTTTTGAGCTTGCATATCTTGATCATGAGGCAGTTTGGACGAGGTTGCCTTAACAACCAACCCATTATTACACAAGAACATGCTTTTGGCACTGTTAGTGGACAGGTACTGACCCACTGCAGCAAGAGGTGACATTGCGGTTATAGTTGCCTCGTCACCTTTAGAAGGTGGCGGTTCCGCCATTTTTTCCATAGCTTGCTGAAAAGTTGAGTTTTTACATTAGTAGTACCAGAACATGAGATATTAAGGAGGCAGCAAAACCAAACAAAATAGCTTTGGTCTATATACATAACTTATTCTGGTGAACCCATGTAAAATATTAGTTGTATTTTACTGCAAAGTACATCATAAACTTCACATTGTATTGACAGCTAAGGATAAAGAGACAAAATTTATAATACGGTAAGTATAGTATGACATCATTCATATCAAAAAACAACTGAGAACAGACAAACATGCAATTGTAACATTGTTTGGGAAAGTCCAGCACGGAACTAGATTACAGATCAAGATCAAAGGAACATCACTCCTCTCTTTTAAACCTTGTAAGGTGCAATGATACGCTAAGACAATTGTGTATAAAATTGAAAAGAATAATAGACATTGGCTGCAAACCATGCAGTTCAATGCACAAGTCAGAGTAAATAGTAGCTAAAAGGCATGAGGATTAAGGGCTTACAACAACGACTTTAACTGCTGTAGTCATGCCCTTCGTCTTGCTGGTGTGATATTCCTTGAAGATTTCCACAACATTTGGTTCAGGTACTTTTTGGTCCTTGCGGGATTTCCTCTACATTTGGAACAAGTCAATATAGATATGATAATATGGTACATCGAAAAGAGTGAAACAACAGCTAATTACAAGAGCCTCGCAGTGTGCAATATAGCTACGAGTTCCTGTCATCCGTTGGAATTTCAATTTCGTATGGTTGGCCTTGTTCTTTGAACAGTTCACCTACAAGAAGATAGATTTTTGAGGCACATGCGTAAATAGGAGTTCAACATGTGATCTGATCACATATATACTTTGGATCAGACCAGTGTTTAACGAGGCCTCTCTAGTCTTCATACGATATATTTTCCACTAGAGATGTTTGGGCAAGTTCACTGTTAGCCTTGCCTTCAAATTGAGTTTTCCTCAAGTTATACCGATACTGTCACAGAGCAGACTTGAAAACATGGGTACAAGCTTGTCTGGTTGCATCATGTTCGCTATCCAACTTGGACCTCATGTGTTGAAAATTATGGGAGTCTCATTGTCAGCAACCAAGAAAGTATGGGACAGAGCAAGACGATATTACTAGTTTCCATACATAACCATACTTACAGATAAATGGTCGAGGAAGGTGTTGAACTGGGTTTCGTCTTTGTCATTCCTATACTGAATCCATGTTGGGAGGATAGGTACATGACACCTAACGGCAACCATTTCCTCTGATACTAACTTGGATGACTCTGTAGCATCACGTGGCCTTTTAAAACCTGCCTCAAAATGGATCTCCATTCTTCCTCCTCTAGATTTAGTTAACCTATCAAGCATTATCCCTGATGTTTGTTTCTTCTTACGCCTAGGTGTCAGTCCAACAATGAACATAGGAAGTGTTAGTGTACATCAAACTGTGAGACTACATATAAAGAAGCATGCAACTATAAGTTGACTCCAGCAACTACCTTCTTGTTGTTGAAGCTCACAAAGTTCATCTGATCTTGCCAACTCGTCTTGTGTCAAGAGTACTTCGGAAGTAGTGTCAGGTGGTAAGGGAGCTTGGGAACGTGCTGCTAGCCGAGTTGCTGAACGAGTAACTCGTGTAGCTGGTGGTACTGTGGAAGGTGTTGCAAAAACTAGGGTTGTCTCTGCTTGTTTGGTGGCAGCTATTGGTTTCTATTGGATTGTTCTGCAGCTCGTGTAGCACGGGATACCCTGTTTGTACAATTTTCTGCTAGACTTTGTCCTTCTATTGCACCATCAGTACCAGCAGAATCTGCAGAATTATTTCGCTTCCGTTTCCGTGTGTCGTTGGTACTAACACCATCCCCTGTTATTCTGTGTTCCTTCCTCTTTCTCCGTGCCATGTTAAGTCAAGCCGACAATAAAAAGGAATAACAATTTAGTTCTTTAGAACAAATTGATGCGTGATACAGACGAACTGAACTTTGATGTTAGACAACCACATGATAGGAGGATGTAATATGTATGAAAAACAGGACGACATGAGATGATCAGAACTATGATGTGTAAACTAAGTAGAATACATTTCACTAAATTAGAAGCAATGCAATGGAAGGTAGAAACCATATGAAAGATGCTACAAATATCGCTCTACGAAGTTAACAGTGTCTCGTCATAACTGGCGTTTAAACAAATGTGAAGCAGTACAAGAAATAAATCATATGCAAGATGCAAACAACATCACACTACCAAGTTAAAGGTCTCTCATCATTAGTGCCATTTCATATTCACAGCATTGCATATTCACAGCTTATGATGTGTAAACTAAGTAGAAGGCATTTCAACAAATTAGAAGCAATGAAAGCTAGACACCATATGAAAGATGCAACGAATATTACTCTACCAAGTTAAAACTGTCTCATCATAAGTGCCATTTCAACAAATTAGAAGTAGTACAAGCTAGAAAAGAATAAGGCAAACACATGATAGCAGGATGGAATATGTATAAAAACAAGACAACATGGCATATTCACAATTGTTTGTGTAAACTAAGCAGAAGCCATTTCAACAAATAAGAAGCAATGGAAGCTAGACACCGTATGCAACATGCAAGACAATATCATACTGCCAAGCTAGGGAAAGCACCTAGGATGCCGGTTTTGCCGGAATATCACCATCAGTCCCTGCCTTATTTTTTCCTTCCCGTTTCTTAGTTTTATTGCCTTGTCAAGTCAAAACCATAAGAAAAATGAATAAAAATTCGCTTTTCAGAACTCATTGATGCAGGATGCTGACGAGCACTACTTTAATGTAAGGCGACCGCATGATAGGACGATTGAATGTGTAACAAAAAGGACAACATTGCATATTCACAGCTATGATGTGTAAACTAAGCCGAAGGCATTTCAACAAATTAGAAGCAATGAAAGCTAGACACCATATGAAAGATGCAACGAATATCACTCTACCAAGTTAAAATTGTCTCATCATAAGTGCTATTTCAACAAATTAGAAGTAGTACAAGCTAGAAAAGAATGCGAGATGTAACCTATATCACACTCCCAAGTCAAACGTGTCTTATGATAAGTGATTTTTGCAGGTTACACAACAGTAGTACTTTGATGTGAGAACATGGTGTGATAGACAGATATTGTATGTTCTAGAAACAGGAACATGTGTCTTATTCACAAG